>NC_134095.1:26615335-26921928 GCF_000715075.1 Nicotiana tabacum
TGCCCAAAAGATTCTTTCTCTTTACCACATATAGATCAATTAATTGATGCAACTGTAGGACATGAACTTTTGAGTTTTTTAGATGCATATTCGGGGTACAACCAGATTAAAATGGAACCCAGTGACGAAGAAAAAACTTCTTTCATCACAGACATGGGGACTTACTGTTATAAAGTAATGCCCTTTGGTCTCAAAAATGCTGGAGCAACCTATCAAAGGTTGGTCACCAAAATGTTCCAAGAACATTTAGGAAAAACCATGGAGGTATATATAGACGATATGCTCGCCAAAACCCAACATTCTCATGATCATATTTCTCATTTATCTGTTATATTTGAAATTTTACGAAAATTTAATATGAAACTCAATCCAGAAAAATGTGCATTTGGGGTTGCCTCAGGCAAATTTTTGGGCTTTCTCATTTCTAACCGTGGTATTGAGGTAAATCCTTCTCAGATCAAAGCAATAGAGGAGATCACTGATATCCTTACGAGTAAAAAAGAAGTTCAAAGGCTAACGGGAAAAATCGCAGCCTTGGGGAGATTTATTCCCAAATCTTCAGAAAAATGCTTTAAATTTTTCTCCACACTCAAAAAGCAAGATCATTTTGAATGGAACGAAGATTGCCAACAAGCCCTTAGAAATTTAAAAACTTACTTGTCAAATCCACCACTATTGGCAAAACCAAAAGAAGGAGAAAAGCTACTCATCTATTTGGTCGTATCAGAAGTTGCGGTAAGTGCTGTTTTAGTCCGTGAGGACCAAGGTAAACAATCTCCTATCTATTATGTAAGCAAGTCTTTATTAGATACTGAAACACGATATCCACAATTGAAAAAATTAGCATTAGCTTTGATCATGGCATCTAAAAAATTAAGACCTTATTTTCAATGTCATCTCATTGTTGTAGTTACTGCTTTTCCATTACGAAACATTTTGCATAAACATGAATTGTCAGGGATGTTAGCAAAATGGGCTATAGAATTAAGTGAATATGAAATCATTTATCAACCTAGGACTGCTATAAAATCTCAAGTATTAGCCGATTTCGTAGCTGATTTTAGTCAAGAGATGCATTTAGAAGGAGAAAAAGAATTACAAGTTTTTAATGGTGCAAATCCGTGGACTTGGATTTTATTCACTGATGGTTCATCTAATATAAAAGGAGCAGGCCTAGGGATAGTTCTCATACCACCTACGGGTGAGATTATTAGACAGGCTATAAAATGTCATTCTATAACTAACAATGAAGCAAAGTATGAGGCTGTAATTGCAGGTCTAGAATTGGCACAAGAACTCGGCATAACACAGATTATAATCAAGAGTGATTCTCAACTCGTGGTCAATCAAATGCTGGGGACTTATACAGTCAGGGAGACACGAATGCAAGAATATCTCGAAAAGGTACGAGAACTAATAAAGCAATTCCAAACTTGGAAAGTAATGCAGATCCCAAGAGATGAGAATGTGGAGGCAGATGCTTTAGCCAATCTCGCATCTACAGCAGACGTAGCAAACGACGCAAATGCTTCAGTCGTACATTTATTTCATTCCATTCTCGAACCTGATAAGAACGAGGTAAATTTTAATCATTTAACATGGGATTGGAGAAACAAAATTCTTACTTTTTTACAGCGCGGAACCGTGCCTGCTGACAAAAGAAAAGCTTATGCACTTCGCAAAAAAGCTGCTCGATACTGTTTACATCAAGGAAATCTTTATTGAAAAATGTTCGGTGGGCCATTAGCAAGGTGTTTCGGACCTTCCCAAACAGAATATGTGATGAGAGAAGTACATGAAGGACATTGTGGAAATCACGCAGGAGGAAGGTCGCTGGTAAAAACGCTGATTCGAGCAGGGTATTATTGGCCTAAAATGGAAGAAGAAGCAAACGGTTTCGTGTCCAATTGTAATAAATGTCAAAGATACGGCAATAATATGCATAGACCAGCTGAGCTATTGCACCCTGTTATAGCCTCGTGGCCCTTTATGAAATGGGGAATGGATATCGTAGGTCCATTGCCACAAGCAAAAGGTCAGGTGAAATTTTTACTTGTATTTACAGATTATTTTACTAAATGGGTAGAAGCAGGATTTAAACAGGTACGAGAGAAGGAAGTTAAAGATTTCATTTGGAGAAATATAATATGCCGTTTTGGAATACCAAAGAAAATCATGTGTGACAACGGTCCGCAATTCATAGGAGCTCAAATTACTGAATTTTTTCAAAGTTGGCAAATTAAAAGGATAACATCTACACCATACCATCCAGTGGGTAATGGACAAGCGGAATCCACAAACAAGGTCATTATCAACAATTTGAAGAAATGGTTACCGGATTCAAAAGGTAATTGGCCTGAGGTATTACCTGGAGTATTATGGGCTTATCGTACAATGACAAAAACAAGCACGGGAGAAACACCCTTTTCAATGGTTTATGGTGCGGAGGCTTTAATTCCAGTTGAAATAGGAGAACCGAGCACACAGTACGTTCAAGCAACGGAGAAATCAAATGATGAAGAGATGCGGGTGAATCTTGATTTACTCGAAGGAAGAAGAGAAGCTGCACTAATAAGGATGGCAACACAAAATCAAGTAATTGAACGGTATTATAGTAGGAAAGCACGCCTCAGATTCTTTAAAATTGGGACTTCGTGCTTAAAAAGGTGTTCCAATCTACAAAAACTGCTAATTCAGGAAAGCTAAGTCCAACATGGGAAGGACCCTACAGAGTTCGTGACATTGCGGGAAAAGGAGCATACGAGTTGGAGACAATGGATAGCAAGGTTCTACCCTCGCATTGGAATGATGTCCACCTAAAGCGATATTATTTCTGAAAAAGTACCTACGATCAGGTATCGCTGTATTAGAATTTTTCTTTGAATTGTTAAAATTTTACTAACGATTTTAGATGCTAGGCAAAAACCCTAACTCGTGCCAAATGACGAGTCACGACCTGCACGGCAAAATGGAATATTCTAAAATTCCCAGCCCAGGGTTACAAATTAATCTGATGGACATACACACGGGTTAGGCGGTCTTCATCTTTAATCGCACCTCCGAGTCCCGTATGTTTTTCTGTTTTTAGGAAAAAGGACCAAATTGTGAGAAACAAACAAGTGCTCGAGGCTTCATACTTCAGCGCTCAAACACTTGGGGGACTGCATATTGTACACAAATACGTGCGGTAAGACAGAGACGTAAATTGAAACAAGTATCGAGCAGGAGTTACGGAACCTCAGCATTCATCATTGTGTTTTTTCCTATCAAAACAAAGGAAGATGCAAAACATTCATCGTAGTGTTCTTTCCCATGAGAACAACAGAATCACCTCTCAAACCCTTCCTAATACATTAAGATAGGGTCATGACTATATATTGAAACAGTTATAAGGAAAAACCTTGTTGAATAGTATTTTTTTTATAAAAAATTTGTTACAAGAAAAACAGTTACGAGAAAGTTATAGATGTATCTCAATACATGTAATATTCAAAAGCTTGTCCAAGTTTATGAATAAAAACTTGTCAAAGTTGTTTCAAACAAACATGTGTGTTCCTATTTCTTTCATCGTATTATAACACCATTATGAAGTTGAGATGTCTTCTTCATTAAGTGTCGATATATAAAAGGGCCCTCTTTTATAAACCTCATGTTAATAAGTTATGAGAAGAATCATAAAGCATTTTCAATGGATAAAAATGCTAAACTATTCTATAAGTCCTAAATAAATAAGGAAAAAGCAAGAATAGAACACATTGAAGTACTAACAAACTTCTTGATATAATTAAAAAGACTAAGTAGAAACTTAGTCAACAAAAAGTTTATACAAGTAACCCATTATGATAACTGGGGACTTTCACCAAAAAATCCCTTACAAAAAAATAACTAAGGGATAAAACCATCATCCAACAAAGAAAGAAAAAACAAAGTCTGGAAATTTAACTGGTCACTGAAGGGGTTGACACATCAGAAGTTGCAATATTAATTTCATTTTCAGAAACAGCCACAGGCACGGTGACAACTTCTGAAGAAGCAGCAACAGGAGCGGTTTCAGCTGGAATTGCAACATCTTCAACTTCAACTCCCACAGCAACGGCTTCGTCATTTACAGGTTCCTTAGCCACGGGAGCTTCAATTGCCGGAGAAGGAAAGTCAAATGATTGTTGGGTTCTTTCAATGGTTTCTAAAACTTTGGCCAACTCTGAGTCTAAGTCAAAGTTTTCTTGACTGGCCTCCATTAAAGCATCACGACGAGAGTTTAAGAAAGCCCAACTCACCTCTAAATCAAACTTCTCCTCAAGAAGTCCATACTCCCTTTCCCACATAGAAAGATCATTATTTAACACTTGATGTTCAGCTAAATGAGAATCAAGGGAAGCTTCAAGGGAGGCATGGGAACTTTCTAAGGCATGTACTTTGTCAGAGGAGATCTTTAAATCAGCTTGAACTTGAGTCAAGTTCTGCACTAATTCTCCTGCATATTCTTCTTTCTTGTCCAAGAGTGCCTTAAGTTCTCTGATTTCTTCACTTGACTTTGATAATTGTTCTGAAAAGCAACATTCAAGGCGCTCCTTGTCTTTTTCAAATTGACTTGAAGAAGCTTTGGCAACTGCTAGCTCAGAAGTTAGACTTCGCTTTTGCTGCTCCAGGTGATTTCTACTATCTACCAATTCTTCTATGGTTCCCTGAGCATTCTCAAACTGCTCTTTCCAATTATCTATTTCTAGCTGGGCTCTTTTGGCTATTTCCTCAGCCTCGTGGATAGACTTTTTAGATTCACGAGTTTTCTTTTCCAGAAGGGAAATTCTTCCCATCAATTCTGTACCAATGAGGTTAGCCTACAGTAACAACTCATAGAAATAAGAATTTAGAGATAAAAAAAAGCTTGTTAGTAAGTAGAGAAAAAAATACCTTCAAAGTAGAATGAACTATGTCATTCATTAGAGTTAAGCAACTGTGACTGCTCATCTTCTTCTTCTCAATATCTCCAATCAAAGGCCTAAGCCAGGCATCTACTTCACCAGACTTCCTTAAAAGACTGTTATTAGCAGGAATTTCAAGTGTAACGCTCCTCATAGTCAAGCTTCTGCTACTGGAACCCTCCTCTGCATGTTGAACAGAGGGAGGGGGAGCTATAGAAGGAGGAGCGGTAGAAGAAGTGAAAATAACAGGAGTCAAAGGACTCGAAGCAGGTAAGGAAGTAGAGACAGGCAAGGGAGCAGAAATAGATAAGGGAGCAGGAACAGATAGAATGGGCAAGGAAGCACTTGAAACCAATGGAGGAATAAAAGGAATGGGAATAGAAGAAGAAAAAGGAACTTCATCTAAAACTGGACCTAGTTCTCCACTTTCAAAACCACCAACAAAGAGGCGTTGAATAGATTCATTGGTGTCCCTCGGAGTGGTTTCATCATCAGAAGGAATGCGAACAGGTTCGGTAAGAGAGGCACGGACAGGGGTAACTTCAGCTTCATCCTCGGAAACGATGCGCCTCCTAACTCTTGGTCTAGCTATTAAAGAGGTGTCTTCATCTTCATCATTCTCAGAATCCTCTTCTACAACTTTCCTCTTTGATAGTGTAGCTTGAGTTCTCTCCAAAGAGAGTGAAGTACCAGAAGAGGCTCGAAGGGCAATAGCTACTTCAGCTGTCATTCCTCGAATAGTAAATCCTGACAAAAAGAAGGATGAGAAAGTTAGAAACAAGAAGGGACTTAACATACAAAAAAGCATAAAGAGGTGCATATCGTGAGTTTTCACTTTCCAACCATGTAAATTGAAAATGGATTTCTAAGTTCTTGCCTCCATAGGCACGACTTTCAAGATTGAATCTACCCAACCACGGAAATTAGGAACGGGTTCCACATCTCCCATAGTTGCTATAGAAAAGCAAAAAGAGACGAAATTAGAAAAGAAATTGAAATTCTTAAAGATAGGTATGGTAAGTAAATAAAAACTTACGTGCAAAGTTCCACTTCTCAGGGAAGAGGATATTTGTTTCACCCACCAAATCAACTGTGCGAACAGCAATATAACGAGTGTACCACCCACGATCCTTGTCATCTTTAGGGCTTACCAAGACCCTTTTACTTCTTGCAGTTAAAGTAAAAACACCATGGCAGAATAATTTGAGGTGGTAAAGATGAATAAGGTGGGGAAAAGTAAAGCAAACATTAGCTTTTACAGACAAATATCTCAAACAAGCCACTGCTCTCCATACAAGGGGGTCAATTTGTCCCAAACAAATTTTGAAAAAGCGATAGAAATCAAGTATAACTGGGTCAATAGTAGGAATAAATCCCAAAGTGAAGGGATAAGTATAAACAAAATAAAATCCAATCCTAAAAGAAGATATTCTTTGGTTTGGATTAGGGATCACTATACGAAGATCACTTCTCCAGTTGCAATCTTTTCGAACAATAGAAATCAAAGGTTCAATGATTAGAGAAGGAAAAGTGTCAGCTTTCTCTAAATTAACAACTTGATCACGAAGAGATTTCCTATCATTCTCAAAGGACAAGTCATTGGGTACTATTTCTTCAACTAAAGGCTCTTGAAGAGGCTCAGAAAGTTCTTTACCTTTAGAAGAGGATTTCTTAGTGATAGAACCTCTAGAAATAGTGCTAAAACTAGAAGAAGGAGTGGTTGAACTAGAAGAACCACCACGAACGGATCCTAGGCTACGAAGCCTGCCACCTCTACCCCTTCTATGTCTTACAGGGGCGTTGGGGAAGCTATCAAGAATTGGGATTCTCTTAGGGTTAGGATTCGGAGATGCCATTGCAGAGGAAGGATGAAATAAAGGAGAAAGGAACAAAAGTAAAGAGTAAAGTATCTGTTAAGGGTTTATGAAGAAGAAGACAAAGGAAAAAAGGTTAAATATGTGTATAATAGCAACCGTCAAACAAAGAAGCGTAATGATGGAAAGCCTATAATAAAGGCAACTATCACTTCGTAAATAGAGGAGACGAAGAAGCCTTGGAAAAAGGCTGTAGAATTACATACATATCAGAAGGTGACACGTGTGCAGAGCATTAAATAGAAAAGACAACTGAAGCGTCAGTACTGACATAACATTGATTACGGCGAAAATTCCTTTTTCGTGAAGATCCACTTTCCAAATATTTAATTGATAAATAAATGAAAAGTGGGGGGCCTATCTGTATTGGAAAAAAACTGAATCTAAATATTGAAGATGACGTGTCATGACACATGGACTGGTCAAAAGGTCAAAACGCAATAAATAGCCAAGAGGCACGGGAGACAACAGATATGAGGAGAAGAAAACAACATAGGTGTAAACCGTTACTCAAATAGGTACGAGTCTCGTACCTATTCGAGTCATTTAAAGACCGAAGATCGGAAGAAGGTGAAGATACGAATCTGATGACGTAAAAGAGTCTAAATACAGCATTAAATATCAAATACGTTAGAGAATCTGAATTAAATAGAAATGATTGTGTAACGTTTCTTTTAATGTCATTTATTGCTCATAATTGCCTCATTAAGACAAAGGCATTACATCTTCTCCTAGAATTAATTATAAAAGGAGAAGGACTCAACATCTGTAAGGACAAGGAATATTATTGAGATTACACTGAAATACAAAATTACTTATTACTTTATTATTCTCAAAAGTCTTTTATTATTTTCGTCTCCAGATTATCAGTAACCCGAATTTCTTCATATTTCTAAGCTTTGACCAAAGACTCAGATTTTTGGTTAAACAACCACAGCCCTATTCATAGATATATTGTTCATGTTAAGACTCTCTTTTACCATCATATAATGTTAGGGTGAAGATATATAGGAAAACTCTTCTTTGTTATGGACGAGAATGTGGAGTAAAATGATTTATTTTTAGCTAAGCCTTTTCCGCTAATTGAGGGAAAAAATGTTGGCCCTCCAAAATGGACTTTACTTTTCATTTGACAAAGGTAGTTTTTGGTGCATGCACAAAGATAAAGATGAAACCATTTTGGAATTTTCAGTGGCTTAATTATTATATTCCAACTTATCTTAAATTAGTACTTAAAGGGAATTTTAAGCATGTTTCGAATTCATCTTCTTGCAAGAATTTGGGACCAAAGGAAACCTTTCAAAAGATAGTCTATGAACACGACCGCACTAAGAGTTTTGGATTCCATTAGTTATTCGTTCAAAGTAATACAGAATAAGAGTTTTTGGCCAATATTGTCCCTAAATTTTTAGGGTAGGTCTATTTTGGTCCTTCAAATATAACCCTGAGCATATTTAGTTCCTTAAGTATGTTAAAGTGGAGCACCTATAGTCTCACTAACATATTGTGTTCAAAAACTAACGGTGTTACCCAACTCTGATTCATAAAGCAAATTTTCTGCTCTGAAGCAAAACGTTTCCTCTCCTTTTATTGGATAACATAAATTATCACTTTAATTCCTCATTTTTAGATAATGTCTTTTAAATTTTTGACTTTGAAAATATCCCCTTTTGTGTCAGTTTTTAATGAGAAAATGACACTCTATAGCCGCTGTAAAAATAATAACCAAAAAAATATATAAAAATTATATATACAAATTTTATATACTTTTTCCGCTGCTAGATATAAATAGTTTCTGGCACGGGCTAAAAGTGATAATACAACCCGGTTATTCGTTTGCTTCATAATATGCCTAGAAGTGATCGTGACAGCTCTATTTTTTTTTCAAATTTTAATTTTTCTTTTTGGAAAAATTTAAATGTATATATATATATATACACAAAAAAAAATATACAAATTTTATATCTTTTTTCGGTTATTACTTTACAGGCACTATTAGTTTTACAGCAGTCATACAATATCATTTTCTCGTTGAAAACTGGCATAAAGGGGATATTTTCAAGGTCAAAATTTCAGAAGACATTATCTAAAAAATGAGGAATTAAAGTGGTAATTTGCATTATCTAATAAAAGGAGAGGAAACGTTTTGCTTTAGAGCAGAAGATTTGCTTCATGAATCGAGTCGGGTAACACCTTTAGTTTTTGAATATATTGTGTTAGTGAGACTAAAGGTGCTCCACTGTAGCATACTTAAGAGACTAAATATACTCAAGATTATATTTGAAGAACCAAAATAGACCTACCCTCGAAAATAAAAGACAATATTGGTCAAAACACAAAAAGAAGAAACGAAATGAAAGAAGAATTTTATTCCTACAATATTGGTCCCTAATCCCTGTGATTAATTTCCAGTTGTACATCCACTTACTTTAGTTTGTTCCAAAGATTTACCGGTTTCATTTATTTTAACCAAACAGAATATACGTACAGTTTTTTCAAAACCTGCATAACTTTTTTTATTTTTTATTTACTCATTTTTGTAAAGTATAGTCAGAAGTTGAATCTGAGACTGAACAATGCCAGTTTGACAATTTATAAGAACCACGAGTTCTTATTTGACTGATGATCATGATAAAAGAATTAGGAATCCTTTGATACTCTTATATATTTTATTCCAAATGATTGCTTGCTTTGATAAATGCTAACTAAATATTCGAAAATTAAGAATATTATGCAAGCCAATGGAACACTTAGTCCAAATGCAGTGAGGTGGCTTGAAGGTTAAGACTAAATGGTAGAGAAAATTATTAGCTTTGATGCTAAAGTAATTAGCAGATTCAATTAATTATATTTTTATACATTTGGTTTCGAAAAGTTTATTCTCAGCTAAGCAACAATCAAAAACTTTAAATATCCAAGCTTGATATATACTTTAAGCAGAAAAACTTACATGAGTTTAATGTTAACGTCCAATCATATTTGTTTACTATGGTAGAAAATTCTAAATTGAAGCAATAAAACGTATCAATTAATGATGGTTAAGTAAAAAAATTTATCTAACACTTATTGCTTTAACGTATGCATAGCGTGCAAGTGAACATTTTCCCTCTAATCAGCTCCTCGACTAATGCAGATGTTAATTGCTCCCTAGCTATAGGGGTTGTATAATAGTGGTTTGAACAACAGTTTCATTTATCTTTGTAAAACATAAATGTAACAGTTAGCATTTTGAAGTACAAATTTCATTCTCTCTATAATTTATTCGTCAAAAATGACTTTAGTCATTTCGAGAATACAAAGGGGCGTTTAATGATAGATATTATATTGTTTAACCGTAAAATGGTACAGTTGAATTTATACGTGGTTTATAGATAAGTGAAATAATTTGATCCCAAAATGATAATTAAATTAGATAAAAATATAATACTTAGCCTTGAAATGGAGATAAAACAACAAAAGTCGTAATTTCGAGAGTAGCGCTTTTGGGGACAATAGTAACGATATAAATGAGCAAGAAGATAAAATTATATTGAGCTTTGAACAGAGTGTAGCATATGTTTGTCTGAAAATTCGTGTGTTACACTGATAATAGGGCTTACTATTTATAGTTGCACCTAGGGAACAAGGTCCTAGGATCAGGCCCCTCTTTAATGACAATTATGAAGGTAATTGAAGGATGTGTAACGGCAGACAGTGAATGCTATATTCTTTGTAACGGGTCGCATACTTAATGTTGTAGAATATTCTTTCATTAAATGCTACCGGGCGATAGACATTTATTTCACCTTTATGAGCATCATTCTCTCCGATAATAGACGAGATTGTTGCCTCTGAATCCGTCTGCCTTCTGTTTTCAGCTCCACGTGTCACTTTCTCATGCGATCATTTAATATAAACATATTTTACCCTATAGAGATAGTCCCCGTGCTTTCCGGTGGCATAACTTTGTGTCAACGGGAAGTTGGTAGAAATACTTTTTTTGGCGGAAAATTCTCTAATCCCCTCTGAAAAGTTTCTGACGGTTGATTAGACTCACGTCTCTCCGCATTTAATGCCCCAACACGTGTCACCCCACGATTTAGCATCACTTTTGCCAGTTATCGAGGTAATTATGGACACGATTTTAGCCACTTATTCCTTTACTTATACACATCAAACTTCTTCATTTATACTTCATAATTCTCTAATCTTTCTCAAACTCTCTTTACTCATCTCGTACTTTGTCTTTAATCTTTCTTCAACCTTCCTCTTGAGAGAAAATCTTTGTTCCTTTCTGATGAAAAATGGCCTCTTCTTCCAGAAACCCTAGTTCCTCAAAGAACAAAGGTAAGGCTGATGATGCTGCTCCTCCTACGGTGAGCTCCATCATCCCAAAGAGTTTTGTCACAACTAAGGATTTCGAAGAGAAGTATCCTTCCGTTCACCCTCGTACGCGGGCCGTTAGTGTATACCCTTCTTCCATAACGCCTTCCAGTATTCCTGTTGTGAAGGAAGACTGCCATTGCCAAGATTTAGACATTATCGCTCTTGACTTGGCGAAGCGGATAACCTTACCCAAGAAGGGTTTTATGTATTTTTATACGTATCCTTTCACTTTGGGGCCGTTCTCTAAGTGGAGAGCATGACTTCGTCATCATGGAGTTTTGTATCCGCTACCAGGTATACCTGGTACAAGTAAGTCTTTTTGTATAAAGGGCAGTCTCCTGTCTTCGGCGCCTGTGCCAGGAGATAGGAGAAGAGCTAACCCTAGCTCGATTGATGAACCTTTATTCCCCCGAGATCTTCCGTGGGGAAATGATAAATTTCAGCGAGCATGGCCACCATGCTCTATTATCTAGCATGGATGATGATTACAACCGTGTATGGATAAAACGGTTCGTTGTAGTCGCCACCCGTGACATCATTCTGGCCACGACTTCATCCCTTCCGGAATTATGGAACCGCACTCGTAAGTTCACCATTTGTCTTTTCTTATATTAAAGATCGTCCTATATCGTTATCAACCCTTCTTCTCGCGCTTATTTCAGCGACTTGGTGGGTACCACCTAGGGTTGACGGCTTGGAACAGTGGGTCTAGAAAATTTTAGACGTTACTACGCCCGAGACCTGTACGTGGAAAGAATTGGCCCTTAAGTATGGGTGGAAGGCCAAAAATCATGGTAAGTCGAACTCATCTTGTTTTTACTTTTCGTATAAGGAAGTTGATTAACCTTTCTCTTTTGTTGAATTCAGGTCTACCCTAGGGCTCAGTTGTCGTTCCCAAGGAAGACATTTTAGCTAATCCTGTTGAGGTGACGAGGCTGCTGCAGGAGGCTTTTACACAAACAGGTGTCTCCAAGCCTTCTTCTGGAGCAAGCGCTTCTTCTCAGAGTCCTGATCGGAGAACAAGCAACCAAAAAGAAGATATTCCTCCGCGGTCAGGGAAAAAAATAAAAATGCAAAGAGTGCCACACCCAAGTCATCTCCGGAAGTTGTGGTGATAAGCCCCCAGCCCGAGCCAGCCATAGATACTGCAATGATTGACGATGATGGAAAAGCCAGCGAGGAGAAGGCTTCTCTACATAGAAGACGATGACCTTCCTCGGCTCAACAGACTACTCAATCTGTCGAGTTAGTTACACCAACCGAGGACGTTGCCTCGGCATTCTGGGGGTAGTCTGATATGGTGGAAATGCCAACTCCTGTTTCCAAATTCCAGTCGCCGTGATCGGTACCGTGAGGCTACGTACTGGGTCCCTATTGTCTTCGATTGATGAGCAACCAACAACCAGCACTACGCTTGCTGCAACCACTTCTCATCCTTCAATGCCATCAGCTTCATTTCCTTCTTCACCAACTCTTCCTTCGCCACTAGCAACTGCTACATCATCTCCACTGGTCGTAGTTTCCCGAGAGAAGAACGTCCCTCTCCCCCAGTCCCCTATTCATGGGAACTTGAGGTAAATTATGTTGCGCCCTTAGAAGATCTACAAAGGAGGAGGATCGTCACCCTCTCGATTTCCACCGGATGCCATCTTTTGCCCCCATCGATGGAACTTGCTAACTATCTGAAGCAATTGGCTTCAATGAAATATTGGGAGAAAATATGTTCTCTCTTGGGAGAGTGTTTTTTGAACAATGGCATGCGTAATGCAATGGCAGTATAGTCTTTATTTTATCTGTTGTTTCTTCTATATGTGTTATGTTAGGGTTTTGAATTTGCATTCTTATTTTGCAAGCCAACTTCCTTGCTTCTGAGGGTCTTCAAAGACTGATTTGTGATAAGGAGGAACTTACCTCCGAGCGGGATCAACTTTTGACCGAGTGGGACCAAATTGTTGCTCGCCTCTCGGAACTGAAAGCTCGAGCTGCAGAGGCTATTGAGTTGGAGGCTCGGTTGCAGCAAAGTGAGCAAGAACTGGTGACTCTTAACTACTAGGTCGCCCCATTAAGGGCACAATTTGAAGAAACTAGGGCCAAATGGGTGGAGGTTCACAATGCCGTTCTTGCCTCATCAGATCACGAGGCTGCTGCTGCAGAAAGGTTGAACAGTTTGGAGGTATCCTTAGCCTCCAAAACTGAAGAAGTTACTACTGCTGAGGCGAAGTATGCCCGGTTGGAGGAGAAGCATAAGAGGACTCTCGAACACAATAGGGTTTATAGTTCCACTATCCGCTAGCTCGATGTCAGCCTCCGGTCAATCAGATCCACGCGGGAGATCCATCCACTTCTCCTGGGGGCGTAGATGCTTCTCTTCCTCCAGGTCCCGAGATGCAGTAACTTAGTTTTTGTTTTCTTTTCTTCTCGATACATTTTGTATCTGTGCTACTTTTGCTGTGAATAAAAGCACTTTTTCGTTTAGGTATTGTACGAATTTTTCTTTTTGCATACTTTCCACTTGATTATTTATGCAAGTCTCTGCGTACTTTTCGTTTAAGTATTTATGCAAGTTTTATTTTTTGCGTCGAATTATTCAAGGCTTCGGATGTGTTTTTCTCCGAGAACGTTTGGATTTCGGGCATAAATTCTTCCGGAACCAACCCTTTAACGTGAGGGTTTTTATAAGAGAGGGCCCTCTTATGTTTACGGTTCTCTTGAAGAGGACGTTTCTTGTTCATTACGACTCTAATATTTGAAGTACTTATTTAACTTTCAAATGATAAAATTAATTCACCGTTCAGAAAAGAAACAAAATAGAAATTAAAGGACTTTACTTTATTCCTTTCACTTTCAAAAGTACATGAGCATTCGATGTGCTAAAAAGAAATTACCATTACTGTGGATAACTTGTACAACTTGTTTCTACAGGTCTGGTCGCGCAATCCTGGGTCTTGATGGTACAACTTTATTTCCAGGTTTAGTCTTCCGGTCGATATGGCAGTCATTGTTTCTGTATCCTCATATCATTCCCCCCAGTATTCGAATGTGAAGAATGTGGATTTGAACACTGAAAGTTTTACGCCTTCGAGGATTATACTAGTGAAGTGCTAGATAATCTTCAGTTCGATAGAAAACTTCACTCCCCTTTATGAATTTATGCTATCGAGCCAAAGATTATCTAACAATCCCCCAGTGGCTTGCACTTGTGAACAGTTGGGTAATCTTTGTTTGACAGCAAACTTTGCTTCATGGTAGGAACTTTGCTATCAAGAAAAAGACTATCTAACTGCTCCGTAGTGATTCTTCTCTTGTTTCTGCTTTCACTTAAAGGTCTTATTGTTGTTATTGAATCTTCCTTCGCAGTATGCTTTCTATTGTTGTCTTGTTAAAAACCATGCCAGAAATACCCAATTGGGACAAAAACTAGATAAAGGGAAAAAGAGTGCATCACATACTTTCAGTGTAGGTGATGCTCATCAACAGTAGTATCTTTTCAGGTATGACACGTTCCAGTTGCTTCACAACTTTCCTCCGTCTTGATTTTCCAACTCGTATGACTCTTTTCTGGTGACAGAAACCCGATAGGGGCCTTTCCATGTCAGACCTAACTTCCCTGCATTGAGCTCCCGGGTGTTCTGAGTTACTTTCCGCAAAATCAAGTCTCTCACTTTGAAAAAATAGAGATTGGCTCTTCGATTGTAACTGCCATCCTTATATGCGTTAAGTCCCTCTGTTCATCGAGCAACTCCAATTTGACCAACATTGCTTCGTTGTTTGTTTCTTCGTTCGCCCGGAAATATCTTAGGGTAGGCTCTCCTACTTCCACAAGGATTAAGGCTTCTGCTCTATACATGAGAGAGAAAGGAGTTTCTCTTGTGCTTGACTTGGCTGTTGTCCGATATGCCTATAATACTCCCGGCAACTCTTCGGGCCATTTCCTCTGAGCTATATCTAATCTCTTTTTGAGATTTTGTATGATCACCTTGTTCGTTGATTCTACTTGGCCATTTGTGCTCGGATGATAGGGTGATAATGTAATCCTTTTTATTTTTAAGTCTTCAAGGAATTTTGTTAGCTTTGTGCCTATAAAATGTTCCGTTGTCACAGGCTATCTATTTTGGTATCCCAAATCTGCAAATTATATTCTCTCACAAGAAATCTACTACTTCTCATTCGCCAATCTTCTAATAAGGACCTGCTTCAACCCACTTAGAAAAATAGTTAGTTAAAATAAAAAAATCTTAACTTTCCGGGGGCCGGTGGCAGTGATCCAACAAAATCCATCCCCTACTTCATAAATGGCCATGGTGACAAAACCGAGTGTAGCGGCTCTACCGGTTGATGTACCATCAGTGTGTAGTGTTGATATTTATCACACTTTTGAACATAAGCCTTGGCATCCTGTTTTATCCGGGGCCAGTAGTATCCTGCCCTAATTAACTTTACTACCAAGGAATCTACGCCCGAGTGATTTTTATAGATCCCTTCATGGAATTCTTCCATAACATAGTTACCTTTAGGGGTTCCCAAATATCAAGCCAACGGGACTTGGAAAAATCTTTTGTATAGTTGACCTCCTTCGAAACTATATCGCGCTACCTTAGCGCGTAGCGCCCGAGATGCCTTGGGATCTTCAGGCAACTTTCCTTGCTTGAGATAGTCAATGATCTCATTTCTCTTGTCCCGGAATAAATTGGTTGCGTTTACCTCATAATAGCTATCTGCGTCCAACACAGAGTATATAAGCTGCATGATTGTACCAGATTCTGATACTTTCATTTCTGTAGATGAGCCTATATTGGCTAGTGCGTCTGCTTCTGCATTATTTACTTTCGGGATGTGTGTAATTGACCATTCCTTAAACTGAGTGCAAAGCCTGGACCTTAATTATTGTTGCATGCATTCCTCTTTGGCTTCGAAGATCCCATACACCTAATTTACCATAAATTGGGAGTCGTATTTGATTTCTATGACCTTGGAGTCCAGTCCTCGAGCTAATTCAAGTCCTGCAATTATAGCTTCGTATTCCGCTTCATTGTTAGTCAAGGGAACAATTCTTATGGCTTGCCTTAGGGTTTCTCCCAAGGGCGTGGTTAATACTATGCCGAGCCCGGACTCTTTCACATTGGAAGCTCTATCCATGAACAAGGTCCAAACTCCTGATATCGATTCTGACACCATTACTACCTCTTTTGTAGCTAGAGGTAAAAGTCCCGGACTGAAATCTGCCACAAAGTCGACCAAAACTTATGACTTAATTGAAGCCCTGGGTTTATATTCTATGTCAAATTTGCTCATTTCAACGGCCCACTTGGCTAGCCTACCTAAGAGTTCATGTTAATGAAGAATATTCTGCAGGGTAAAACTGGTCACCACAACTATCGGGTGACAATGGAAATAAGGCCTTATGTTTTCGAGCGGCTACTACGAGGGCTAAGTCCAACTTTTCCAGATGTGGGTTGTGAGTTTCTTCTCCTGTTAAAATTTTACTAACGTAATAAATAGGAGATTATGTACCTTTCTTCTCACGGACTAAAACGCGTTTACCGTTACCTCCGAGACTGCTAAGTAAATCAATAATTGTTTACCTTCCTTTAGTTTTGATAGTAATGGAGGACTTGAAAAATACCTTTTCAAATCCCTCAAAGCCTGCTGACACTCAAGGGTACATTCGAAGTTCTTCTTCTTTTTGAGCAGCAAAAAGAAATGATGGCATTTCTCTAAAGACCGTGAAGTGAATCTGCTCAAAGCAGCCAGTCTCCCTGTTAACCTTTAAATCTCTTTCACACTTGATAGTTGGTTCGGGATGTCTTCAATGCCTTTATTTTATTGGGGTTAACTTTGATCCCCCTTTGTGACACTAGGATTCCCAGGACTTACCAGAGCTGACTCCGAACGCATATTTCTCGGGGTTAAGCTTCATGTTATGCTTCCTTAAGATGTCAAAAGTTTCTTTCAAGTGTTTAAGATGATCACATGCATTCAAATACTTAACCAACATATCATCTATGCAAACTTTCATGGTTTTCCCTATTTGTTTTTTGAACATTCTATTCACGAGTCGCTGATATGTGGCTCCGGAGTTCTTTAGCCCGAAGGGCATTACATTATAGCAATATGTGCCGAAGTTTGTTATGAACAAAGTTTTTTCCCGATCCTTCGGGTTCATCTTGATTTGGTTGTACCTAGAGTACGCATCGAGGAAACTCATTAATTCATGCCCGACCATTGCATCAATCATTTGATCGATGTTAGGCAATGTGAACGAGTCTTTTGGGCACGCCTTGTTTAAATCTTAATAGTCTACGCACATGCAAAGTTTATTGTTCTTCTTTGGAACTACTATTACGTTAGCTAGCTAGTTAGGATACTTTACCTCTCAAATAGAACCGATATCAAGCAAGCGAGTTACCTTTTCTGTGACAAAACTTTTTCTGACTTCGGCAATAGGACTTTTTTTCTACCTTACCAGAGGGATGCTGAGATCCAGGCTTAGCTTGTGCACGGCCACTTCCAACGGATTACCTGTCATATCCGCATGCGACCAAGCAAAACAATCGACATTAAATTAAGGAAATTCAATAAATCCAGACCTGAGCTCGGGGTGCAATCTTGTCCCCAAGTGGAAATTCCTTTCTGAGAACTTTTCGAACAATGCGACTCTTTCAAGTTCTTCCGCTGTAGATTTTATTGCATCTGTTTCTTCTCATACCTAGAAATACCTTGGTGCCTGATAGGATTCTGATGACTCTTCCCCTGGTTCGTTTTGCTTGGCTCAGAGAAGGCACTGATTCCTGTAATTGCTATACCGCATGCTCCTTCCCTTTGCTATTGGAAACTGAGATCACATTCATATCCCTTGCTGCTAGTTGATCACCTCTTTTTTGTTTAACTTCCTCGAGAGTTGGTAATTTCAGCAACTAATGATATGTTGATGGCACAACCTTCATTTTGTGCAACTATGGTCTCCCGGGATGATATTATAACTCATATCGTCGTCCACTACCTCGAAAAAAGTCATCTTCATCACCCCCTCAGCATTCGTGGGCAGCAGGATTTCTCCTCGGGTTGTCATGCTTGCCAGATTGAAATCGTTGAGGAGTTTTGTGGTCGGAATGATACTTTCGGTGAGCTTGGCTTGCTCTAACACTCTCCATTGGATAATATTAGCCAAACTTTCTAGATCCACCAGAACACGTTTAATTTTAAAATCTAAGACATTTAGAAATATTACCAGGGCATTGTTATGCAGTAGCAGCAGTCTATCCCTGTCTTCCTCTATAAAAGTAATGTCGTCCTCGGTGACTTTCCGGAGTCTCTTGTTGTGGGTTACCGACACTTTTGTCTTTTTGCTGCTGAAAATGCACACTATTAATCTTGTTCCCCCAAAAAATCATGTTGATCATCAAACGTGAAGGATCCTCTCCTTCTTTCGAAGGCTCCGCATTATTGCGACTGCGGCTATTATTATTTTTAGCCCGATCACTCAAACATTCCCTAAGATGAACGTTCTTTAGCAATGTCGCCACCTCTTTGTGCAGATGCCGGTAGTCCTAGTCTGGTGACCGTTTATCCCGTGGTATTCACACCACAAATTAGGATCCCTTTGGTGAGGATCGGATCTCATTGGCTTTGAGAACCGTGCTCCTTTAATGTTCTTCATAGCCAAAAATAGCTCCACTACACTGACGTTGAATTTGTATTCGAAAAGCCTGGGGTAAGAAGAATCTCGAGAACCTGAAGTTTCCTTGTCCTGTAATGACCTGTTGTATCGGCCATGATCAGTTCTCATATTGCTAAAGAATCTATTCGTCGATCGCAAAATCTCTACCATGTCCTTCGACCTGTTCATAGGGAAAAAATCAACTCCTTGAAGACCGTCGATCTGTGTCGAAATCATCTTTCAATTTCTCTTTATTCTTCTCCCGGTCCAGACCCTTGACCGATGCCGGGAAACCGAGCTCATCATCCTCAATCCTTATGTTTCACTCGTCTCGGTTGTGAACATCTGCCCAAGTTGGTGCCTGGAACTTGAGAAAACTTTCTTTCAATTTCTGAGAGGCATCGAAACTTCTCGAATTTAGACATTTGGTGAATGCTTCATCCACCCATTCGTACGGTACGGTTGGTAGCGGCATCCTTTCCTTCTGGAACTTGGTTACAAACTCCCGTAGTAACTCGGATTCTCACTGTACAATCCTGAATATATCGACCTTTTGGGCCTGTACCTTTCTGGCCCCGGCATGGGCCTTGATGAAAGAGTCTGCGAGCATCTCAAAGGAGTCTATGGAATGCTCGGGCAAAAGTGAATACCACGTCAGGGCTCCCTTCATAAGAGTCACCCCAAATTTCTTCAGTAAGACTGACTCAATCTTGTGGGGGCCTAAATCGTTCCCCTTTACCGCGTTGTGTAGGTGGTGATATTCTCCTAAAGATTTGAAGTCCCACCATACTTTGATATGTCTGGCATTTTAAACTGCTTCGGATCAATTCTGGAGTCGCGCTCGGCTTGTATGGAAATTGTGTGTACTTCTTTGAGTTTGGCCTGTATTACGTCGATGTTACGCTCCGCAATATTATATTACGACGATATTACACCCAGTAGTATTGTACCTTGAAATTGTCGCAAGATAATTGACATCAGTTCAAAGACAATATTATTTGGAGATTATAAGTATTATGCTATTTTCAAACAAGTGATAAGTAAATTCATGAAGGTGAGAGAGTAAACCAATTGAAGAAAATAAGTTTCGTCGACGTTTGACAATTTGAGATAATTCTTAATTATGTGGGTAATTGGTTAATTATTGGATTAGTGGGGATTTAACAAGTTAATTAAGGGAATGAGTGGATAACTTTGGATAAACAAAACCCCCCACTCAACGTGGCAGCACACTAGCCTAAATAAGTGACTCTTTCTCCATGTAGAAAGGTGTCACATTTAAGGAAATTTGTTGGCCAAGTCATCAAAAGTATGGGGCCCACACCTAAAGACTTAAAAACCATTTTAATTCATTTTGTATCTCTACAAAACAATGGAAAGCTTCAGCAAACTCATTCAAAATAATAGCAATGTGATTTGCTATAAATATTCATACGAGACTACTTAACAACATGGGAATTTGGAATTCTAAGGGAGTACGGTGCAATCTTTATAAAGAATATCATACGGATTTTCCCCTAATTCGATATGTCGTTATGTGTTCTTCACAAAAGATGTGTGTTAGAGGGATTGTCAAGAGAATCTGCTCAGGTATATTAAGGCTATCCCTTATTTCCTTTTGTCACGATCTATACGATACAAATAAAACGAGTAAATACACAACTTCCATAAATGACTCTATTTATAGAAGTATTAGAGGTGCCTATGTTCTTGAATTTTCATGTGTTTTATTATTACATATTCTATTCATGGGTCTTAGAAAAAATACGTAAGTTGAAAAAAGCTTACTTCATGATATTACTCAAAGGCATAATGGTCTTATGACATTCCAAAAGATTTTATTGACATACTTCTCATGAATTGCATTCATTTATATATGTACATTGACTCATGACCAGATGATGTATTATACACGTATATATGTATATTATATGTATATGGAATATGGGAAAAGGTTACGGCGTTTTATACACACCACCACCTGATCAACTGGTATACGTTGATGATTTTGCCCATAGTGGCCGAGATGATATGATGGGATGCCCTTAGAGGCTTGATGATGTTATGAACACATGTACCTATGCACGATATGACATTCATATGCATATGCATGACACTATAAGTATTTCATGATCTACAGAGTTATCCAGACTTACATATTGAGTCTTTTACTCCATGTTTCTCTCATATCTACTGTTTACTGATTTTCATTCCCTACATACTCGGTACATTATTTGTACCGACGTCCCTTTTGCCTAGGGACACTGCATTTCATGCCCGCAAGTCCTGATAGACAGGTTGAGAGTCCTTCAAGTAGGCTATCAACTCAGCGGAAGATGTTGGTGCGCTCAATTTGCTCCGTAGTTACTTATTTGGTCAGTATGACTAGGACGTGTATTGATTAGTATGGCAGGGCCCTGTCCCAACCTTTATGATATTATTACTCTTAGAGGCTTGTAGAAATATGTCATGTATACAGATACTTGCATGGCCTTTTCGGCCTATGTTTTGAATATATAAAGCATCATGTCGGCCTTATAGGCCCGTACGACATATGTATAAGTCGGTATATCAATTTGAGTATTTCCTCATGTTTTATTCTACTTATCTCTGGTTAGCCTTTCCATCTCATTTACCTATAAGAGTATGATACAAAAGATATGTTATGTTGGTATTCGGTTGAGTAAGGTATCGGGTGTCCGTCGCGGCCCATCGGTTTGGGTCGTGACAGAAGTGGTATCAGAGCAGTTCTGTCCTAGGGAGTCTACAAGTCGTGTCTAGTAGAGTCTTATTTGTGGGTGTGTTTTGCACCACACTTATAAGCAGGATGCTACATGGCATTTAGGACTGTCACTCTTTCTTTTTACTCTAGATCGTGTGGTAGAGTTCATTTGTAAGAATTCAAATTCCCGAATTCTATTTTATTCGTAATACAACAATACCTACATCCAGAAAGACAATTGGTAAGAGATTGAATGTGGTTGTGGAAGAGTTGAGTCAGAGGAACTCAATTTTGCATGATGCTTATGATGAGTAAATGTAAGTTTTTCAGCAGATCATGTGTGTATCAAGATGTGTAAGCTTTTTGTTAAGGAGCCCTAAGGCATGAAAATCTATCCACCCATATGGTAAAAAGCAACGAGAGAACCAGAAGGTACAAGTTTCAACAAGTAAAAGAAGCAAGGTTAAGAAGGGTACGAGGTACCCAATTAGTGAAGATGATCATTACCTACAATTCAGGAAGAGAGATATAAGCATTTTGAGTTACCTTCAACAATAACAAAGGTATGTACAATTGGTCACACCTATTTCAATTATGCCCTATGTGGGCTAATAGGTGTAGTGAAGAGAAGGATGGGATATCAGGATATGGCTGGGGCTAGGGTTAGCCAATTTGGTGAATGGATAGCCTCTTTTAGTTGACATTTCTGAAGGATATTACGAATGTGCTAATAGATATCCTTGTGAGACACCCAGATGGTGCACTCTAAAATAGTATAGCTAGATATAGGTACTACAAAGATAGGCACTGAAATCCTGGAAGGGATAAATATTATCTTAGTATGTCTCCTATCCCTAGTAGAGAGATAATGTTAGGCAACCTGAAGAGCGAGTGGATGGAGCAAAGGGGAGATAAAAGCAAAAGAATATCTTGTTGAAGTTTTCAGAATCAAGTGATAGACAGAAATGTTAGGAGGAAATAAGAAGAGAGATAATGAAGCATTATGAGTAAGATGTGATACATGGATGACAACGGTAGATAAAAAAATGACAGTATTATAAAGTCTACCGTCAAGGGAAGGAAAAGAGGAGAGGTGACAGGCCTTGAGACAACAAGAGAGTATAGGCCATAAAGTCATATCCTCATTTCAAGAAATAAGTTTGTGACTCCAACGCGACTACCAGAAGGAAAAGTTAGACCCTAGAGTAATATAAATCAATATGGGCTGGTGAACAAAATAAACTAAACATGAATTAGGGACTGAATGATTTGATAATAGTCGGCATCGTGAGAAATTCAGAAATTGCGTTCCGGCAATAATAGAATGGACGACAGAAGAATAACCTTTAAAGGTCATTTAGGAAGACGTTTCCCTAAAGAAAGCAATGTAAGCAAAGTTAAGCTTAAGGGACTATATATGTACCAGTTACACTAAGTGTCACCCTTGCGAATAAGGAATTTTTGTTATCCTTGGTACAGAAGGATTACCGCAAGGCGAGTAAGGGTCATTGATGATGTGAAAAGACTCCAAAGATGAAGAGGTAAAACATCTATACGTAGATCATCGTAGCACTAAATCTTAGTACTCCCTTAAAGGGGGGGAAATATGGAGTGATGTGGCATTAAGTCAGAGTTAAGTGGTTCTAGTAACTATAAAATGGTAAAGGGAGAATGCGATAAAAAAGAGAAAGGGATGAGATTGCAATTATTCAAATCCTACAGATATGCTACGATTTAAGAATATTATGTAAACCCGATGTCAAGGAGAGGAAGTAAGGGTTCCTGCCCGAGATGTTATTGATAGATAAGAAGCCAGGCGAGATGTAAGCTAAGACAAAGGAAATAACCCAAGAAAGATTACGCGAAATATTGATATGAGAATGGGCCACGAGTAGTTGGTAGTTGATTCAGGAAACGCCTAGTTATGGCTAGACTGGAGGTTACAGACGAATCAATAGATCGGGCAAGATAAACATAGTAAAACCCAATATAGTGAATTTAGCCTAGTAGTAATGTCATTGTAATACTTGAGAAATATTCAGATAGGAGTTGGGGTAGTTAAAAGTACCGTATGAGTGTTATGGAAATAAAAAAGAGTGCCACTGGGAAGATAGTCAAACTATCAGTTCAGAAGCAACCCTACAAACACAAGGGTGTGGAGGTAAGAACTATAGATTATTATAGATGAGTATGAACATCAAGGATTCCATCGAGTATAAGATGTAATAAGCTTGCAGCTTTACAAGAGTCAAAAGGTCCTCCCTAAGTACTACAATGAAAGACTAGCTAAGGAAATAAGGAAAAAGGCTTCAACCTAAGCATAGTAATTTGAAAAAGGAATGGTCATGTACAAATAGTTTCACTACAACACCGTATGCACTCCATAAGAAAGTGGCACCTACCGTGGCTAATGAGCAGGAAATGAAATCAAAAGTAATATTCGAGATCATATGAGTTGTGTCACGACCCAAACCTACGGGCTGCAACGAGCACCCGATACCTTACTTAATCGAGTACCAGTATAACATATCTTTCTTATTGTACTTTCATTGGAAAATGGGCCGTAAACATAGGGGAGTACTCAATGTGGAATGACCCAACGTAATATAAAAACTTATACATGTAATATACGGGCCTATAAGGCCAACATGGTCGTTTGTAAACTCAAAACATAGGCCGGAAAGGCTATACAAGTATTCGTATACATGACATCTATCTACAAGCCTCTAAGAGTACACACATAACATAAAAGTCGGGACAGGGCCCCTCCATACCAAACAATAGGCGTCTAAATCATACTGACCAAACAAGCAACTCCGGAGTAAATGGAGCGCACCAACATCTTTCGCTGAGCTAATAGCCTACTTGGAGGACTCTCGACCTGTCTATCAGGACATGCGGGCATGAAAAATAGCGGCCCCAGGCAAAAGGGATATCAGTATGAATAATGTACCGAGTATGTAAGGCAAATAAATAAATACATAATAGACATGGAAGAAATATATAGTAAATGATTCAACCTATAAGTCTAGATAACTCTGTATATCATGAAATACTTATAGTGTCATGCATATGTGTATGAATGTCATGCCGTGCATAGGTACATATTTCATAACCTCATCATGCCTCTGAGGGCATCCCATCATATCATCTCGGCCACTGTGGGAAAAATCATCAATGTATACCAGCTAATCAGGTGGTGGTTCATATATAACGCCATAACATTTTCCCGTATATATATATATAACGCCATATGGGTCAATGTATATGTATAAATGCATGAAATGCATGAAAATACGTTAATAATCTCAATATTCCTTTCGGATAAACTTTATCAACTGCGAATTATTTTGAGACCCATAAACATAAGATATAATAATATGTCACATGGGGAATCAAGAACACAGAGACCCCTAGTATTTCTATGAATAGAGTCATTTATAAAAGTTGTGCATTTTCTCGTTTCATTTTGTATTATTTGGATCATGCCCAAACGAAAAAAGGGATAGTCTTAACATACCTGGAGTAGGGAAAAATCTGTGTGATATTTTTGAAAAGGTTTACACCGTACTCCCTTAAAATTGCAAGATCTCACGTTGCTTTGAATTGTTGAAGATTCTATCTTGCATATGATGTACGTTTGAGACAATTGTTTGTAACATATAAACATTCACATTTTTGAACGCAGATAGAAATGGATTTGTGACTTTATTGAATTGGAGAAATATTCTAAGGCTTTTGCTAAAGAACGTTACCCCTTTTTATATACTTTGTGGATTTAGAGCTTTTTATGGCTTTATCCAAGAATTCCTTTCAAAGTGACACCTAGAAAGGTGATCTAAGAGTCACTTAAAGACTCTTATGCTACTGCCACGTTTAGGGATGGTCAATCTTATCCAAGAATGTGTTAATCAATTCCTTAATTAATTTGTTAATCCCTCATTAACCAATTATCCACATAATTAAAAATTATTTTAATTTACTTAAAATACTACTCACTTTTAATACACTTTATACCCCTTACTATCATGGCCATGTGGTACCTTGTATGGTACTAATCCATAAATATCGGGTATTATAGCTCAGACCGTATTTTATCCCAAAATGTCAAACTTTGACGTAACTCATCTTCTTCAATTTGCTTACCCTCTCACCTTTACCAATTTACTTATTACTTGTTTGAAATAATGTAATACTTATAATCCCAAAATAAATCTCATTCCCGAAATTTCGTCTACTAACTTACGATGAAATTTTAACGTGCGAAAATGCGGAATGTAACATCTCATTTCCAAGCTTATATCAATTTACTTATGGCGTACTTCCACGTATGAAAACATGGGGTGTAACATTATTTCCCCATTTGGAACATTCTTCCTCGAATGTTGACTGATGCACTTGTCATTTTCATAACTTATGTCTCTCGAATACTTTAGTACTTTCCTTGCCATCTATGCAACTGCTCGGCGAATAACTCCAAAGGCCATGGCATTCTCCCCTTTAAGCCTCCTTCTCACGTCACGACTTGTGGTCGGAATCCTTCCAATCTCGTAACTGTTGCTACCTTCTGTCACGTAGCCTGTATGACTCTGACCTTGTAGCTGCACCTATGCGTCTCTTTTCTCTTTTTTTCCTCCAGCTTTTAGTCAATCTTAGGCCTCACTTTGTGAACATATACAGAAGTTGAAAAGGCGTCACTCTGGGCATCTATAGATATGCTGAAGTTCTTCGCTCGGTACTTTGTCGAACTTACGAATATTGCTATATCTTATTTCATAGCCTCGACACTCCATCCGTGTGACTTTACTACATCTAGGTAGGTCATATTATACACAACTCTTACTTCGATTTGTCGTTACTGATGTCTGCTACCAAACTCCAGGTTACTCTTGTTGTTTATCCTGCATGTATAAATCTAAGTCCTTTAATGCTTCTTCATTACTGTTTATCTTAAGAATGTCGTCTTAATCTCATCTCATACTTTGTGATTTTTGTCCACCCACTGTCGATTCACCTTAATATTGATCTACAATCTACCACTGATAACTTGATCTCTTATGTAACACTGCTGCTAGGACTCACGTCTCATCGGGGACATCTAGAGTAATTAGACTGATCCACCTGGGGGCGATACTGTACTTCCATAACCCTATTTAATAGCATCCCAATGTGATTCACCTTATGTGGGTATTTTAATCCTGTATAATTCATGAAATCATTACTCAATCGAAGGCCCAAACGTCATCCTTCATCTATCACCATTACACCCTCATTCTACTACTAGGACAATATTCCATCTCTTCTAAATGCTACTAGTTTTAGACTCCTTTGAGTTCATTCAGGCTATACTGAGCTTTCTATAACATAGAGAACCCATCAGCTCTCTTGTTTTCACTGGCTTAATCCCGAGAGATTATCCACTTTCGTCACCTTCCACTTGCCTTTTCTTATCCTTACTCCTGTCTTCCAAAAACCTTGCCGCTCTACCACAGTTTAGCTTGGCGACCTACACATATCTTTTTATACTAATTGCAACCTTCTTTCAACTTTCTTGCACCATAGATTTACTTGTGTTATTCTGGAACATCAAGCGAGACATCAAATCGTCTCTTGTTCCTCTTTTCTCTCTTAACCAGACCTCTCAGTACCTAGCAACCTTGGGCTGGAAGGTATGCCACTGACAACGTCGCTATTATTCCTGGACACTGAATCCCAACTCTTTCAGCCTTCTATCTGAAGTATGGACTATACACAACCTTCCACATGTGAATATCTCGTACGTTGTTCACCTTTACCTTACTTACCTTAAAATCTCACATCACATATTCTATCTCTTTCATGACCTCTCTTCCACATAGGTATAATTCATATCCATGACTTGAAGCTCTATTATAATACTTGCACCTCTGGTGTATTCAGAATCCGGTGGGAGCTTCATACTGACTTCTTATGAGGCTGGTACTCTTTAGTTGGCTCCATCGTAGAGCCGTTATAAAATATGGCTACTGTACCATATCTCTTATACCTCTGCTATTTAAGAGTGATCCTGAGGTCTATAATTCTCTTGGTCCACTCCTGTTTTACTTAGTCGATGTAACTCTTTAGTTTCCTCTTCTTTCTGATAAGCCTTTATGTAGGCTTAAGCTATCTTCCGATCTGCGACTCCTGGTATTAGTTATTACTTTAGGCTTTCATAGGCGCTGAGGGATATTCATGATACAATCCTTTAACAATTCAATCTTTCATCTATGACCTGGGATCAATTCTTTCTTTTGCGTATACCAGAATGTTCTACGGCTGTATATGCTGCATGTATAAAACTCTAAACTCTTAAGTACGTTCATAATGTCACAAACTCGGGATCATTGATCGAATAATTCCTTTTGTTCCTTCTTAGTTTTCTTTAACGTAAGCTATTACCTTTCCTGGTATTTCTGCCCCCTTGTTGCATGTATACTTAGCTTATCTTAGTTCCCATGCATGCCAGAGTTTTCGTGCAACTCATATGATTTCGAATATTACTTTTAATTTTACTTACTGTTCATTAGCCATGGTAGGTGCCACTTTCCTTTGGAGTGCTTACAATGTTATTGTGAGACTGTTGTTACACAACAATTTCCTCTTTAGGTCTTTGTGCTTAGGTTGAAGCCTTCTTCCTTATTTCCTCAGCTAGTCTTTCGTTGTAGTACTTAGGGAGAACCCTTGACTCTTGTAAAGTTGTGAGCTTATTATATCGTATACTCAACATAACTTTTTTGATGTCCTTCCTCACCTATAATTATCCGTAGTTACTTACCTCCACGCCCTTGTACTTGTAGTGTTGTTTCTGAGTTGATATTTTGATTGTCTTTCCAGTGGCACTCTCTTTTCTTTACCTTTAACTACCCGAACTCCTATCTGAATATATCTCAAGGATCACGATGTCATGTCTGCGAGACTGAATTCCCATGTTGAGTTCACTATGTTTATCTTGCACGATCTGTTGATTTGTCTGTAACCTCTTATCTAGCCATAACCAGACTCTTCCTGAATCAACTACTAACTGCTCGTTGGTCCATTCTCATATTTATATTCCTTATAATCCTCTTGGATTATTCCCTTTGTTTTAACTTACGTCTTGCATTGGCTCCTTATTTATTAATAACATCTGGGGTAGGAACCCTTACTTCCTTTCCTTGACATCGTGTTTGCATAATGTTTTGGAATCGTAGCATATTTGTAGGATTTGAATCAGTGCAATCTCATTCATATTCTCATTTTTATTGCATTTTTTTACCATTTCATAGTTACTAGAACCGCTTAATTCTGACTTAATGCCACATCACTCCATATTCTCCCCTTAGGAGAGTACTAAGAGTTGGAGCTACGACAACCTGCCTATAGATATTTTTCCTCTTC
The DNA here is from genome assembly GCF_000715075.1 of Nicotiana tabacum. NCBI lineage: Eukaryota > Viridiplantae > Streptophyta > Magnoliopsida > Solanales > Solanaceae > Nicotiana > Nicotiana tabacum. The sequence continues at coordinate 26,644,274 of NC_134095.1, forward strand.
ATCTTTGACGTACTTTCACATCATCAATGATTCTTACAAGCCTTGCGGTAATCCTTACGTTACCAAGGATAACAAAAGTCCTTACTTGTGATGGTAACACTTAGTGTAACTAGCACATACATTCCCTTAAGCTTAAGTTTGCTCACTTTGCTTGCTTTAGGGAAGCGTCTTCCTGAGTGACCATTCTCTGAATTCATCATGGATCTCCTTATGTTGTCTATTCTATTATTGCTGGAACGCAATCTGAAATTCTCATGATGCTGCCTATTATCAAATTACTTAGTCCCTAATTCATTTTTAATTTATCTTGTTCACCAGCCCATACTAATTTCTATTACTCTAGGGTCTAATTTTTCCTTCTGTTAATTACGTTAGAGTTACGAATTTATTTCTCGAAATGAAGATGTGACTTTATGGCCTATACTCTTTTGTTGTCTCAAGGCCCGTCACCTCTCGTCCTTTCCTTCACTTGACTATTGACTCTGTAATACTATCATCTTTTTGATCTACCGTTGTCATCTATGTATCATATCTTGCTCATAATTCTTTATTAACTTTTTTCTTATATCCTGCTAACATTTATGTCTATCACTTTATTCTGAAAACTCGAACAAGACATTCTTGTCTTAGGGATCATTATCAAGAAACTTACATGTATTAGTACATACATGATCTGCTGAATACCTCATATTTATCCATCATAAGCTTGATTCAAAAATCGAGTTCCTCTGACTCAACTCTTCCCCAGCTATATCTCTTATCAACCGTCTTTCTGTATGTAGGCATCATCATATTATGAATAAGATAGAGTTAGAAAATTGAGTTCTTACAATTGAGCTCTATGACACGATCTAGAGTAAGAATAAAGAGTGATAGTCCTAAATTACTGTAGCCTCCTACTTATAAGTGTGATGCACGACACACCCATAAACAAGACTCTACTAAACACGGCTTATAGACTCCCTAGGACAAAACTGCTTTGATACCACTTTTGTCATGACCCAAACCTATGGGCCGCAACGAGCACCTGGTACCTTACTTAACTGAGTACCAGTATAACATATCTTCCTTATTGTACTTTCATTGGCAAATGGGCCAAACGGGCCATCATGGTCTAACTAGAATAAACATAGGGAATACTCAATGTGGAACGACCCAACCTGATATAAAAACTTATACATGTAATATACAGGCCTATAAGGCCAACATGATCATTTGTAAACTCAAATCATAGGCCGGCAAGGCCGTACAAGAATCCATATACATGACATCTGTCTACAAGCCTCTAAGAGTACACACTTAACATAAAGGTCAGGACAGGGCCCTGCCATACCAAAAAATACACGTTTAAATCATACTGACCAAACAGTCAACTCCGGAGCAAATGGAGCACACCAACATCTTCCGCTGAGCTGATAGCCTACTTGGAGGACTCTTGACCTGTCTATCGAGACCTGCGGGCATGAAATGCAGTGTCCCCAGGCAAAAGGGATGTCAGTACAAATAATGTACCGAGTATGTAAGGCACATAAATAAGTACATAACAGACATGGAAGAAATATAGAGTAAATGACTCAACCTGTAAGTCTGGATAAATCTGTATATCACGAAATACTTATAGTGTCATGCATATGTGTATGAATGTCATGTCGTGCATAGGTACATGTTTCATGACCTCATCAGGCCTCTGAGGGCATCCCATCATATCATCTCGGCCAATGTGGACAAAATCATTGACCCATGACCAGATGGCATTATATACGCGTATATATATATATATATATATATATATATATATATATATATATATATATATATATATATATATATATATATATAGAGACATCTGGTCATGGGTCGATGTACATGTATAAGTGCATGAAATGCATGAAAATATGTTAATAATCTCAATATTCCTTTCGGATAAACTTTATCAACTGCGTATTATTTTGAGACTCATGAACAAAAGATATAATATGTCACAAGGGGAATCAAGAACATAGAGACCCCTAGTATTCTATAAATAGAGACGTTTATGAAAGCTGTGCATTTGCTCGTTTCTTTTGTATTATTTGTATCATGCCAAAACAAAAGATTATCCAAAAATGTGTTAATTAATTTACTAATCCCCCATTAACCAATTATCCACATAATTAAGAATTATCTTAATTTACTTAAAATACTACTCACTTTTAATACACTTTATACACCTTACTATCATGGTCATGTGGTACCTTGTCAGGTACTACTCCATAAATATCGGATATTATAGCCCGGGCCGTATTTATCCCAAAATATCAAACTTCGACGAAACTCATCTTCTTCGATTTGCTTACCCTCTCACCTTCACGAATTTACTTATCACTTGTTTGAAATAATGTAATACTTATAATCCCAAAATAAATCTCATTCCCGAACTTACGTCGATTAACTTACGATGAAACTTTAATGTGCGAAAATGCAGAATGTAACATCTCATTTCCAAGCTTATATCAATTTATTTATGGCGTACTTCCACGTACAAAAACATGGGGTGTAATAAGTTGCACGATAATTCCGGCATGCGTGGGCACTAAGATAAGCTAAGCATGCACGCAATAAGGGGGTAGAAAAATCGGGAAAAGTAATTGCCTACATTTAAAGAAAGCTGGGATGGAACGAAAGGAATTATTCAATCAATGATCCAGAGTTAGTTACATTATGAACGCAATTAAGATTTTGAAGTACTATCAATGCAGCATATATGTTGACAATCATATAGCTATAGAAGACTCCGGTATAAGTTAAAAGAAAGAACTGCGTCCAGGTCATCGACAAAGGATTGAATCATTAGAAGATTGTATCATGGATATTCCATAGCACCCATGAAAAGCTAAAGTAATAACTAACACCATGAGCTGCAAATCGGAAGATAGCTTAAGCCTACATAAAGGCCGATAAGAGGGAAGAGGAAACTAAAGAGTTACATCAACTAAGTAAATCAGGAGTCTGATTATTGGACCTAGAAAATTATAAAAATCGTGATTGAGAACATTGCAGAATCACTCTTAATATCAGAGGTACAAGAGAGATAGTACAGTGGCCATATTCTATAACGTTATACAATAAAGCCAGTTAGAAGAAGTACCAGCCTCATAAGAAGTCAGTATGAAACTCCCACCAGATTATGTATGTGCTAGAGATGCAAGTATTATAATAGAGCTTCAAGTTGTGGATGTGAATCATACCTATGTGAAAGGGAGGTTATGAAAGATATAGAAGAATATGAGGTGATATTTTAAGGTAAGTAAGGTAAAGGTGAACAATGTATGAGATACTCAAGTCCAGAAGGTTGTGAATAGTCCATACTTCGGATAGAAGGCTAGAAGCGCGGGGATTCAGTGTCCTAGAATGATAACGGCGGCGTCAGTGGCATATCTTCCAGCCTATTATTTCTAGGTACTGAGAGGTCTAGTTAAGAGAGTAAAGAAGAGTTAGAGACGATGTGATGTGTCGCTTGATATTCCAGAGTAACACATGGAAATGAATGGTGCAAGCAAGTTGAAGGAAGATTGCGAGTAATATAAATAGATATGTGTAGGTCGCAAGCTAAAGTATGGTAAAGCAACAAGGTTTTAGGAAGACATGAGTAAGGATAAGAAAGGGCGAGTGAAAAGGTGACGAGAATGGATAAGTCCTCAAGATTAAGCCCATGAAAACAAGAAAGCTACTGATTTCTCTAAGTTATAGAAAGCTCAGTATAGCCTGAATGAACTCCAAGGAGTCTAAGACTAATAGCATTTAGAAGAGAGGGAATGTTGCCCTAGTAGTAGAATAAGGGCCTTCGATTGAGTAATGATTTGGAAAAAAGGGATTTCATGAATTATACAGGATTAAAATACCCATGTAAGGTGAATCATATTGGTACGCTATGAAATATGATTATGGAAGTATAGTATTGCCCCAGGGATCAGGAAAATCACTTCAAATGTTCCTCGATGCGACGTGAGCCCTAGTGGTTGTGTTACAAAAGAGGTCGGGTTATAGTGGTAGAGCATCTCTCACGACCAGTTCTCCCTCCGTAAACTGTCGTGACGGCACCTAGTCTCTATGACTAGATAAACCTAACATTTTGCGGAATAACAGATGAAAACCTGAAAACTATCAACTAATAAGTAAATTTAGACAAGGAACTGAGATGCCGCACGGCATATACATTAACACTTCAAAGGCAAATACAATAACTTTCCCAAAATCCGGAATGTCATAAGTCATAAGATACAGAAGTAAATAGTGCTCCTAAACTCCGGAAACTATCAACGAAGAAAATACAAGAAAAGTCTTTATCTTAAGGAAGAGTAGAGAGGGACTCTTAGGTCTGCGGCCGCGACAAATATACCTTGAAGTCTCTCAAAGCAGCAACCGCACAGCTAGACTCGAGGATGATAGCTAGTACCTAGATCTGCACATGGAAAACATGTGCAGGAAAGGGCATGAGTACACCACAGCAGTACCTAGTATGTGCCAAGCCTAACCTCGGTCGAGTAGTAACGAGATCAGGTCAGGGCCCTATTGGTTTTAATATAACAAATATAACAGAAAGAAATGTCGCAGCAAAGAAGTAAATACTAAAGTTTTTAACCAGGAAATAAGCACAGAAGAACAACAGCTCAAAACACAGCAATAGAAATGGGGATCTCCCGGGATACCGTCCCGTAGTCCCAAATGTAAATATGCATGAGGATCTCTCGGAATATCATTCCGTAGTCCTAAAGTAAATATGCAGTGTTGGGGGATCTCCCAGAATACCGATCCGTAGTCTCAAAGTAAATATGCAATGCTAAGGGATCTTCCAGAATACCGATCCATAGTCCCAAAGTAAATATGTAGTATATGGGGATCTCCCGGAATACCGTTCCGTAGTCCCAAAGTAAATATGCAACATAGTCAATACAAACAGCAGTTGTATCAATGAATTTGCAGTTTAAACTAAGTTTGCATTTAAGGAAAATAGGAAATTTCACTAGAATATGCTGCACAGAGTTCAAATAGACAGTTTAACACATAAACATGCTTTTCAAACCTAATCAAGGTAATAACATATGCTAATGTAGTTCAAACAAAGAAAAAACAAGTTAAGACTTAGTGAAAACGGAGTTTTACAACAAATATCCTGTGTACGCATTCGTCACCTCACGTACACGACGCTCATATATCAATGATACCAAAATCCTAAGGAGAGTTCCCCCACACAAGGTTAGGCAAGCCACTTACCTAGAATCAAGCTCAAATCAATCTGAAATCACGTTCTTGGTACGAGGATCCAACTCCGAGTGGTCCAAATCAAATCAAATCAATTACATAACGTAAATATATTTACACACAACTAATTTAACTAATGAAATCGAAGCTAAGGCAAGAAAATAGAAAAACGCCAAAAAATCCTCCCCGGGCCCACCTCTCGGAATCGGTTAAAAGTCATAAATTATGAATACAATTTACTCATGAGTTCACTCATGCAAAAATCATCCAAAATCGACGCCTAATTCCCACTCAAACCTCAGATTTTTGATTGGAGAACTTTTTCCCCATTTTCCAAACTTCCACCTTCAAATTACTTAATTAGATGAAGAATTTAACAATAGATTAATGTAATATGATCAAAATCGAGTTAGAATTAGTTACCCAATAGTTCTCTTTCAAAATCCATCGAGAAATCGCCTCTCACCGAGCTTCAAATCGAATTTTGTGTTATGAAATTTCAAACCGTCGAAATCCCCTTTTCTGCCCAGCGATTTCTGCTTCTGCGCTCATGGGGACGCATCTGCAATCCCCCACCTGCGGAAAAATCATCGCAAGTGCAAAAGCCGATCAACTTGGTGTGATGACCCAAAAGGTTATCACTTGTTTACAAGTAAATTGTGTGATCCGAGGCCTTAAAAACCTATTTTTGTCTCACCTCGATTTGCGTGTGCAGTCCAGGCATGTATCCGGAAAAGCCACTATGTGAAAAATTGTGAAAAATGATAAATTTTGCTTTTAAAATAAATTTAAGTTGACTTTGATCAATATTCTTAGTAAACGGATCCAGACCTGTTATTTGGCGGTCTCGTAGGGTCCGTAGTAAAATTTGGGACTTGGGCATATGCCCGGAATCGAATTCTGAGGTCCCAAGCCCGAGAAATGAATTTTTAAAGGAAATTATTTTCTCAAATATATAATAGTTTTTGGAAATTAAAGATGTTTGAAATTTATGATATCGAGCCCGTATTTTGGTTCTGGAGCCCGGTACAAGTTTGAAATAATAATTAGGTTGAATCTGTAAAATTTGGTAAAGATCGGAATTGGTTTGGTATAAAATGGACTTAAAGCTGAGAAATTGGAAATTTTGGCGTTCTTGAATAATTTCATGAATTTGGGGTTTAATTCATAGTTGTTAATGTTATTTTGATGATTTGGTTGCACGAGCAAGTCCGTACGATGTTTTAGGTTGGTGTGCATGTTTGGTTTGGAGCCCCGAGGGCTCGGGTGAGTTTTAGATAGGCCACGAAGCGGAGTTGAACTTAGGAAGTTGCAAGTTTTCATCTGGCATGTGTTGCAGGCTCTGATCTCGCAATTGCGAGGCCAGATGTCGAAATTGTAAGCCTGTCAGGCCTGGGAATTGTGAGGACTTCATTGCAATTGCGAAGACGTCTAGCCAGTCTATGATCACATTTGCGATCTACACTTCGCAAATGCGAAGCCATCAGTAAGTGCCCAGTTTCGCAATTGCGACTATTCGTCCGCAATTGCGAGGTTAGTAGAAAGTGTCCAGGTTTGCAAATGAGAAACCTTGTTCGCATTTGCGAGCTTTGCAATTGCGAAGCTTCTGTCGCAATTGCGACATCTGCAACCTGCTAAATCCTAACTTAGCCGAAAATTTCCCATTTTTCAAACTCTTTCAAAACATAAACTCTCTTGGGCAATTTTCCAAAGAAATATTCTTCTCCAAATCGATTGTAAGTCATTTCTAACTCATTCTCTTCAATCTTTAACAGCTTTTCACATGATTTCAACTCAAAATCAAGGGTTTTCATGGGAGAAATTGGGTGTTTTGAGTAGAACCTAGGTTTTTCAAATTTTGGGGATTTGGACCTCGATTTGAGGTCCGATTTAAAAAAAATTATATATTTGGGTTTGTGGGTGAATGGGTAATCGGGTTTTTATTCGAACCTCGGGTTTTGACCATGTGGGTCCGGGGTCGATTTTTGACATTTTGGGAAATCATTGGAAACCTTATTTTCTTGCATTAGAATTGATTCATTTAGCATTTATTGATATCGTTAAGTAAATTGTGGCTAGATACAAGAGAATTGGTGGTGGAAACAAGAGGTAAAGTAAAGTTGAGGCTTGAATTGTGTTCGTGGATCGAGGTAAGTGTTTGGTCTAACCTTAGCTTGAGGGATTAGGAGTTGTGTCTTATTTGCTACGTGTTAATTGTGGAGCACGGTGTATAGGCATGGTGACGAGTATCTATACGTCGGTGTCGAGCATGCCCGTGGGTATAGTGTTGTAATTGTTGTGACTCCGTTGAGATTTATTCATGCTTAATATGTTGATTATCATTGTTGGTTCCCTTGCCGGGATGTTATTGTTTATGATATTGTCTCCCTTGCCGGGATGTTATTGTTTACGATATTGTTTCCCTTGTCGGGATGTTGTTGTTATACTCTTGTTCCCTTGCCGGGATTCTTGTGTGATTGATGTTGATATGAAATGGGAGCGTGTTACACGCCTGCAACAAGATATATGAAATGGGAGCGGGTTGCACGCCTGCAAAGAGATATATAAAATGGGAGCAGGTTACACGTCTGTAACGAGATATATGAAATGGGAGCGGGTTGCACGCCTACAACAAGAAATATGAAATGGGAGCGGGTTGCACGCCTGCAACAAGATATATGAAATGGGAGCGGGTTGCACGCCTACAACAAGATATATGTAATGGGAGCGGGTTGCACGCCTGCAAAGAGATATATGAGATGGGAGCAGGTTACACGTCTGTAACGAGATATATGAAATGGGAGCGGGTTGCACGCCTACAACAAGAAATATGAAATGGGAGCGGGTTGCACGCCTGCAACAAGATATATGAAATGGGAGCAGGTTGCACGCCTACAACAAGATATATGAAATGGGATCGGGTTGCACGCCTGCAACAAGAAAGAAATGAAAGTGAATATTGTGTTTGTTTTCCTCATTATTGTTGGAAATTAAATTCTGGTTTCTTTACATTCCTCGTTGGTATTTTGTTGTTATCTTATACTCCCTGTAGCATGCTTTCCCCTCCCCATCTTTAACTGTGAATATCTGCTTTTATTTTCCGTTGTATATGATTTAACTGCACAAGGTTATTTAGTAGTCTGGTCCTAGCCTCGTCACTACTTCGCCAAGGTTAGGCTAGGCATTTACCAGCACATGGGGTCAGTTGTGCTGATACTACACTCTGCACTGTGTGCAGATCCCGGTGCTGCAGCTTTTGGACCGCAGTGAGGGTGCTGTCTTCAGTCCATTTAGGCGACCCGAGGTAACCCTGTAGGCATCCGCAGGCCCTGGAGTCTCCTTCTATCTTTCCATACTGTTTCTTCAGCTTGTAGTTATCTTTCGAACCCTTATTTGTAGTATTCCTAGACAGCTTGTGATATTGTGACACCAAATTCTGGGTAGGGTTGTATCTCGGATTTATGTATCAGTGTTTGGTTAAACTATTAAGTTTGTGTCCTCCGCATTTCTGGTTATTTTTAATGATTCCGTTGTTGATCACCTATTGTATTGATCTACTGAAAAGGGCTAAGTAAAAAGGGGTAATGAATCTATAATGCTCGGCTTGCCTAGCTTTCATGAGTAGGCGCCATCATGACTTCCGAGGGTGGAAATCTAAATCGTGACACTTGGCTGGGGCCGCATCTACGGGCACTACGTCGCATCAGCGAGCCCGCTTCTGCGGTCCCCCAGCCGCACCTGCGGTCTCAGATGCCAAGGTCCATCTCCGCTTCTACGGCTTCCCAACCGCTTCTGCGGCACCGCACTTGCGGTCCAAAATCCTCAGGTGCGAAAATAACAGGTGCAACAAACTTCAGCCAAATGCCTAAGTCCCAAACCAACCCGTTAAGCACCCGAAACTCACCCAAGGCCCCCGGGACCTCAACGAAACATACCAACCAATCCTAAAACATCATACGAACTTAGATGAACCCTCAAATCACATCAGACAAAGCTAAAACCACGAATCACCCTCCAATCCAAACTTAATGAACTTAAAATTTCAAAATTCTACAGTTGATGCTAAAACCGACCAAACCACATCCGATTGACCCCAAATTTTGCACACAAGTCATATTCAACACTATGGACCTACTCCAACTTACAAAATCGGATTCCGACCCAGATATCAATATTCCACTATTGGCCCAAACTCTAAAAACTTAACTTTCGCCATTTCCAACCTAAATGAGTTACTGACCTCAAAAATACGATCCGGACACGCCCCTAAGACCGAAATCACCCAATGGAGCTAACGGAATCGACGAAATTTCATTCCAGATCCGTCTATACACTACTTTGACTATGGTCCAAATTCTAAGACTTTAACTCTCATTTAGGGACTAATTATCCCAAAACCCTCTGAAACTCAAAATGAACCATCCCGGAAAATCACAATAGCAGAAAAAGACACGGGGGAAGCATTTAATAGGGGATCAGGCATAAATTCTCAAAATGACTGGCCATGTCGTTACATCCTCCCCCTCTTAAAACATTTGTTCGCCCTCGAACAAACATAGAGACCTGAAGTGGTGAAAAGATGAGGATACCGGCTGCGCATATCCTACTTTGTCTCTTAAGTCATCTCCTCGACCGGTTGACCCCGCCACTGAACCTTTACTGATGCAATGCTCTTTGACCTCAACTTTCGAACTTGTCTGTCTAATATAGCCACTGGCTCCTCAACATAAGATAGATCCTTGTCCAATTAGACTGAGCTAAAATCCAACACATGCGATGGATCACCGTGACACCTTTGGAGCATCGAAACATGAAATACCGAATGAACTTCTGCTAAGCTAGGAGGTAAGACAAGCTCATAAGCAACCTCCCCAACACGCTGCAACACCTCAAAGGGGCCAATAAACCTTGGGCTCAATTTGTCCCTCTTTCCGAATCTCATAACGCCCTTCATAGGCAAAACTGGAAGCAAGACTCGCTCTCCAACCATAAATGAAACATTGCGAACCTTGTGGTCCGCATAACTCTTCTGTCTGGACTGGGCAGTGCGAAATCTATCCTGAATCACCTTAACCTTATCTAAAGCATCCTGAACCAAGTCTGTGCCCAATAATCTAACCTCTCCCGACTCAAACCAACCCACCGGGGATCTACACCGCCTACCATACAGAGCCTCATATGGTGCCATCTGAATACTGGACTGATAACTGTTATTATAGGCAAACTCTGTAAGTGGCAAGAACTAATCCCAAGAACCTCCAAGCTCCATCACACATGCACGGAGCATATCCTCAAGAATCTGAATAGTAAGCTCAGACTGTCCGTCCATCTGGGGGTGAAATGTTGTGCTCAACTCCACCCGAGTACCTAACTCATGCTATACGGCTCTCCAGAATCGTGATGTAAACTTAGTACCTATATCTGAAATGATGGAAACTAGAATACAATGCAGGAGAACAATCTTTCGAATATAATCTCAGCCAAACGCTCTAAAGAATAGGTAGTACACACAGGAATGAAGTGCGCGGATTTGGTTAGCCAATCCACAACTACCCAAATAGCATAGAACTTTCTCAAAGTCCGTGGGAGTCCAACTACGAAATCCATGGTGATCCGCTCCCACTTCCACTCCGAAATCTCTATCTATTGAGCAAGCCACCGATCTCTGATGTTCATATTTTACCTGTTGACAATTGAGGCACCGAGCTACAAACCCAACTATATCTTTCTTCGTCCTCCTCCACCAATAGTGCTGCCTAAAATCCTAGTAAATCTTTGCAGCACCCGGATGGATGGAATACCGCAAACTGTGGGCCTCCTCTAGAATCAACTCCCGAAGCCCATCAACATGGGGCACACATATCCGACCATGTATCCTCAATACCCCGCTATCACCAATGGTCACATCTCTAGCATCACCATGCAGAATTTTGTCCTTGAGGACAAGCAAATGGGGGTAATCATACTGACGCTCCCTTATACGATCATAAAGAGAAGACCGAGAGACCATACAAGCCAATACTCGGCTAGGCTTCCGAAATATCCAATCTTACAAACTGGCTGGCTAAGGCCTGAACATCCATCGCCATGGGCCTCTCTGCTGCTGGTAGATAAGCCAAACTCCCCAAACTCTACCCGGCGACTCAAAGCATCGGCCACCAAATTGACCTTCCCCAGGTAGTACAATATAGTGATATCATAATCCTTAAGTAGCTCTAACCACATCCTCTGACACAAATTAAGGTCCTTCTGCTTGAACAGATGTTGTAAACTTTGGTGGTTAGTGTAGATCTCACAAGGGACATCATACAAATAGTGCCTCCAAATCTTTAAGGTATGAACAATAGCAGCTAACTCAAGGTCGTGGACAAGATAGTTCTTTTCATACACCTTCAACAATCTGGACACATAGGCAATCACCCTACGGTCCTCCATCAGTACCATGCTGAGGCCAACTCGCGATGCATCACAATAAATTGTATAAGACCACGAACCTGAAGGCAATACCAATATTGGGGCTGTAGTCAAATCTGTTTTGAGCTTCTGAAAGCTCTCTTCACACTCTTCCGTCCACCTAAACGGAGCACCCTTCTGGGTCAATCTGGTCATAGGTTCTACAATAGATGAGAACCCCTCAACAAATCAACGGTAAAAACCCGCCAAACTAAGAAAACTACGGATCGTTGTGGCTGAGGATGGTCTAATCCAACTCTGCACCGCTTCCACTTTATTCAGATACACCTTGATCCCTTCACTCGATACTACGTGACCCAAGAATGCCATAGAATCCAACCAGAACTCACATCTTGAGAATTTCGCATATAATTTCTTTTCTCTCAAGGTCTGAAGCACTATCCTCAGGTGGTGCTCATGATCTTCCCAACTCCGGGAGTACACTAGAATGTCATCAATAAAGAAAATGACGAACGAGTCAAGATAAGGCCGAAATACACTGTGCATCAAATGCATAAATGTTGATGGGGCGTTGGTCAACCCAAATGACATAACCAGGAACTCGTAATGACCATATCGAGTCCTGAATGCCGTTTTGGGGATATCTGGCTCCTAAATCTTCGACTGATGATAACCTGAACGCAAATTGATCTTGGAAAACACTTAGGAACCCTATAACTGATCAAACAGGTTATCAATACGAGGCAAAAGATACCGGTTCTTCACTGTAACTTTGTTCAACTAGTGATAATCAATGCACATACGCATAGAACCATCATTTTTCTTCACAAACAAGACAGGAGCACCCCAAGGTGACACACTAGGCTAGATAAAACCCTTATCAAGCAATTCTTGTAACTGTTCCTTCAATTCTTTCAACTCAGAAGGGGCCATATGGTAAGGAGGAATAGAGATGGGTTGAGTGTCCGAAAACAGGTCAATGACAAATCAATATCTTTGTCGGGTGGCATGCCCGGAAGATCAACTGGAAACACATTAGGAAAATCCCTCACTACTAGGACTGAATCAACCATAGGGGTATCAATAATGACATCTCTCACATTGGCTAAATACGTGTCACACCCATTCTCAACCATTCGCCGAGCCTTAAGAAATGAAATAACCCTACTGGGAGTGTAATCTAAGGTACCCTTCCACTCTAATCGCGGTAAACCTGGGATAGCCAATGTCACGATTTTGGCGTGACAATCAAGAATAACATAATGGGTTGATAACCAGTCCATGCCCAAGATAACATCAAAATCTACCATGCTGAGCAATAATAAATTGGCTCTGGTCTCAAAACCACTAAGGACGATCAAACATGATCGATGCGCATAGTCCAAAACAAGAGAATCTCCCACAGGAATAGACACATACATAGGGGTAATCAAGGAATCCCGAGAGACGCCCAAATGCGAGGCAAAATAAGAAGACACATAAGAATAAGTGGAGCCTGGATCAAATAGAACCGATGCATCTTTATGATAGACCAGAACAATACCTGTAATGACAGAATCTGAAGTAACAGCCTCGGTACGAGCAGGAAGGGCATAGTATTTGGCCTGACCTCCCCCTCTAGGGCAACCCCTACCACCCCAACCTCTACCTCGGGCTGGCTGAGTAGGTAGGGTGGCAGCTGGTGCTGTAATCATAGCCTGAGGACCTGGTGGATCACGCTATGGATGAGAAGTCTGTGGAGGTTCACCCTTCCTAAATCTGGACAATCCCTTACCATATGGCGAGTGTTGCCACACTCAAAATAAGCTCTAGGAGGACACGGCAGCTATGACTGACTTGGGCCAAGTATGTTGGACTGACCACTGATGGCACCTCGTGCAGGAGGCACACTAGATACTGGAGGTGCATAATAAGGCTCTTGAGGTCTAGGCGGAGCTGGAATACCACTAGCTGTTGGAAGATCTGAATGAAAGGGGCGACTCATATAACCCCTACCGTAACGAACTGTAGCTAGGGCACAGACACCAGAATAATGGCCCGACTCTCGAGACCTCTTGGCCTCTCTCTCCTCCCTATCTTGAGTAAGCATGCCCTCTACTCTCCTAGAAATACTCACCACTTGCTGATACGAGATGTCCATCTCAAGCTCACGGACCATGCTAGTCCTGATGATGGGAATGAGTCCCTCAATAAAACTGGCGAACCCTCTCTCGATCTATAGAAACCAATGCTGGTACATGTCTAGCCAAGTCCCTGAAGTGGACTACATACTCTGAAACAGTCATGGTACCCTGGCGCAACTGCTCAAACTCTGTGCGCCAAGCGTCCCTGAGGCTCTAAGGGACATACTCTCTCAAAAACATGTTAGAGAACTGAGCCCATGAAAGGGAAGCTGCCTTAGCTAGACTGTCCAACTCAAAAGTCCGCCACCACTGATAGGCTGCCCCTCGAAGTTGAAAGGCAATGAAAGGAACCCCACTCGACTCTGCTATGCCCATAGTGCGGAGAATACGGTGGCACTCCTCCAAAAATCCCTGAGCATCCTTTGAGGCTAGACCACTGAATGTAGGAGGTTTGTACTTCTTATACCTCTCAAGCCTCTGCTACTCCTTCTCTAAAGTTGTTGCCTTACCCTCGGGCTGACTGGAGCTACAAGCGGTACCGATATAACCTCTAGGATCTGATCAACCTGAACCCTCTGCTCTAGAGTACGGGCAGCGTGAGTTTGTGCTTCTCCCCTGGCCTGAGATGTTGCTGCAGCAAGGGGAATCAACCCTACCTGAGCTAAGGTGTTATGTATGCTCATGAACTGTGCAAGGGTCTCCTAGAGAGCTGGAGTAGTAGTAGTATGCATATCAGGTGCCTGTGCTCTGGCTGGAACTACCGGTGGCTCCTCTGTAGCAACTCGTGCGGGTGCTCTAGCCGCACCGCATGCACACCCTCGGCCTCGGGCGGCTCTAGCAGGGGTCGTGGGTGCCTGGTCATCTCCTGTAGCACATGTCTTCACCATTTGTGAGAGAATAAAAGACAGAAGTTTAGAATTTTGAAGTCAATAATCTCGCACGACAAGGAATCAAATGAAATGGAATTTTCCTAATAGTTCCATAGCCTCTCGAAGATAAGTACAGATGTCTCTGTATCGATCCGCGAGACTCTAATAAAACGGCTTCTGACTCACGACTCCTACGAACCTAGAGCTATGATACCAACTTGTCACGACCCAGTTCTCCACCCGTGAACTGTTGTGACGACACCTAATCTCTATGACTAGGTAAGCCTAATATTTTGCGGTATAACAAATGGAAACCTGAAAACTATCAACTAATAATTAAATTTAGATAAGGAAGTGAGATGCCTCTCGCCATATACATAACACTTCAAAGGTAAATACAATAACTCTCCCAAAATCCGGAATGTCATAAGTCACAAGCTACAAAAGTAAATAATGCTCCTAAACTCTGGAAACTATCAACGAAGAAACTACACGAAAAGTCTTTATCTTAAGGAAGAGTAGAGAGGGACTCCTAGGTCTACGGACGCGGCAGATATAACTTGAAGTCTCTTGAAGCAGCAACCACACAGCCAGACTCGAGGCTGATAGCTGGTACCTGGATCTGCATACGGAAAACATGTGTAGGAAAGGGCATGAGTACACCACAATAGTACCCAGTAAGTCCCAAGCCTAACCTCGATCAAGTAGTGACGAGATCAAGTCAGGGACCTACTGGTTTTAATATAATAAAATTTAAAAGAAAGAAATGTCGCAACAAAGAAGTAAATACTGAAGTTTTTAACCAGGAAATAAGCACAGAAGAACAACAACTCAAAACACAGCAATAGTTACAGGGGATCTCCCTGGATACCATCACGTAGTCCCAAACGTAAATATGCAAGGGGATCTCCCGGAATACCATTCCGTAGTCCCAAAGTAAATATGTAGTGCTGGGGATCTCCCGGAATATCGATCCGTAGTCCCAAAGTAAATATGCAGTGCTGGGGGATCTCTCATAATACTGATCCGTAGTCCCAAAGTAAATATGCAGTACAGGGGGGTCTCCCGAAATACTGTTCCGTAGTCTCAAAGTAAATATGTAGCACAGTCAATACAAACAATAGTTATATCAAGGAATTTGCAGCTTAAACTAAGCTTGCATTTAAGGAAAATAGGAAATTTCACTAGAACATGTTGCATAGAGTTCATATAGACAGTTTAACATGTAAACATACTTTTCTAACCTAATCAAGGTAATAACATATGCTAATGTAGTTCAAACAAAGAAAAAACAGGTTAAGACTTAGTGAAAAACGGAGTTTTACAACAAATAGCCCATGTACGCACTCATCACCTCACGTACACGGCACTCATATATCAACAATACCAAAATCCTAAGGGGAGTTCCCCCACACAAGGTTAGGCAAGACACTTACCTCTAACCAAGCTCAAATCAATCCGAAATCACGCTCTTGCCACGAGTATCTAACTCCGAGTGGCCCAAATCTAATCAGATCAATTACATAACGTAAATATAACTACAAACAACTAATTTAACTAATGAAATCGAAGCTAAGGCAATAAAATAGAAAAACGCCCAAAAATCCTTCCCGGGCCCACGTCTCTGAATCGGGTAAAAGACGCAAATTATGAATACCCATTCAATCACGAGATCACTCATACAAAAATCATCCAAAACCAACTCCTAATTCCCACTCAAATCTCAGATTTTTGATTGGGAAACTTTTCCTCCATTTTCCAAACTTCAACCCTCAAATTACTTAATTAGATGAAGAATTTAACAACAGATTAATGTAATATGATCAAAATCGAGTTAGAATTAGTTACCCAATAGTTCTCCTTCAAAATCCCTCGAGAAATCGCCTCCCACTGAGTTTCAAATCGAATTTTATGTTATAAAATTTCAAACCCTGGAAAATCCCCTTTTTTGCCTAGCGATTTCCTCTTTTGCGCTCATGGGGCCGCAGCTGCGATCCCGCACCTACGGAAAAATTATCACAGGTGTGAAAGCCACTTAACTTGGCTGGGGCCGTATCTGCGAGCCCGTTTCTGCGGTCCCCCAGCTGCACCTGCGGTCTCAGCTGCCAAGGTCCATCTTTGTTTTTGCGGCTTCCCAACCGCTTCTTCGGCACCGCACCTGCGGTCTAAAATCTGCAGGTGCAGCAAACTTCAGCCAAATGTCTAAGTCCCAAACCAATCCGTTAAGCATCTGAAACTCACCCGAGGCCCCCAGTACCTCAACAAAACATATCAATCAATCGTAAAATATCATACGAACTTAGTCAAGCCCTCAAATCACATCAGACAATGCTTAAACCACGAATCACCCTTCAATCTAAACCGAAACTGACCAAACCACATCTGATTGACCTTAAATTTTGCACACAAGTCATATTCAACACTACGAACCTACTCCAACTTCCAGAATCGGATTCTGGCCTGATATAAAAAATTCCAATAGTGGCCCGAAACTCCAAAAATTCAACTTTCGCCATTTCAACCGACCTCAAAAACACGATCCGGACATGCCTCTAAGCCTGAAATCACACAACGGAGCTAATAGAATATACAGAATTCCATTTCGGAGCCATCTATATACTGCTCCGACTACGGTCTAAAATCTAAGACTTAAACTTTCATTTAAAGACTAAGTGTCTCAAAACACTCCGAAACTCAAAGTGAACCATCCCAGCAAATCACAATAGCAGAAAAAGATATTGGGGAAGCAGTTAATAGGGGATCGGGGCATAAATTCTTAAAACGACCGACCGGGTCGTTACAGTATTGATCAACATTAAGGTGAGTCAACAATGGATGGATAAAAGTTACAAAGTATGAGATAAGAATAGGCCATCATTATTAAGATGAACAGTAATGAATAAGCATTAAGGACTTAGATTTATACATATCGGATAAGCAACAAGAGTAACCTAGAGTTTGGTAGCAGACCTCAGCAACGATAAATCAGAGTAAAATGTGCGGATAGATAACTGGGTATATAAAATAAGATATAGCAATATTCATAAGTTCGACAAAGTACCATGCGAAGAACTTCAGTAATGGCTAAAAACAGGAGGAAAAAAGAGAGAAGAGTTGCGTAGGCGCACTTACAAGGTCATAGTCGTACATGCTACATGATGGAAGATAACAACAGTTACAATATTGGAATGATTCCGATCACAAGTCATAGTGTGAGAAAGAGGCCTAAAGGGGGAAATGTCTTGGCCTTTGGATTTATTCAAGGAATAGTTGCGAATGGCAAGGAGAGTATTAAAGTATTTGCAAGAGCTATGGATTAGGAGAATGATAAGTGCATCAGTCAACATTCGACGACGAATGTTCCAAAGGGAGGAATGATGTTACACCCCATGTTTTCGTACGTGGAAGTACGCCATAAGTAAATTGATATAATCTCGGAAATGAGATGTCACGCTCCGCAGTATTACATTACAATGATGTTACGCCCCTCATTATTACGTCGATGTTACGCTCCGTAGTATTATATTACGATCATGTTACGCCCTACAGTATTACGTCGATGTTACACTCCGCATTATTATATTACGGCGATATTACACCTCATAGTATTGTACGTTGAAATTGTCGTAAGATAATTGACATCAATTCAAGGACAAGATTATTTGGAGATTATAAGTATTATTCTATTTCAAACAAGTGATAAGTAATTCATAAAGGTGAGAGGGTAAATGAATCGAAGAAAATAAGTTTCATCGAAGTTTGACAATTTGAGATAATTCTTAATTATATGGATAATTGGTTAATTATTGGATTAGTGGGGGTTTAACAAGTTAATTAAGGAAATGAGTGGATAATTTTGGATAAACCAAACCCCCCACCCGACATGGCAGCACACTAGCCCAAATAAGTGACTCTTACTCCAAGTAGCAAGGTGTCACGTTTAAGGAAATTTGTTGGCCAAGTCATCAAAAGTGTGGGGCCCACACCCAAAGACTTAAAAACCATTTTAATTCATTTGTATCTCTATAAAACAATGGAAAGCTTCAGCAAACTCATTCAAAATAATAGGAATGTGAATAATAGGAATGTGATTTGCTACAAAAATTCATATGAGACTAGTTAACAATATGGGAATTTGCGATACTAAGGGAGTACGGTGCAATCTTTCTCAAGAATATCATACGGATATTTCCCTAATTCAATCCGTCATTACGTATTTTTCGCAAAAGACGTGTGTTAGAGGGATTTTCAAGAGAATCGGCTCAGGTATGTTAAGGCTATCCCTTCTTCCTTTTGGCATGATCTATACGACACAAATAAAACGAGCAAATGCACAACTTTTATAAATAACTTTATTCATAGAAGTATTAGAGGTGCCTATGTTCTTGAATTTTCATGTATCTTATTATTACATCTTCTGTTCATGGGTCTCAGAAAAATACGTAAGTTGAAAAAAGCTTACTTCATGATATTACTCAAAGACATAATGGTCTTATGACATTCCAAAAGATTTTATTAACATACTTCTCATGCATTGCATTCATTTATACATGTACATTGACCCATGACAACATGGCGTTATATGTGTATATATATGTATATGGAATATAAAAAAAGTTACGGCATTATACACGCACCACCACCTGATCAGCTGGTATACATTGATGATTTTACCTACAGTGGCTGAGATGATATGATGGGATGCCCTCAAATGTTTGATGATGTTATGAACACATGTATCTATGCACGACATGACATTCATACGCATATGCATGACACTATAAGTATTTCATGATTTACAGAGTTATCCAGACTTACATATTGAGTCTTTTAGACTTTTACTCCATGTTTCTCTTATGTCTATTGTTTACTGATTTTCATTCCTTACATACTCGGTACATTATTTGTACTGACGTTTCTTTTTCCCGGGGATGTTACATGTCATTCCCGCAGGTCCCAATAGACAGGTTGAGAGTCCTCCAAGTAGGCTATCAGCTCAGTGGAAGATGTTGGTGCGCTCTATTTGCTCCGAAGTTGCTTATTTGGTCGGTATGACTAGGACGTGTATTGATTAGTATGGCGGGGACCTGTCCCGACCTATATGATATTATTAATCTTAGAGGCTTGTAGACATATGTCATGCATACAGATACTTGCATGTCCTTGTCTGCTTATGTTTTGAGTATATAAAGGATCATGCTAGCCTTATAGGCCCGTACGTCATATGTATAAGTCGGCATATCAAGTTGAGTATTTCCTCATGTTTTATTCTACTTATCTCACGATAGCCTTTCCATCTCCTTTACCTATAAGAGTATGATACGAAAAGATACGTTACGTTGGTATTCGGTTGAGTAAGGTACTGGGTGCCCGTCACGGCCTATCGTTTAGGTCATGACAATGTTGTTGTTGATCCTATGTGTTGTTTGATTTGCGAGAGTACCTAGAGGAACTGGACCTCGTCCATTCATGTTGTTGGAAACACTCGACAATGCCTGTTTCAGCTCTGTCATGACCTTATCTTGTCGTGTGAGATGGCCTATAATGGCCTCTTGTTGCTCCAGCAAGATCCTTACTGCTTCGACGACGTGCTCTTCTTCAGCATCATCAGGAGTTGCTTCTCAAACATGTCGCGGATACCGTCTGTCGTGGACTAGCGTGGCCTCATTCCCCTTGTTACGGGTATCACGGATTGAAACCTCGTGCTGAGGCTGATTTCCTTAGACCTCAACGTTGTGTGCGATGTTGACACCGTTATCTCCCATTTTTTATAATTTTTTTCTAAGAACAAATAATTAAACGAGTTAGTAATAGATGCAAGAATCAACTCAATTACACAATTGTCTAAGCCCCATGGTGGGCGCCAAATTGTTTACCCGTGAAATGGTACAATTGAATTTGTGTGTGGTTTATAGACAAGTGAAATAACTTCATCCCAAAATGATAATTAAATTAGATAAAAATATAATACTTAGCCTTGAAATGGAGATAAAATAGCAGAAGTCATAATTCCGAGAGCAGGGCTTCCGGGGACATAAAATAGCAGAAGTCATAATTCCGAGAGCAGGGCTTCCGGGGACAATAGTAACGATATAAATGAGCAAGAAGATAAAATTATATTGAGCTTTGAACAGAGTGTAGCATATGTTTGTCAGAAAATTTGTGTGTTACAATGATAATAGAGTTCACTATAGTTGCACCTAGGGAACAAGGTCTTAGGATCAAGCCCCTCTTTAATGACAATTATGAGGTCCATTGAAGGATGTGTAACGACAGGCAGTGAATGCCATATTCTTTATAACGGGCAGTATACTTAATGTTGTAGAATATTCTTCATTAGATGCTACCGGGAGGCAGGCATTTATTTTACCTTTATGAGCATCATTCTCTCCGGTAATAGATGAGATCGTTGCCTCCGGATCCGACTGCCTTCTATCTTCGGCTCCACGTGTCACTTTCTCATGCGATCATTTAATATAAATATATTTTATCCATACATATATAAGGTAGAATATCTCTAGTCTATTCAAATTGGGATATATGATTGGGTTAGAATCAATTAATCCCAAGTCCCATGTTGGTATGAAAGATTAATGTATTTATGGTTTAAGTTTTTCTCCTATATTATAAGCCCCTAGTCCAAGCTGCAAGATAGTGTAACTAACCAAAAGGAGAAAGATCGAACTCTTCTATAAACGGATATGTCGACCGTTTTGCCCTTTATCTGAAATTTTTCATTTTGTTTTTTTAATTGTTATTCTTGAATAGCTATTTTGGCTTCCCTCCTAGATAAGATAGTGTGAATTTTTGAGGTAACTCTGAAACAAACCGAGTGCGTGAATGGATAGAATATATAATGTTATCCTATCTAATCATAACTTGCCAAATGATACCTTAGACCGATTGAAAGCAAACTAGAAGTAGTAAATTAAGGATAAAAATAGGAGTGGTACCAAAAAGTGGCGGGTGAAAAAGTGAGGGCTGAAATTTTTGACAATTAAACAGTATTGCAAGAAGGCTCGTTTCTAACTGTAAAATGAGCAATATTTTGCAAATAGAAAATATCGGAAATTGAAACTTCTTATTTCTTGTTTTATCATTTTTAACCATAATTACTAATAATATAGTACATATATCAATTTAACAGCGAACATATCCGTAGTTCGTGTATATTTGCATCCCCTTAATAAGTTGTTTATCTCAAGTTGTTAGATTAATTAAGAGTGGTTCTTCACTTATCCCAAAAATGATTCTGTATTTGGTGAGATTTTTAATGCAAATATCTTTACATTATCCGTGCATATAATTTTAATCTTCACAATTAAGTCATTTTCTGTCGTCTGTTTTCATGTTTGTTGTTCGTTAAAATACTACGGTTTCCAACTTCCAAAAAGATTGTTCAATAACTACCCTGGTCAAAAGTCGATAGGGGACTTTGCTGAATTAGTGCAAGTCCCTCTCTTCTGCCAGAATTTTCTCAAGCAGGTTTTCTACAGTCCAATTCCTAAAGTTTCTCTTTGCGACTTATTACCCGTTATGCACAAGTTGAAAAAGACAACAGTAGTTCGGAAAACTATAGTACTATTAAAAGTGAAAAAGAAATGGAAATATGTTTGTGTATGTATGTATATAAAGTATCAAACCTACATCGTGATGATTTTGAACCAAGTAACTCTAAATTTTAAATCCGTAAACATGTGATTGGAAATGAATTGCCAATGACCGGAGACAAGAAGATGAAAGGAAAGAGAGAAAGATCAAAAGACAAAAACAAACAATAAATGGCGAAGAGGAAAGAGAAATGGTCATGTTGCCATCAAAAGAAACAGCAGCACAGTAGCATGACCCATGCCATTGACAATTTTAGATTAGTGAAGCATATGATAAAGAAAGGAAACGTTCAAACAAATAGTACTTCACTTTACATCCTTAAGGAGAGGAATAGAGGATCTATATGAGTAACCATTTGTGACCTTCAAGAGACAGACAAAAATTCGTAACATGGGGTTGTTCAAGTGGTCGTGTCTTGGTCCAAAGCACGAATATTGCTGCATAAATTGACTTCACAAAATAGTACTATTCCCTCCGTCTCAATTGATGTGGTGATGTTTACGGAGTTTAAGAAAGAACTGAACACTTTAGGATAAAATAAAAAAAATTAAAGTTAAATTGTTACAAAATAAGAAAGTATGACATTATTTTTGGAACAGAATAAGAAAAATATGACAAATAAATGGAGTACTAATTTTTCTATTTGAGGTCACGGGTTCTTGAGCTCCACCCACTCTCCCACTACTTCCAAGCCCACTTTTCATGACCAGTCCATGACTTTTGGGGAGAAATGAGACTAGACCATACCTGTCACTAACTATTTCCTATAACACAATTTCTAATAGTAAAACTATATTTAGAAGCTGAACTGTGAGAGTGTGCGTTGAGAGTTGGATAATGTTTTCACATATTCATTTGATAATAAAAACAAAAACATATGAAGTATAGTAATATATATTGTTAATGATGTAAGGTTGTTTGGAAAAAACCGTACGAGTTTAATCCAAAATGAGCGGTATTTGCTATATTAAGAGTGTTTTACACCGGCGTTGCCTAAAACTGAGGTAATATCTAATGGTTGAGAGGTTTAATATACTACACGAGTTTGAATTAAGAATTTTCTTTATTATCATTCATCGTATGTCCCCAAAGGAGCAGTCCGAATTTAGGATTTCACTATGTAATAAACTAAATAAGAGGAGGACTCTGGTCATTGTCTGGATTTTGTGCAAATAATAACTACCACAGATTTATGACTCAGTTTATTCTTTTTATTTTTTAAGGAAAGATTCCATTCCTTTCTTGTACTTCAGCTCACATTATTTGAAGAATATATATCGCTAGAGAAGAACAAATTCTTGTGTGGTTTAGACTTTTAGTTAGGTTTTTAGCCATATGTTATTGTCGGACAATAATTTGGTAAACATTTAGTCAGTGCCCAATCTAGTAAATCATTTACAGCGTACTTGTCAAAGGTGTGTGACTGCATAGGTTAGGCTGTCTTGTCCACGCCACGCTATTTGAACAAGGACAAATTTCAAGGACACTTTCACACTTGACCTGTTGTACAAAATATATCTTAAATAATGAACTAGTTGATAAAGTAAAGCAAGTTGGAACAACTCAGAAAAGGGTTATATAACTTCCAAAATGAAAATCTGCTAAAGTGAAATTGCAACTTAGAAAATGGATTGGTGATTTGGATTTTAAATTCTAGACAGTTAGCTTCTTTAATAATCATTGCATTTAGAGCCTGAGATTTTTGAAAATGAAGCCATTTCAGCATGATCTTTAATTTGTAGCCAGTTTCGACTTTTGAATACACAAACAAGTTGTTGAATCGTTTTATTTAATCATCTAGGCACTAAATTCTTAGATAGTCTAGAACAACAACGACGCAAAATAAAAGCATACAACGACTAAGACGCTTTAATTTAAATTGTAGTTTTACGAGTTCGATTCTCAATTGTCTCGCGTAAGTGTTACTATAATTTTATGGGTTCAGATTCGCAATTCTACCATGTCTCATCTAATTTAATGGGTTCAAAATTTATTATTTGTACATATTTAATAATTTTTGGGGCAAAAAGCCCTATGGTATGAGCACTGAACCCATAGTTTCTACACTAGATATGCCTCTAGTGTTAGCCCATTTGATCTTTTATACCCTGTATAACTATATTACGTTTGTGGTTGTTTCGTTTTAATCTTCTGTCTAAAACCTCCCTAACCCTTTTTTTAAAGGAACTGACACTGTATAGTCGCTCTCAAACTAATAATCGAAACAATGTATATTTTTGTCTATATATATATATTTTGTATATTATATAAAAAAATTATACAAATTTTATACACTTATTCGATTGTCGAATGTGAATAGTTTCTAGTGCGGGCTAAAAGTGGAAAAAAAAAACCCTTTTCTATCCCCGTTGAGGCCCAGTACAGTCCAATAATGGGTGATGGCTGGTCCAAGAGAGAATAAAAAACATTTGTCTAAGTGTTCACACTACCAAAATAGGTCTACGACAATTTGGCTGTAAAATTCCAAAGTCTTCTTGCTATGTATGCCAAAGATGATAAAGATAACGCACACGAGATGCCGCATAATCACAGACTATTACGTACTTGCTTTGGTTCTATAACATCTTCAGTATTATTATATCTTTGGTGCGTAAAAATTAAGGGTGAAAAATAAAGAATCTTTTCTCAAATAGCTTTTTCTATAAATTCATGTATCAGCTCAACAAACATCCTTTTGTATTTGAAAAGCTTTCCTCTTTAAGAAAAAGAAATACTATTCCAGTTGTTAGCCTATTTTCCACTACCCTATGGGTAATTTGTGCTTATCATTAAAGAATATTCCATTCAATTGCAATATCAATCTATTATTTGCAATCGTTTTCATGGTTAAAGTTGGGCCATGATTCCTCTATACATGAAAAGATTGGGTCTAGGTTTGGTAATTCCAAAAAACGATTGAATTGAGTTCTACTCGGCCATTTTTGACGTATTTCGCTAAGTTAAATTGCGAATTTTCATATACTACTATTCAGTTGGAATTTCCATACTTCATATTAATATGCGAAAAGCAACAACCAATTATTCTTTTTATATTTACAACTTCTGTCTCAAACTTTAACCAACCCTTTTATATTTCTGTTGAGGACCACTATATATGACAATAATTGGTGATGGCTTATTCTAAGAAAGAAATGAAAAAATATGTATGTTTACACTAGCAAAGTGGGCGAGCAAATGGCTACAAAATCCACAATCGTTTATCTGTCTAAGATAATAATGTAACGCACACGAGATGCCGAATTATTGCGACTGTGATGTACTTTGATTCTACAACATTTCAAAGATGATATGTCTGGAGTGTAAAATTGAAGAAGGAAAAAGAAATCTTTTCCAAATAAGCATTTTGAAATATGGATGTATCGTCGAAATAAATTTCCTTTAGTAATTGAAAAGGACGCTTCTTCTTTAAGAGAAAAGTTATATTCCAGTTTATAACCCACGAAAATCTAATTATTTCCTATAAGTGTATGGGGCAAAATTGATGAACGACGGGTGGATGATCGACGAGTTGACACGTGGAAGAAAAGACAAGTAAAATATGAGTCAGCAAATAGCTGGCAGCTTGGCACCGGTTACAAACATGTGACCGATGCTGAATATATTTTGAAGAAATTGGAACCAAGGACAGAGATCTGAAAGGAAGATATCGATTGGAAAAAATAGTATTCAATGAGCAGCTGTTATAAAGAATTTTTGCATTAATACCCAACCGTTATGCAGCCATCAAGAGGAATTTTATTCATAGAATCATAACAAAAAAGAGCTTGATTTGGGGATCTTCTCCCCCTGAATTGAGCTACAAATAAAAGAATTTGTATTCATAGCGGGGAAAACGAAACATATATACACAAAAAGGCAAAACTAGCTCTTATTCTATTACTAGTAGGGGAAGCCCGTGCTATGCCCGGGCCCAACAAAAATTACAGAGAATCAACAACATAATTTGGTTAATGTTCAAACTTAAATATGCTATGAAGAGCTAATTTACGCAAAGATGTAACAGTTTTGAGGCTCCAACTGTAGTATAAGGAAACTTATGGAGGAATATTGTAACACCTCAGAAATTTTTTGAAGTACTTAAGCTATTAAGAAAGTTGATGTGCGCTAATTATATTATTTTGTGCGCAATGACGGACTATTAATATGATGGATATCAATTGGATATGATAATAAGCGTACGAAGTATATTATAAGTGATTTGGGGTCTAAGGAGAAGCCTAAGTCTAAGCCAAATTGGAAAATTTCAAGATAGACTAAAATTCTAAATGAGCAAGCACAAGATCACACTTTGGACGAGCACATCTACATATATATATAAGGTGTTATGTGATGCACAACCTATCAAATTAAAGGTCTTTGAGTCTAGTTACTAACGCTTCAAACCGTTCATCATTTGGACATTTGTACAAAAAGTTATGATGGATTTACTGAAGGCGGGTAATGCTGTGTTCTAGGGCACAGGCAAATCGCAGTTACCCAATGCGATTTATAAATCGTATTCGACACTTGCGACTTACTTGGACAAATTACAAAACGCGAGTTTCATCCATTTTTAACACATTTGGAGCTATGGAGCTCGGATTAAAGCGATTTTTTAGGCGATTTTCACCATATGGATTGGGGTAAGTGATTCTAACTCGATTTTGGTTAAAATACATGAATCTATTGTTGTTTTTATCATGAAATTAGTGAATTGGGTTGAAAATGGTAGAAATTCTCTATACCTTAGATTTAAGATTTGGAGGTCGATTTGTTGTTGGAATTTAGTAATTTTGGTATGGTTGGACTCGTGGTTGAATGGGCGTTCATATTTTGTAACTTTCGTCGGATTCCGAGACGTGGGCCCCACGGGTGATTTTTTATCTAATTTCGGATTTTATTGGGAAATTTGGTATTTTCACATGGGATTGATTCCAATAATCTGTGTTGATTGTATTGAATTATTTTTGGCTAGATACGAACCATTCAGAGTTGGATAATCGAGGAAAATGTCAATTATTGGATTGAGATGGCGTGATTTGAGGTAAGTATCTTGTCTAACCTTGTGTGGGGGAATTTCCCCTTAGGCATTGAGTCTTATGTGAAAATTGTGTGATTGAAAACCATGTTCGCGAGGTGACGAGTACGTACTTGGTTTATATGTGCAAACTATATCGGTTAAAATTCGTAGACAACCTTATGTATTAAATTAGAAAATTGTTTGGATTTATTAAATCTCTTATTTGTCTAGATTATTTTTATATGATAATTTGGTGCGATTGCTACTTGACTTTTATGTGAATTCTGTGTTTGTTTGAGTTGCTATTTTTATGAAAATAATTTTCATTATTGATTTTATCTACATACAATTTAAATGAGAAATTTAGTTAATAAGATGAATAAATCTATCTATTTCATGAAGTTGTGAATTAAAAAAAAATGTGT
Organism: Nicotiana tabacum; assembly: GCF_000715075.1. Lineage (NCBI taxonomy): Eukaryota > Viridiplantae > Streptophyta > Magnoliopsida > Solanales > Solanaceae > Nicotiana > Nicotiana tabacum. Next base: position 26,671,977 of record NC_134095.1, read on the forward strand.
AGTCCCTTGATGAATTTCTTTTCAATTCATGTTGTTGAAATTGATATTGAGTTATAAAGGTTGTAAATCATATTGAGGCGAAGTGTTAAATTGTGAAATATTATTTTGTTGAGTTTTCACTCCCAGATATTTTGTTAGAATTTGTGTGCGCATTATGACCGAGTCGTTGGCTTCTTATTATGGAAAAATAATGTATTGTTGATTCATGTGACAAGTTGTAATATTTGGGCACCTGATGTGAAATTTATGATATGTTGTAATATTTGAGCACATGACGTGAAATTTGTGATTTGTTGTAGGATTTGAGCACTGGATGTGAAATTTATGATATGTTGTAATATTTGAGCACTTGACGTGAAATTTGTGATATGCTGTAAGATTTGAGCACTGGATGTGAAATTTGTGATATGTTGTAATATTTGAGCACTTGATGTGCAATTTGTGATATGCTTTGATATGTGATCACTTGAGGTGCAAGTTGTATTATGCTGCGATAATTGGGCACTTGAGGTGCAAGTTGTATTATGTTGTGATATTTAGGCACTTGAGGTGCGATTTGTGAAATATTGTGATATTGATACGCATGCGGTGATATAAGGCCAGGGTGTTGAAACGCATGCGGTGAGATAAGGGTGACTTGAAACGCGTGGCTAGTAGGGGAACTACTAGAAGTCATGCGGTGTGATAAGGGTGGCTAAAACGCGGGATGCTATTTCGGGGAAAATTGTTTTATTTAAAATTATATGTGAAGGCTCCCGCGGTGATATAAGAAAATGAGATATTGTGAATTTATTTATGATTTAGGACTACGAGGCGGTACCTCGGTAGTGCCCTGTTGATATATCTTTATTTATGTTCTTGTCTTTGGTGATTTTGTTTCATTAATATGTAAATTCTTATCTTCTTCCGTGATGTACTAGTTGACATTATTATTATTATTATGTGTTTTGTGCTCCTTGTTGCATTGTGTTCACTTTGACTTTTTAGTACTAGACTTTGAACATTTATATTTTTGGTTTTTAGCGATTTTGCTCCTTGTTGCATTGTGTTCACTTTAACTTTTTAGTACGAGACTTTGAAGATTTATATTTTTGGGTTTTAACGATTTTCAATGATTGAATTGTTTTAAATAAAAGAAATTACTATTATGTTTTAAATTAATAAGTTTTACATCCAAATCAATAGTTTATATGATGCTTTAATTTAAGTGCAATGTCATTTTCTCCACTCAAACTATTTGTAAAGTAAATTGGTCGTGCATATTTTTTTATATATTGATATTTTTGGCATGTGAGTTGTCCGTGCAGTTGTGATAGAAATATGGGCACGAGGTGCCGTGGAAATATGAAAGTGGGGTGAGGCCCGTATTACGAAAAATATGAAGGTGGGCTGAGACCCGTATTTTTATGATTGTGAAATGAGGTGTCACAATGTGACTTTTATTTGAAAGAATTATATTCAAAATATTATTTCAAAGAATTAGATTTGAAGGATATTTATTTGAAGGAAGTATATTCGAAATATATTTATTGGTAAGTATTATATTCTAAAGATTATTATTTGGAAAACTTTTAGATGAAATATGTGTAATTGAAGGACTTGATTAAATGGTTGTACTTGTAATCATAGTTTGTTGAGCGATATTTATGGTGTTCCTGTTGTCCTGTTGTTTATATCACTAGTTGATAATTGTTGGTATCATTGCTATTTGTTTCCTATTATTGTGGTATGCTATATTGCATAGGTTATTAGATGTGTCTTGACTGTACCTCGTCACTACTCCACCGAGGTTAGTCTTGATACTTACTGGGTACCGCTGTGGTGTACTCTTACTATACTTCTGTACATTTTTTTATGTACAGAGCCAGGTATTGGAGATATAGGACTCGGAAAGAGTTAGAGAGTGATCGCAAGGATTCAAGGTAGAGCTGTTTGGTCGTCGTAGTCCCTTGGAGTCTTTCTCTTTTATCGTACTATCATATATTATTCGAGCAATATTGTATATTTAATTTCCTTCCGATCATTTCATGTATTCAGTTAGAGTTCGTGACTCAGTACTACCAGTCTTGGGAGGTTGTATCTTTATTTTTGCTGTTGGTTTCGATTATCTATTTTAAAAATAAAAATGGCTTGAATTGTTATTATAACCGACTTACTTAGTCTTAGATACTAAGTGTCATCACGACTCATACGGTGGGATTTTGGGTTGTGAGTTGTGACAGATATCTGGCAATTTTTTAACAATATGGGTATATAAATACCTGGTGCAAAAAAAAAAAATGATGTTAGTCCATATAACATCACGGAAACAGCCAAAATACATTGAGCGAACATAACAATAACATGTAATAAATGTAACAACGTAAAATAGATGAAAAAATTATGTCAGAATCTTATTATATAAAGAATTTGAAAGGACTTTCAATTAGAATAATTTTATTTGAATGTTATCGGATTGTTGAACTTTGAAAGGCAAATTGACTGATCCTTTCCTTGTCAATAATTTTGCCTAAATCAATCTAATTGAGCCTATTTCTTCACTCCTAAAAGCTCTATGCTATTGATGTTTTGCAATAGCAACTCAAAACCTCAGTTAGAATCCCTCTGGCAGATATACAGTATGCATTTATCAAATAGAATAACACCAATGAAACTCGAGGAGCATCTGGGAATATATATAAAATCAATCTTCCAATGCAGAGGATATCTCTCTCTCTCTCTCTCTCTCTCTCTCTCTCTCTCTCTCTCTCTCTCTCTCTCTCTCTCTCTCTCTCTCTCTCTATATATATATATATATATATATATATATATATATATATATATATATATACATAATCTTGATTGGAGTAAGTTTACGGAATCCTATCCATCTTCCTTAATATGTACTCATTGCATTCCTGTTAGTGTTCTAATCTTCAAGACACCAGTTCTGAGTAGATAAATGAAATGTTGTTATTTCAGAAATATTTGGACAAAAGGAGTATTACACTCTCACCTTTGTGCCTTTTTTTTTTTCTTTCATCTAATCTTCAGGTGAACTTAGATCATGTGGTTCTGACATCGAAGACGGGAGAAGAAAGAGAAGTGCAGAAAAAAGTTTAAAAAAACTCATTAAACAGAGAGAAGGCACTTCCAATCGGGGCAAGAGTAGCAATTGTAGAGCACCTGTTTTTGGGAGCTTAGATCTAACCAAGCATTATGTGTAGCTTCACAAGAGCTAAGTCAGTAGAGTAAACAAAAATTTTAGCTTTCCAGTGTAAACAACAACCTACAAGAGTAAGTGAAATGTAGTAATATTAGCATATCATATTCGGAAAAAGAAACGGAAAATCTCAGCCCAATCTTTATACAGAATAAGTCACAAACCTTTCGGAGAAATTACAGCTTGCGCATTCTAATTCAATCCAATGAAGAAGCAGACGATGTGAAATGGGCTTTCTAAATAATATTCTGGAAAGGACTAACATGGTATTTATTAAGGGAATAATGATCAAGATAGGAATGCTTTTCGGATGATTTCTTCATAAACTACGTTATAGGTAGAGTGGTCATCTGTGTCGTCTGTTGTGGGCGGACATATTAGTATTTTTACGTTTTCTGAACTTTTTGCCCTAGATAAAGCAACATAAAGTTGACCATGTGAAAAAACTGGTTCACGAAAAATAAATTCCAACAAAATCTAATGTTTGACCTTGAGCTTTGTTAATAGTCATAGCGAAACATAATCTAACTGGAAATTGTGTTCTTTTAAAAGGAACTGGTAAGTTCTCATCTTGTGATGCTACTAATAGTATCTTTGGGATAAATACATGTTTATTTTTTAAATCACCACCGCCAATAGTAGCACTAATGACATGCGTTTTAAAATCATGACATATTAATCGTGTACCATTACATAATCCTTCAGAAGGATTTATGTTTCTTAATAATATAACTGGACAACTTGTTTTTAAGGTTAATCTATAAGGTGGTAAGTTAGCAGGAAGTAATGTATGTAAAAAATCTTCAAATTGGGATTGATCATTTGGTTCTATAGTTTCATCAGTAGCAGTATACACTTTAGCATCGTTGGGAAGTCGATGTATAAGCATATCATTTATTTCATCAAAAAAATTATTTTTTGTAGTCAAAATAACACGGGAAGTTATGGAAGACATATCAGAAAAGAATGTATGTATATTAGGATAAGTTACTTTGAATAAAAGATCCAAAGATTATGCTTTCATTAGTAAAAGGAATGATAAAATTATGTGGAATTTCAATTCTGTTGTAGTGAATAGTTCTTTCTTGTCCATTTCCAATTCTCATTAAATATTTACAAAATGCAGGATCTCTTTTGGCACGCATGTTCTCAGATAAACATAATTTTTCCAGATGATTCCAAATATCAGAGTACAATAGGCTTTCAGAAATAAAGTCTTCTTTCTTACCACTACGAACAACAGGAAGTGTTTGTCTAAAGTCTCCTCCGAAAACTACGACTTTCCCACCAAAGAGTATATTTGTATCCATGAGATCTTTTAAAAGTGTATCAAAAGATTCAATCAATTTTTTTTAGCCATTGAGACTTCATCCCAAACAATTAACTTTGAATCTCGAATAAGAGATGCTAATGAACTTTGTTTACTAATATTGCAAGTGAAATTTTCATCAATGTCAATGGGAATTTTAAAACGTGAATGAGCAGTCCTTCCCCAGGAAGAATTGAAGCGGCGACACCAGAACTTGCAGTTGCTAAAGCTATAAATCCTTTTGTTCTTACAGTAGCTAACAACGCTCGATATAGGAAAGTTTTTCCAGTTCCACCAGGACCGTCAATGAAGAAGGCTCCTGGTTTATTAGAGAAGATTCTATCAAGAATTATATTGTATGCTTTTTTTTGTTCAGTATTTAATTTTCTTTGTAATAGTGCATCTTCTTCACTAACTATTATATTTTTTTTCAAAATGAACATCTTTTGCCTCCGTTATTTTTCTTGAAGGTGTAATATTCTCAGTAATAAATTTGAATTGATTTATGTTATGCCCCATTGAAAATAAAATTTCGTTGATGTGATTTAAAACTGAATACTGGATATCTTTTGTTTTTCATATTTGGAATTTTTCTAAAATCTTCTGACATAGAATCTTCAAACTTTTCCCAAAGTTCTTTTGTATTAGCAGGACTGCAGTAAACTAATAATGTCGCAAATAAGCGTCTCAAACTGCAAGGCATTTGATAGGTCATTGCTTCAGACATACACTCAATTAAACTGTTATCAGAATGTAATAAGCCCCTTTTTTCCGCAGCTTCTCTAAATGTACTGCAACATTTCTCATTCACTTTAAGAAGATCTTCATATGATTTGGGTCCTCTTACGTTCATTAGAAGTAATGTAAGATAATATCTTTCTCCTTCTGTCGGATGACATGTTACAATACGTCCAATAGCTGGACGTTGTTTTGGACGTGACCACATTTTGTCAGTTGATGACCACACAAAATATTCAGGAAACTCTTTATACAGTAAATTGAGATTTATAGCATCTTTGTTAGTCCTGTACATTGTAAAAAATTCAGTTAACATTGTTTTGTTAACCATTGGATTGTTTATTATTTGATTCACACTTTGGTTACTTTTGAAAGATATAAATTGTTGTCCTTCAAGATGTAGCTGAAGTTGACAAACAGTTGGAGCCATTTCACTTATGGAAAATCTAAACAAACGCCATGCGGCCTCTGGTGGGGAAACCCATCTTGCGGATTGGTATTCTTTAATTTCATTTATTTCTACATTTGTACCATTACCATGCACAGAAAAAGCAATTTTGTCATGTCCTTTACAAATATATTTGTAAATATATTTGACAACTTTTATATCAGAACATATTTCAACATTGATATGACAATTGAACTTACAGAGTAAATATGGATTGTATGGAACAACCCAAGAATTATCAATTTTGCGTCCTTTAACTTCGACTGGTGTAATTTTTCGTCTTCGGTAAAATGGATATAAGTTTTTTCCCTTTGTTGTTTGTTCAATAATTTCTTTTGGATATTCTTTTCCATGAAAGAATTTGTAGGATTTAAATAGCCACAAGGTCCATGAATCATGTATTTAATTACAAGTTTATATAGATCAGGGTCTGTGTTGCGATCAGGTAATTCAGCACGAACAATTTTATCATAAGCTTGTGGAGTGAGTAATTTGTATCTATCTTTGAGTATAATAAGGAAATGAACATGTGGAAGACGGCGTTTCTGAAACTCGATAGTATACATAAAAGCTGCAACCTTTCCAAAAATATTCTTTTTCTTAATATCTGCTTTAAGTTCTTCTACTTTTGCTCTAAATACTCTACCTATTAAATCGGGTCTATTTTGGACCTCATCTGTTGGCAATAAATGTTCTTGTATTTCAGGCCAAGAAGGATTGCAAGTCATTGTTAAAAGTATGTCGGGCTTTCCAAAACGTTGTACCAATACAATAGCATCCATATATCTTCGACGCATGTCTCTTGGACCTCCTATAAAACTACCAGGAAGAAATATTTTTTTTCCAATATTTGAAGCATCTCTTTCTCCTTGTCTTAAAAGATCAATAATCCCTTGTAGTACTTCAACTCTAAATAAATCTCGATTAAATAAAATAAAATCTAATCTTTGTGTCTCAAGTTTTATATATTGGTCAACAATATACTATTGAAATACCCTCTGTAAAGTTTCATTCGGTTAATTGTCTCTTGTTTGAATTTTGTAACAATAATATTCACGACAAGAAACTGTTTCTCTTTTCTTTTTTCCTTTTGATACAACTTCAGATTCCATATCAAGCAGCCCATCGATTGAAGTCATGTTCCTTATACTTGGCAGTTGTTCACATTCACAGTATACTTGGTAATTTGAATAATTATATGTTTTTTAAATTTTTTTAATACCACAATGTTATCCATTTTGACCATATGGGAATAACAATGGGTATTGTAATGGATCATAATATCCATAATAATAATTTACCAACTGGCTTCTATTGCTGTGAGTGTATATTCGAATATGTGGTGTGGAAATTCTGTCATTTGTTTGGTCTTCTATCCATATTATTGCACCAACTTTAGATGCAGTTGGTAAATTATATGTTCGTTGGTCTAAGCTAGAATTTGATTTAAGTGCAATGTAAAATTCAGATAAATTTGGAACATCTCTTAATGATCTCAGAAAAGAGGAATAAGGATTGACCTTTAGTATATCCATGAGTTTCTTGATAACTGTTTCATTAATTTTATCCGATAAGGCCATTCGATTTGTTAGCTCATTTTCATTGTCGTAGAAATATAACTGTAAAAATTTTCCTGTTGCTCTTGAAGGTACCAAATCATCGATGAAGTGGTACATTTGTCCCTGAACTCTAAATGTATAGATGCCACGATTTCTTTTTGCTAATTCTCTATCATAATTTACTTCAAGTGAAGTAAATGCAAACATATTATTGTAGGTTCTACTATAAGTGCGAAAATATCTAGATTCATCAGTGTCACCTAAAAACAAATTTCGTAACTCTTCAGGCATTTGATGTGAGATCAATTTAATTGATCCATTATCACAACAAAAAGTTAGTGGTTCATATTGAAATCGTTTTGCTCCACAAAATTTACAATTTGGAATTTTCTTTAAATGTATGTAACTTTTTGGCATTAGATTATCATTTTGTAAATTGACTTCTAAATTTTTTCTACCTGTACATGGTAAATAACAATTATGTCACATATAGAAGTATTAATATATAAATTATTACTTTAGTAGATAGATACATACCTCTCTTTGAAGTAACTCTGGAAGTTAAAGTGTTTGCCGCAGCATCATCATCATATGTACCTGATGTTGATCCTGGTATTGGAATAGCCAATGTTTACATATGATTAAATAATTAGAAAAGTAATAATGTTGGAATATTTAAAGTAATATTTATGGACTGACCTATTTCAAAGATAGAGAAATAATCAAGTATACGTTTTCCTCTGTTCGAAGCAAGTAACGTATTTGTAGCTACAGAAACGTGACCTATATGCGAAATAACTTCAATGAGAGTAGATTAATTTTAACATGTATGTATGACAAAAATTATAATTTATACAAAAATATTTCATAAAAGGAAGATATCAATACAATTTACTAACCTTCTTGAAGGTGCGACAAAGGATTGGTAATTGTAAGACCGCTTCGCTTTTGAGGTCGGATATCAACTTCCAGAGATGAGACTGTATTACTTGAATGTTGAAGGACTCTTTGTTTTTTCAATTCTTTTATCTCGCAGTTGGGACAAAAATAATTGTTTTCTCTCAGGTGACATTTGCGCATTTTGGTTGTGTATTTAGTCTTTTTTGGTGAATGAAGACCAATTTAGTCTCCATTTCTAATGGCACTGCAAAAATCACTTAATTGCACTTCATACACAAAACATTTTTAATCACAATGTGCCTAATTATACTAATCTCCAAATTACCCGGTAATTGAGTATTGAGATTACTTTACGTAGTTATAACTACAACTTTATCGATGCATAACATATATGGTAAATGATGTACTTTTGTGCAGGATCAAGTTCATATAATGACTTTTACTACTGCCGCACTATGCACTTCTAATATGTTTCATCGTATGCTTGATTTCAACAGGTTTACAACAACATTCTAATTCATCAGTCAACAACTCAGAAGGTACACTGTTTACTTCTCCTAGACATTACCACTCAACAACATACCACTCAAAATAGCAGTTGCTAATAATATCCATCGCAGTTAAACTTGATGCGCTCACAGATCAAATTATTTTAAGAGATGATAGGCAAAGGAGGTGATGACATTACATAAAAATTGTGGACACATACACCGCAGAACTGTACCATGCCTTGAGAACTTAATTAATGGTATGAAGGCTTTCTTGGGAGTTCTTCTTTTACTTAGTTTAGCAGGCAACAGTTACCACCAAAATAATCAATCATTCAGATGTTTGGAAGACAACACAAACTGAAACGCATTGTCTTCACAATAATTCAAATCTCAATTATGCCAGCGAAACAACAGCGTCTACTGGACCCAACGCTATTCGGAACAGGTATTTAAGCAGTTTCATTTTATTTTGACTGTTAAAGGAATCAACTTTTGGCACGTAAAGCAGCTAGTACAATATCTCTTACACTCTCCCTTAAAGATTGTGCTATCTAGCGGTTATCATAGACCTAGTCCTTTTGGCCTTCCTGATCAAGTTGCTGGGTTTTTTCCGTTTTATCTAATAACACGTACACACAAGACATGTTTGATAGCTGAGGGCATGTTGTTCAGTTGTTCATCATCACCTAAATCATGCTCAACATAATTCACACGTTTCCACAAAGAAGTACATTAACATTCCTGTATCCAACTTTTATCTCAATTGCTAAGATCAACGCTGCAATTGGGATTCGAATCAAGCCACTGAAAGCAAAGATTCTGAAAAGGATACCTTCCCTTGCCAATGGTAATCAATCCATCATAGATACTAATCCAGTAGCTTTGAAATGCTGAAGTATAACAGAGACCAATCCTAGCATCGCCCAACCACTGTTACATCATTATGTGCAAAAGCATCAAAAACTACACAACCCCTTCCTGCTTCTCTAAATGTCAGATCATTAGGCGAAGCACACTCGAAAGGCGTTCTGGTTCTTCTCCATCATTTCTACCGAAGGAAACAATTCTTCTTTACTTACTTCACAAAATAGCTGACAGTGAACCATATTTTTAGCTAGAAGATCAATAGTCAATATGAGAAAAGGTTGAAGAAAAACTTGCCAACATGACGCACACAACTCTTTTGGCCTTTTAGTTAAAGATGTCCATAAACCAAGAGAGGCACTTTCATGAAATAGTTCAAGTCCATTTATTTCAAGTTATTTTCATCGCATAACACTAACAGTTACTTGCTTAAGTTACCTTATTACCCACATTAAGCATCTAAGTTGATTGAGCGCAAGATGTAGTAGCATACTTTAATATATTTCCAACATGTGCAGAAGGCACAAATACATTATCTGGTAAAAACCATCTTCAAGCAGTAGACACATAGTACCTCAAAATATAAGCATTGTTTGTATCTTTAAGTACAACACAAGCATATCCTAACCTATCTTCAGCAATGAGATAGAGTTGAACTCCCAAGCTTAGTAGTCATTTTTCTGTATTTCAAAAACCAGAGAATAGGGAGATTTTGATGTACCCTGAAATAGAAGGTAAACAACAGTCAATTAAAGAAAATGGAGTTGAGAGAAGCAGAAAAATAGAGTCGAAGCTCAGAGCAAGATCTTTAGCGAGGATAGACATTCACAGGTATCTTCAAAATCAGTTCCTTCAACAGAATGTTAGTTTATATTCAAAAGAGTAGTGCATATATAGAGTTGGTGAAAATTGAGAAAACACATTTCTAAAATATTGCCATTAGCATAAATTTGGCTGGAGATTGCCAACGTAGTACAATTGACATTTGTGGAGGTCAATGCTATACTATATGACAGGGCATTTTCTAAGACCTACAAAGTATCACACTGTGGTGAAAAGTCACAAGAGTTACGCTAAACATAAGTAGCGTAGCAGAAGATATTGGAAGCAAATAAAAAGATAAGCAAATAGAAAGATGCATGCAGTAGAGTAGATGGATGTTACAGTTAGAATTTGTTAATTGGTCTAAGTGGGAGAATTATTTACCTAGACTCCAAATGGCTAAGGATTGGCAGGCCCAATAAAATCACATATTCCAAACAATCAAGAACATATATGCCTTGTGGTAAAAGGGAACTACAAAAGAACATATAAGAATCTTCTTTGGTAAAATATTTGTGCAGAAACTTGTGAAAGATGATAAACTTTTTAAAGAGTTCCTAAATGCTTGAATTATCAGGAATATGAAAGCACATAAAAATGACAGTTGATTTAGCATGTATACTAAAGATTTCATCTTTCTTCATTTTAAAAGGCGGCATGGAATAATCTGCGTGATCTTAGGAACCTGTTGCAGTAGTTCCTTTACCAAATTCCAGAATATGAAGTACACATCAGCGATACCCAAATCAACATTGGCATTCACATGTGACTGCACAGGGCGAAATACAAAGCACATTATCGAAATAACACTATCTCATCTACCATAACGGCACTACAGAGAAGCTCTTCAAATAATAACATTTTGTAAATCTAACAATTCATAGAAATAAGAAACGTCGAATTTAAGTAGATGGAAATATCTACTAAGATCAATTAATCTTATGTGGCTAAGGCGAAAGTTATTTCAAGTAATTTATCAGAAAGTGGTAGACTGTTCTACCTGTTAAATCTGGAACATTGAGGCAGCAAAAAACTTGTATAACCAGTGCATGATCGTTCACTACTATCCAGGGAGGCGGTACCATTCACCTCAGGATGCCAAAAAGTATTTTGTGCAGTGATCCAAAAGCCCAAAAATCCCAAAATAAGCTGCTACTTCCTATTTGCGGTTAGAAGTGGGAGGAAATAAGCAAATGTAAGCTACATTATGTTTGAATCAAAGCAATTTAGAATCTAGAGGAAAGAATCAAATCTCAAGTACAGATACGCAAGAAGACATGCCTTTTACTTTCTTTTTGATGGTGTGGATGGTTCTAATTTCAGCCCGGCATGGGAATAGTCGGATACCACAATTGTTGTTTCCGTTTCTATTACAGTTGACCCAAGAGGTTTGACTTTCTTTTTGTTCCTCTCACCAATACTGGGTTGAAAGATGTGCTCTTTTTCAACATAGGACAAAACGGATAGATTTGCATGCATGCTGCTGTAACCTTTCCAGGATGATTTTCTCAATTGAACGCGAAAGATTTTGTCTGAAAGCATGTGTTGGACATGCTTAATGGGCAGGAGTTGTTTCTGGAAGTAGAAGAAGTCAATCATTAGGTCTAAAATACTCAGTAAAAGGAAGCTAATAAGTATAGACGGCATTTTGTATAGTAGAAATGATTCAGTCGGCATGTACAACTTCATCTGAAATAATTACAAATAAATAATTTTTCTATATACCTTGGCACATGTTGTGTCAAATATATCTTCTGCTGTCATGGATAGCATGTTTTCGGCTCTGATACCACTGAAGGATTGCGTATAGGTGTTCGTAACACGCAGCGGAAGACAATAACAATCCTAGGCAGATCTTTTCATGTTTAAAAGATATTTACATATCAATAGATCGGATCTAAGACGTACCTGGTGAAGAAAGTCTTGTTTCAAATTCTTCGATAGTACGAAGACTCTATGCGTATCCACACCGAGACTGATCTTTGCTATCAACTCTTTGATCAATGAAACCCGCGAACAAATTGAACGGAAAACTTGTGCTGAAAGTTTTCTCAAAAATCTCAACTCAAAGATAGAAGAACAAGAAACACTTTTCTTGTAATTGTAATTTCTCTCTTGGCTTTGTATTGCACTCTCACTTTCACAAAGTGTTTTTCTTCTCAAGAATTAATAATACGACAAATATTCTCCATCACCCTTTATATAGTATTACTTATAAATCCTTTTCGTATTTGGTTGAGCTAATGATTTACTTAGGGTAAAAGTTTATTCCAAAAATAAACTTCAATCGAATTTTATGGAAAATTGATAAATCACGTCTTCATGAGAGAGTGACTACCGAATCCATCCCTCCAACTTAAAATTGGATTCTCGCCAATCCAACTTAATGTTGGATTCATTCTATACGTCCTTTGTGGACTTTATATTTCCAATTCCAAATTGGTAAATTAATTAATATTATATATATAACTTTTATATAAATCAATATTAATTCATATTATATATATTTCAACCAAGAAAAATAATTTATTTTCTATTCCAAATAAAAACTTTATATATATATATATTTCAACCAAGAGATATAAATTAATTTTCTATTCCAAATAGAAAACTTCAATTTGTTCACAATATTAATTATATCCTCTGTGCTAGCAAAGAATATAATAATATTTCATTTGGGCTAACTAACTAAATTTATTTGACTAAATAAATTCTTTAATTTAATTATCAAATAATAAGTTAATTAATCCTTTAGCAAAGATCAGAACACTCGTTAGTGTGCGACCCCATAGGTTCAATACTAAATCGGTAGTAAATTGACCACATCAATATACTAATCAAAGGTGGCGTCTAGCAACACTCCTTAATGACCGGATAGCATGAAGTATACAATTTACTCTCAAGAACCAGTAGAAGAATAATGTAGTAATTCCTTCTGTCCTTATAGCTCTGGATCACCCTAGGATATGGTTCAACTGTCAAATCCTAATAGGCGACCAACTATGTGTCCATGTCAAATATATTCGACCATTGAATGACCTAAGAAACTCTTTTCTTCTTTCATTCAATTGCCCTGGCCAAGGTCTTAGTTTGGTCGTTTATAATTCATGACAACATGGAGCTTAAACTCATTACCAAGAGTTGACAGATTCCATCTTGATCAATCACTAATTCTACAAGCATTTAATCATACCCAATATCCTTTCAACTATCGCCCTAGGGCCATAGGTGTCTAGTATCAAAGCACAATAAATAACTTGTCAATTACTATGACGATCTCAGGTCAAAGGAAACGGTTACATCACATTCTTCAAGAGAATATCCTATTGACAGTTTATGGTAATTCTAACCATTAGGAATTATCCAATGAGTCGGTTCAATGATCATATCTCTATATGCATCATCTATCTATGTAATTTAGTTAATGAGATCAACTAATCTTTATCCCATAAAGACGCTCACATAAATATTGATCTAATCGGATTACTAATGTCCAAATTAATAATCCTACGATCAAGAACAAATTTAGATTAAATTATAAGAAACTTCACTCTCATTATCATAATCTCCATCACAATGTCAAATCTCAAAATTTAATCAAGGACCTTATCAAATTAATCAAGCAATTAATAACAATGATAAAAGAATATCAAATGCCATATATATTTTATAAAAATATGTTCAAAACATCAAATCTACTATATCCCTAACAATCTCTCACTTGCACTAGAGCCAATCGCTCTTGTACTTCATTCCCAATTTCCACTTGTGCTTGTCAAACTCCTTTGCGCCAAGAGCTTTAGTGAATGGGTCTGCAGCATTTTCTTTTCCATCAACCTTTTGAATCTCGACTTCTCCACGTTCAATGATCTCTCTTATCAAGTGATACCTTCGCAGAACGTGTTTGGACTTTTGGTGTGATCTTGGTTCTTTTGCTTGAGCAATGGCTCCAGTATTGTCACACAACAGTGGAACCACACCTTCTATTGAAGGAACTACACCAAGTTCAGTTAAGAACTTTTTCATCCATACAGCTTCCTTAGCAGCTTCACTAGCTGCTATATATTCTGCTTCAGTCACTGAATCAGCTACTGTAGCTTGTTTGGAACTTTTCCAACTCACTGCACCACCATTTAAGGTGAATACATAACCAGAAATAGATTTGCTATCATCTCTATCTGAAGAGAAACTTGCATCAGTATAACCTTCAAGTTTCAACTCAGAATCTCCATAGAAGAGGAATTGGTCTTTAGTCCTTCTTAAGTACTTAAGAATGGTCTTCACCACCTTCCAATGATCCTCACCAGAATTTGCCTGATAGTGGCTAGTCACTCCAAGTGCATAAGCCACATCAGGACGTGTACATGTCATGGTATACATGATAGCTCCTACTGCACTAGCGTATGAGATCCTACTCATGCGTTCTCTCTCTTCAGGTGTTTTAGGACAATCCTCCCTACTGAGAGTAATTCCAGTGCCTATCGGTAGATAGCCTCTTTTGGAATTATCCATATTATACCTCTTTAAGATGGTATCAATGTACAAAGACTGGAAAAGTCCAAGAAGCTTCCTAGATCTATCTCTATAGATCTTTATTCCTAATATATAAGCTACTTCTCCCAAGTCTTTCATGGAGAACTGTTCAGATAGCCAAATCTTGGTACTTTGCAATGCCGGTATATCATTCCCTATGAGCAATATATCATCAACATACAACACTAAGAATATAATTGTGCTCCCACTAACCTTTTTGTACACACAAGGTTCTTCTTCGCATCTAACAAAATTGAACTTTTCAATTGTCTTGTTAAATCGAATAGTCCAACTTTGAGAAGCTTGCTTTAATCCATAAATGGATCTTTGTAGCTTACAAATTTTATTATGATCAGACGGAGATGTGAAACCTTCAGGTTATGTCATGTACACATCCTCTTCTAGATCACCATTAAGGAAAGTTGTTTTCACATCCATTTGCCATATTTCATAATCATAGTATGTTGCTATAGCAAGCAAAATCCGAATTGATTTGAGCATTGCCACGGGAGAGAAAGTCTCGTCATAGTCGACTCCTTCTTTCTGACGATATCCCTTGGCAACAAGACGGGCTTTATAGGTCTCCACCTTTCCGTCTGCTCCAATCTTTTTCTTAAAAACCCATTTACAACCTATAGGTTTTATATCCTTTGAAGGTTCAACTAAAGTCCATGCTTTATTTTCCTTCATAGATTCCATTTCGGATTCCATTGTCTTTTGCCACTTCTCATAATCAGAACTTTGTATAGCCTCTTCATAGGTCTTAGGGTCATCATCATTATGATCAACCTCATTTGATACATCATCTTGTACCAATAAATTTAATCTAGTTGGTACATGACGTTCTCGTGTAGACCTTCTAAGAGGTACTTTTACAACCTCTTCACCTTGTGCTGGATTTGATTGTTGTTCAATTTGGTTTAGAACTGGTTCATTAACCTGTTCTTGAACTTCAGTTAGTTCTTGAACTTCAATCGTTGAAGATGGCAACTTCCTTGGCAACTTCAAAACATCCAATAAAGGTTCTTCAACTTGGGTCTCATGATCTTTATATTGTGTTGATTCATTAGTTTCTTGAACTTCATCAAGTTCTATTTCTCCATTATAATTTCCTTCTAAAAGAAATTCCCTTTCCAAAAAGGTTGCTCCTCTGGCCACAAACACTTTATGGTCAGAGGGGTGATAGGAATAATATCCCATTGTTTCCTTGGGATACCCAATGAACCTACACTTATCTGATCTTGAGTCAAGTTTATCAAACTGTAGTCTCTTAACATAAGTTGGACAACCCCAAACTTTAATATGTTTAAGGTTAGGCTTACATCCTTTCCATATCTCATATGATGTTGTAGAGACTGACTTAGTGGGAACTTTATTAAGTAAGTATGTTGTTGTTTCCAGAGCATATCCCCATAAATTTATTGGAAGATCACTGAACCCCATCATAGATCTCACCATATCTAATAAGGTTCGATTTCTCCTTTCAGACACACCATTGTGTTGTGGTATTCCTGGAGGTGTCCACTGTGAGAGAATCCCATTCTCTTTGAGATATCTGGTAAAATGTTTACTAAGATATTCTCCACCTCTATCAGACCTTAGTAATTTGATACTTTTACCAGTCTGCTTCTCAACTTCACTACGGAACCTTTTGAACATTTCAAAAGATTCAGACTTGTGTTTCATAAGATACACAAATCCATATCTTTACATATCATCAGTGAAGGTGATGAAGTAAGAATATCCACCTCTAGCTTGAATTTTCATGGGCCCAAAAACATCTGTATGAATTAGTCCCAATAATTCAGAAGCTCTTTCTCCACTTCCAGTAAATGGAGATTTGGTCATTTTTCCTTTGAGACAAGATTCACAAGTTGGATATGATTCAAAATCATACTTGTCAAGGTACCCTTCCTTGTATAACTTATTAATTCTTTTCTCTCCAATATGACCAAGCCTACAATGCCAAAGGTATGTTTGATTTACATGATCATCTCTTTTCCTCTTAAGACTTGAAACATGCATAATCGAATTAGCATTCACATTAGGTAAGACATAAACGTCATGTTGGAGATAGTCATTCACATATAAATTATCACTATAATAAATAGAGCAAATACCATTGCCTATATTAATGCGAAAACCACGTTTGTCTAACATAGAAGCTGAAATTATGTTCGAAACAAATTTAGGAACGTAATAACAATCATCCAACATAAGTACTTTGCCCGTAGGCATTATTAAAGAAATTGATCCTACAGCTACGGCCGCAACTTTTGCACCATTTCCAACTTGTAGATTAACTTCTCCTTTCTTTAGCCTCCTACTTACCTTGAACCTTTGCAACATATTACAGATGCTATAACCACTGCCAGTATCTAATACCCACAGTGAAGAATTATTAGTAGCTAAAGAAACCTTGAAAACATTTTTCATTAATGTCTCACCTTGTTTCTTGTCCTTTAGTGTTGCAAGATACTCCTTGCAGTTTCTCTTCCAATGCCATTTCTTCTTACAGTAAAAACATTCAGCATCATATACTGGCTGCAAGATCAAATCTTCAGAAAGCTCTTTACCAAGCTTGTACCCCAACTTCTCATGTTCTTCAGTAAGAACGGTCATATGATTGACAAGGGGTCCAACTGGAGAGTTTTCAATGTCCAACTGTGTATCAATCATCTTCTTAAGATATTCAATGATTGCAGTTAGATCCATATTCTGATGTTTCCTCTGGAGTTCAGAACTCATAGAAGCGAGAATGATGTGTTTAATAGCAAGACATTCTTCCAAGTACTTCTGATAAACTTGGTGCCTTGAACATCATTCTCTGGTGGGATTATCTTTGCAGGCTTATCGATCACATCAATAAGCTTTTCATGCATGAGAATAATTCTCAAATTTCTATACCAGTCATCAAAGTTTGGTCCTACCAATTTGTTGGTCTCAAGTATTTCACACAGTGATATAACAGACATACTGAGAAATCTAAAATATAAAAAAAAAAAAAAGGCAATAATATAAGAACATATTTGCATATATCATAAAGACATGGACTTTTATCTAAATGATATTTTCACTAATTATTTTAAACTATTTACCCTCATTATAGTTTATGAAATCTTTATTTCTGTTAGTGTAGTAACGGAATCCTTTAACAATATGTATGAGCCCCTTGGAAGTCAAGTCGTTTCTCACATATATTTTAAAGGTAGGTACTCTTACCAATTGTATCCCCATACAATTTTCTTAAATAGCTCTATGTCAAATAGTCCCCTGGTAGTCAGGTCGATCCTATTGGCATAGTTGAGTTCAACCATCATGATAGCAAAGAACTTATTAAATTTTATACTCCCCCGGGTAGTCCAGGCGTCTAGTGTAAAATTGAATAATTCTTTCAATCCATACATCTAATGCAATAAATAATTTTAACATATTCTCGAACTATAAGTCTCCTGGTAATCAGGCCGCTCCTTATAAACAAGAAATAAGTAAAATTAATTACCTTGATGGATAGCTCTATAATAAAATATCTTATATTTTATTATTTAAGAACTCAAATTTTAGTAAGAGGGAATTGTTACTAAAACAATTTTTAATAACATGAAGATCAAATCTTTTATAGCATGTGAATTTAGTTCAAGTTGTCTACGTGCTTGGTCCTAAAATAATTTACATCACATGTAATAAATAATTCAAAATTATATAATGAACAAGTACGTGATATAAAAACGAAATTCAACATCTTCTAACATGTTTATCTTATATATCACATATATCACAAAAATATAATCCATGCCAGAATATTATTATTAATTAACATATCATGAACTAATAACAATAGAATCATATAACCTATTATAGATTCCCATCGTATCTAATACAAAATTTTAAATTCAAGTTATGAACTATCTCAATAGTCATATGAATACATATTTTATCCACAATAAAATAATATCAACATTCAAACGATTTGACTATTGCACAAAACACATGTATTATGGTTTGAACTCTTCAAATATAATATTAAAATATTTCGTAAATAAATTTTAGACACAATAAATCACGGCTCTGATACCACTGAAGGATTGCGTATAGGTGTTCGTAACACGCAGCGGAAGACAATAACAATCCTAGGCAGATCTTTTCATGTTTAAAAGATATTTACATATCAATAGATCGGATCTAAGACGTACCTGGTGAAGAAAGTCTTGTTTCAAATTCTTCGATAGTGCGAAGACTCTATGCGTATCCACACCGAGACTGATCCTTGCTATCAACTCTTTGATCAATGAAACCCGCGAACAAATTGAACGGAAAACTTGTGCTGAAATTTTTCTCAAAAATCTCAACTCAAAGATAGAAGAACAAGAAACACTTTTCTTGTAATTGTATTTTCTCTCTTGGCTTTGTATTGCACTCTCACTTTCACAAAGTGTTTTTCTTCTCAAGAATAATAATATGCCGGCAAATTTTCTCCATCACCCTTTATATAATATTACTTATAAATCCTTTTCGTATTTGGTTGAGCTAATGATTTACTTAGGGTAAAGGTTTATTCCAAAAATAAACTTCAATCGAATTTTATGGAAAATTGATAAATCACGTCTTCATGAGAGAGTGACTACCGAATCCATCCCTCCAACTTAAAATTGGATTCTCGCCAATCCAACTTAATGTTGGATTCATTCTATACGTCCTTTGTGGACTTTATATTTCCAATTCCAAATTGGTAAATTAATTAATATTATATATATAACTTTTATATAAATCAATATTAATATATATATATATATATATATATATATATATATATATATATATATATATATATATATATATATATATATATATATGTGTGTGTGTGTGTGTGTGTGTGTGTGTGTGTGTGTGTGTGTATGTATGTATATATATTTCAACCAAGAGATATAAATTAATTTTCTATTCCAAATAGAAAACTTCAATTTGTTCACAATATTAATTATATCCTCTGTGCTAGCAAAGAATATAATAATATTTCATTTGGGCTAACTAACTAAATTTATTTAACTAATTAAATTCTTTAATTTAATTATCAAATAATAAGTTAATTAATCCTTTAGCAAAGATCAGAACACTCGTTAGTGCGCGACCCCATAGGTTCAATACTAAACCGGTAGTAAATTGACCACATCAATATACTAATCAAAGGTGGCGTCTAGCAACACTCCTTAATGACCGGATAGCATGAAGTATACAATTTACTCTCAAGAACCAGTAGAAGAATAATGTAGTAATTCCTTCTGTCCTTATAGCTCTGGATCACCCTAGGATATGGTTCAACTGTCAAATCCTAATAGGCGACCAACTATGTGTCCATGTCAAATATATTCGACCATTGAATGACCTAAGAAACTCTTTTCTTCTTTCATTCAATTGCCCTAGCCAAGGTCTTAGTTTGGTCGTTTATAATTCATGACAACATGGAGCTTAAACTCATTACCAAGAGTTGACAGATTTCATCTTGATCAATCACTAATTCTACAAGCATTTAATCATACCCAATATACTTTCAACTATCGCCCTAGGGCCATAGGTGTCTAGTATCAAAGCACAATAAATAACTTGTCAATTACTATGACGATCTCAGGTCAAAGGAAACGGTTACATCACATTCTTCAAGAGAATATCCTATTGACAGTTTATGGTAATTCTAACCATTAGGAATTATCCAATGAGTCGGTTCAATGATCATATCTCTATATGCATCATCTATCTATGTAATTTAGTTAATGATATCAACTAATCTTTATCCCATAAAGACGCTCACATAAATATTGATCTAATCGGATTACTAATGTCCAAATTAATAATCCTACGATCAAGAACAAATTTAGATTAAATTATAAGAAACTTCACTCTCATTATCATGATCTCCATCACAATGTCACGTCTCAAAATTTAATCAAGGACCTTATCAAATTAATCAAGCAATTAATAACAATGATAAAAGAATATCAAATGCCATATATATTTTATAAAAATATGTTCAAAACATCAAATGTGATATTGGATCTATGGCATATCTACTATATCCCTAACAGTAGGAAGGCCGATGAAGTTCAAATTATACAGTCAGTTCGCAGATGTAATAAATTGTATAAGATTTTTTAAATTGTTATTCTATATCCAAATTTCAGATCTTTCTAATTTCAGTAACTGTAGACACTATTTGTGTTCCTTTATGTCCCCTTTTAATCAACTTCATCATTATTTGAGCAAAGTTATGAATGAGTCTGCTTCAAGTTGCAGTTTCTTTTCAATAATCTGTAAATATATATGTGTTTGTGAAGTTAACATTAATTCACATCTTTCTCTGCTTCAGAATTGATATGCACATTGAATTTTCGCCCCATTCTATAAGTTGCTTATATTATGCCATTTCAACATCGTTTATCTATTTCTTATCAGATTGAACACTAAATAGAACTGATTGAAGGATATGATATCAATCTGTGGGCATCTCATCCATCCTCACATCTAAGGCACAAAAATATGAAATTAGACATGAATTTTCTAAACAAATTCATGCTTTTTATAACCCATGAGAGGAAGAAGAAAAACAAATAAGGTCACTGAAATTAAAAGGTACATCTGTTGGATTACACAGCTACCCCAAATTGTGAAACATCATAGTTGAACCTTATTTTGCTCAGTCAAAATCAAATTAACGCAGTCCACAAACGTCAAACTGCACTTTAAAAGAGTTGAAAGAGTTGAAAGAGATGAAAAGTAGGATTAAATCCAGAAAAGCGCGAAATGAAGTGCACAAAAACAGAGGCGCAACAATATATCATCAATTAGGTTAGAATTTTAGGCGAAAGCAAGCTTAATCTTCCATGAAAGATTCAAAACATCATAAGAATACTATCTTAATTCTTAACTCTAAATAAAATTTATAGTCAGAAAAGGTTGGATAAACAGAGGGGAAAAAAGAAGACAGACCTCACCTAATAACTGTAGAGGCAATATCACCGAGAGAGAAGAGTAAAACTGAAGAAAGTATCAAAATCTGGACAAAGAACACTTTAGACGAAGGCGTTCGTGGATATGAATATTTAAAAGAACCCAGCAATTTTACTTTTTGTTCCTAAACGTGTCAAAAGAAGTAGCACGTGCCCAAACAAAATTTACCATCAAATTTACCAAAATACCCATGAACGACCCCAAGCTCCTCTCCTTAGCGGCTTCTATAATAGTAGTAATGTATCAGCTCAACAAACATCCTTTTGTATTTGAAAAGCCTTCCTCTTTAAGAAAACGAAATACTATTCCAGTTGTTAGCCTATTTTCCACTACCCTATGGGTAATTTGTGCTTATCAATAAAGAATATTTCATTCAATTGCAATATCAATCTATTATTTGCGGTCGTTTTCATGGTTAAAGTTGAACCCTGATTCCTCTATACGAAAATAAAGATTGGGTCTAGTTTTAGGAAATCCAAAAATAATTGAAATTTCGCTAAGTTAAATCGCGACCATTTTCATATACTACTATTCAGTTGGAATTTCCATACTTCATATTAATATATGAAAAGCAACAACCAATTGTTTAACAACTTATTTTGTACTTTGAATATAATATTTGTTTTGATTGTTACAAAATGTTTATTGTATCGTATCATTAAAACCATCCGTTACGTAACAATGAAAAATGCCATTTTATATATGTAATGATTGATTTGATGTGGTCGTGTCGTTATCTTATTTTTTTCTCTCATCTTGCCCTTCATTATTATTAAATAATTATATTTTATGTTTTATCCTACACTTTTATATAATAATTTTACCTCGTAACTTATTTCTTCTTTGTAATATTGGAAGTTTATTCTGCATATTGTTGGTGCATGACATCATAAAACAATATCAAACAATTAGCGGCGAAGTCATGATTTGAAACTTATGGGATTAGAATTTTAGAACTTTTAAGTTACTGGATTCTAAATTAATAATTTGTACATATTAAATAAATTTCTAAGACAAATATTTGGACCAAAGTTACTGGATTCAATCGAACCCGCACTTCGACCTCTAGCTCAACCCCTACAAACAATACAATCTATCCAAACATTATATACATCAAAGCAATACAATACAATACAACCATATATTATGAAATATATATATATATATAAAAACCTTCCAATCAAGCTGTAAAACTTATGTCTGAAACATGGGCGTATTTATGTGGAAGGGGATGGGGTACATGCACCGATGCTCCCCTCCCTAGTTTTGCATACTATTTTTCAAATTATGTACTTAAATATATTTGTGGCCACCCATGTTAAAGTGATTGTTATGGTGCATTGGTGATTAAGTGCCCTTTTTGTCCCTCAAAGGGTTTGATCCCTGATGATAGGCTATATTACGTATTTTAGTCACTTATTACACTCTAATTTACTGCACTTTAATTGAGTTTGAGCTTTAAGCGCTAGTGTTTTGCACTAATTGTGTATTTTATGTCTTGTAGGAGTGATTCCGAGCTATGTAGATATTATGGAATAAATTCAAGTGATTTGGAGCTTTAAAGTCTGAGTAAAATCCTAAGAAATCAAGTCGGGATCGTGTTCGGGGATCAACAGATGATAGTAAGAACGAAACGGAGAATCGAGCGGGCATACGACGCATTGTCTAGTAAAATGTACATAACTTTTCGCTCAGAACTCCGTTTGGGCTCCACAATATATCATTGGAAGGCTATTTGAAAGGGATACAACTTTTATGTTTTGCATTTCCGCAAATTCTCACTATTGTGCTGCACAGTGCGGCGCAATATGCGCCGTGCCTTTGGAATTTTCCTGCAGTCTGTCAGAATCAGCTCTCTGAACTTCCCCACAAGCACACCGCATAGTGCGGCACAGCGTACGACACGCCTGTACAAATTTTACAGAGCCAGAGTCCTATTTGGTGCAGGAAAAGGTGTTTCATCTAGGCCCGACCCTATTTGGTATAAATACATGTAAAAATGCTATTTTGAGAAAGAGGGACATACTTTTGACATAATTTAGACCTAAGGAGGCTAAGGAGACCGGAGTCTCGACCTAAGGAGGCAAGAACACACTAGGAGCAAGGCGGAGAATTCTTCTACGAGTTTTTCAATTCCTTCTTCCTATTTCCATTATTGGTTATGAATTAGTATTGTAGTTATGCATACTATTATGAATAGCTAATTTGTTATCTAGAGTTTTGATAGAACCTTTTGTAGGATAAATTCTTGTTATGTTTTTATATAATTGAGCCGTAGCTTTTCTCTATTTTTCAACTGCATTTATATTGTGGTTGGTTGAAGAGCTCTCAATCGACTGTGCCTATTTAGTGTGTATTACTCGAGAGAGAGTGCATATTTAGGTAGTTGTTGAACAACATCACTCCTAACGTAAATGAGGGATCAATACGGAGGGTTTAAAGGTGGGATTAGGGATAACGAAACCTTGGGTGTGATCCGAATGAGCCGCACTTAATGCCAGCAAGCGTAATTCGGGAGAATATATCTAGTAAATTATGGTAATTACTCGGAAGAGAGTTACAACAGTCAGAGTGCTCATGATCGATAGAGAATACTTAGGTGAATTTATAGAAAATGTAGTGGAAAAGATTCCGACAATTAGGAAAATCATAACTCTAGACCTCCTTAATCTTGTCTCTAACCCTTAGTATATTTAGTTGTATTTACTATTTTAATTTGTTATTTAATTAGTTAAACATAGGAATATTAATATCTATAAGTTAGGAATTATGCAAGCTTGTTTTCTTGGTGATAGTGAACAGCTGTAGCTAAGCCTTAGTTCTCTATGGAATTCGACTCCGGACTTGTAAACCGGATTATATTTGCAACGACCGCTTAGTCCTTTTTATAAGGCATAATTGGGCGTGATCAAATTTTGGCGTCGTAGCTGGGGAACTTATGGTGTAGTTGTAGCTATATATATTGCTAGGTTTCGAGTTTGAACGTTTATTTTATTTTGTTTTGTTTTGTTTTTTGTATTTTTTATTATAACCGTTAATTTGAGAAACATGAAATTTTTGAATTATGAAAATTTAGGTGTAGATAATTCTACTATTAATCCTCATAAATATTGTAAAGGAAACCACCCGTATCAAATTATTAAAATATTCCCGAGAGCGAGTTATGTGCATCAACTCAATTTTATTTGTGGAATGTGTGTGATGTGTGTGGTGATAAAAATGGTCACTTTCATGGTTGTGCTTTTATTTCTTATCTTCCTCCAACCCCTTACTATGATGGTTCTATATTTTCTTGTGAAGTTAATAGGAACAAAGAATCTGGGAATGCAGACCTGAAGGAGATCAAGGATATGCTAAAGTGCCTTCTGGAACAAAACAATGGGAAACAATTGCAGATAGAAAGGCAAGAGGCAACTATTCGCAACTTGGAGGCTCAAGTGAGTCAAGTGGTTGAAGCTTTTAATGCTCAGCAAGCCAATTTTGAGGATAGGAGCCAAGAAGAGCGTGAATTTGACTTGCTAATTGAGGAGGTCAGAGTAGAACATCAACAACCTAGCCAACTACAATTTGAGGATGTCGATGTTGTAGAAGTGAGACTAGAGTCAGCCAAGGACATTGAGGATATAAATCTTGTTGACTCTAGTATCATTGACGTTGAGGATACTGAAAGTCCTGAAGTTCATATGTGTGAGCGCATTGGTCCTCACTCCAAATATTTTTCTACATTGTGCTGGGATGACGATATGGAAACAAAGTCATCCGAGCCGATTAAGAAGTCAAGGAATGAGGAACAAGATGCCTACATTCTGGAATTTTTCTTGCCAGAAAGACAGGACTATATACCTCATCTAAAAGCTAAGAAGTGTAGAATAGTACAATGGTTGCTTGGGCCAATTAGATTTGTTACTCTACCCCTGGAGCATAGCCGGAAACTTGATGCCAAATTGGGGGTTCAATTCATAAGCTCGAGTTGGAGGCAAAAAGTGATTCGCGTCGTGCCGCGACGTTAAATCAAGCGCTTGTTGGGAGGCAACCCAACTTTATTGTTTTTTTATTTTTCATTATTATTTTTTTAATTATATTATTTTTGTAGTGTCAATTTTTTATTTTCTAGGAGCATGGAAAGCAAAGCTATTGGAAGGATGCAACAACAAACCAGACGGTTTGAACTAAGTGTGAGGTACCCGCACGAATGACCAAGCCTGGGAGAAGTCTTAGTTCCCCATGAGCTTCTAGTGCTTAGACCTTTGGCCTACCAAGGAGTTTCTTTTACCTTCTTATATTTATGATGTGCACAGTTTTAAATGTGGAGTGAGGAGATTACCTGGATGACTTTCATGCTACTTTAGCTGTGTTAGTTTAATTAAATAATATTTTTTTTAAAAAAGATTGGAATTTTTCCGACGATGGATCTATTAGAAAATTTTCTTGAGGGATTTAAATCTAAGGAAAAAAAGACAAAAAGATTTTCTTTTGTTAGGTAGTGTAGCAATTACCCCTTGATTTTTCCTTGTGTCGCGGTTCTTTTTCAAGGGTTTTGTTGAACCGGGTGTAATTAGTTTTTTTAGGAATAGGATCCATTGTGTTGGTTTTGAATTGAAGCAATATCTCTTGACTTTGTTATGCCTTGAGAACAGTGAGTACTTTGGCTGTAACACTTAGGCTCAGTTTTTGACTCTTGTAGAAGTACCTTAATTTGTATGATCTTAACTTTGTTTAACTGCTTTGACTAGAGTGTATTGATGAGTCCAATCTCGAGTGAGTTATATGCCATGTGTGTGTAAGGTTTGTATGTATTCAGTGCATTGCATTTGATATCTAGAACTTGCCTAGTGTGTTTGCAAAGCGAAATAGTAGTTTTGTTCAGTCTTGGAAGTGATATAAGCGTTTTTTTGTTAAGCTAGATATGCATATTTTACCCGCCTAATTGTTATGCATCGTAGTTAACCTTTTGAGCCTGTAATTTTGTTTCTTTGGCAACCACATTACAAGCCTTACCCATGTGTTTGAATTAACCATATATTTGAATCTTTTCACCTCTCATGAGTACTTGAATTGTTATGAACTGTGTAAAAGTTAAAGTGTGGGGTGGTTGGTTTGGCTATTGAGTGGAACTAATGAAATAATGAGAAAGGTGCATTGTGTTGAAAATAAATAAGAGCCACTTGAAGCGGAAAAAAATAAAGAAAAAAGATAGTTGTATTGTTGTGAAGAATATTCCTTGTAGTGGTGACTCTTGATGTAATTGTGCTTAAAAAAATATGGATTTAATATATATTGATATTAAGGTGGAGTTATGGTTTGACATAAGTATGGTGTTTTAAATGTTAAAGTGTATGTATTAAAGTGCTTAGGGAGGTGTACTCACTCTTATATCTAAACGTATCATACCCGTCCCGCAGCCTATATTACAACCAAATAAAGTCCTACTTGATCTTACACTGAATGAGCTCGATTAGTAGAGTAGTACACTACGGGAAAACCTATGGTACATTTTTTGTGGCATATGAATGATATTCTGAGAGTGAGTGAATTCTTTCTATCTTGAGTTCCTAAGTGCTCTTAAATTTTATTGTGTGGAACTACTCGTTTTTGTTGTGTGAGGGTACTTGATTCATGAAGGAAAGGTAATGTCAGTGACCTCTATGTTAGAGTAAGTGGGTGAGTTATGAATAATGCACGGTACTTGTAAGTCAATCTTGAGGTGAAGATGTTACGCTTTTGTGTTTAGTCTATTTTAAGTATTCTTGGTGTGATGAGTTAGGAGAATTGTTTAAAAAGGTCGTGTCTACATAAAGTGTAGTTTGATTGCTCGAGGACGAGCAATAGTTTAAGTGTGGAGTGTTGATGATAGGCTATAATTACGTATTTTAGTCGCTTATTACACTCTAATTTACTGCACTTTAATTGAGTTTGAGCTTTAAGCGCTAGTGTTTTGCACTAATTGTGTATTTTATGCCTTGTAGGAGTGATTCTGAGCTATGTAGATATTATGGAATGAATTCAAATGATTTGGAGCTTTAAAGTATGAGTAAAAGTCCAAGGAATCAAACCGGGATTGTGTTCGAGGATCAACGGATGATAGTAAGAACGAAACGGAGAATCGAGCGGGTATACGGTGCATTGTCTAGTAAAATATACATAACGTTTTTCTCAGAACTCCGTTTGGGCACCACAATATATCGTTGGAAAGCTATTTGAAAGGGATACAACTTTCAAGTTTTGAATTTTCTCAAATTCTTACTACTGCGCCGCACAGTACGGCGCAATGTGCGCCGCGCCTTTGGAATTTTCCTGCAGTTTGTCAGAATCAGCTCTCTGAACTTCCCCACAAGCACACCGCACAATGCGGCGCAGCGTGCGGCATGCCCGTGCAAATTTTATAGAGCCAGAGTCCTATTTCGTGCAAGAAAAGGTATTTCGTCTGGACTTGACCCTATTTGGTATAAATACATGTAAAAATGCTATTTTGAGAAAGAGGGGCATACTTTTGATATAATTTAGACCTAAGGAGGCTAAGGAGACCGGAGATTCGACCTAAGGAGGCAAGATCACACTAGGAGCAAGGCGGAGAATTCTTCTACTAGTTTTTCACTTTCTTCTTCCTATTTTCATTATTGGTTATGAATTCTAGTATTGTAGTTATGCATACTATTATGAATAGCTAATTTGTTATCTAGAGTTTTGATAGAACCTTTTGTAGGATAATTTCTTGCTATGTTTTTATATAATTGAGCCGTAGCTTTTCTCTATTTGTTCAACTACGTTTATATTGTGGTTGGTTGAAGAGCTCTCAATCGACTGTGCCTATTTAGTGTGTATTACTCGGAAGAGAATAGATATTTAGGTAGTTGTTGAACAACATCACTCCTAACGTATATGAGAGATCAATACGAAGGGTGCGATTAGGGATAACGAAACCTTGGGTGCGATCTGAGTGAGTCGTACTTAATGCCAACTAGCGTAATTCAGGAGAATATATTTAGTAAATTGTGGTAATTACTCGGGAGAGAGTTACGACAGTTAGAGCGCTCATGATCAGTAGAAAATACTTAGGTAAATTTATAGAAAACATAGCGGGAAAGATTCCGACAATTGGGGAAATCATTGTTGATACCCAACTTTTCCCTCATATATTTTAAATACGCATAAATATCTTCAAAATATTGTACATGCATTTTACACATGCACAGGTGTATTTCAATTTCTCTACAATTTTTCAAGACTCTAAATCCATTTATTTCTGCATTTTTAATTACATAAATATTTAAAACTATTGCTCATATTATTTTATGATGGTTTAATCATCTAAATTCATCATTTTTGTTCATATGAGTGTTCAAATATTTTAATGGTATTTTTTATAATCATATTTTCATTTTTAGACTATAATTGCATGTTTTGCAAAATTAGTCCCTACACGTGCATAACTACATTATCTATACAGAAAATAATTTTTTATATTTTTATAATATTGAATAATTATTTTAAATCACCTTCATGCTTGAAAATTATTTTTTATCATTTAATTATCTATTTTTAAAATTATTTTATTTAGTAAAATGGATATTTAACAAATAGCCCCTAATTTACACCCAAAATCGGACCCCCCCAATCCAATTTAATTAACCCAAGCCCAATTCGAAACAACCCTAACCCAATTTAAATCCTACACGATCCAGACCCCTTCTCATCCTGGCCGTTGATCTCTGAGATCAACGACCCCTATTCATTCTTACCATTTTAACCTAAACGACCCCCTACCCTAATTAATTTGTTACGCTCCACCGGCCTTCGTTCCCTGACCTCTCCAACTCTCTCTCAACTCGCTACTAACCCTAATTGCCGTCATCAGCCAGAAGCTCCTATCTATGAAGTTTTCGTGCATTTTTCTATCATTACTAGCCTGCTATGCCTCCTGGTTGTTTGATTACATGGATCCTTGAGAAAATCTCATGGAAATCCAACATGTTCTTGCCTGAAACTTGTTTACAGGCCTGTCTAGGGCCACTCTCATTTGTGAGTACTAATCTCCTTCTATTTTTAGTTCGAATCTTTGGTTCCTGACTGATATTTCTTCATTTCTACTATTTCTTAAAACCTTAGTTTCACTACTATTCGAATCTTCTCAGATCTTTGTAGATCTGAAGTTATTCAAGTATCATTGGGTGTTTTCCTTTAAAAATCTCTTAGTTTAATTAATTGTTTCGACTTCGTTTACTCTTTCTGAAATTAGGGTTCATACCAGACCTTTCTTCAAAGATTTTTTCTAAACCTTTTAGTGTTAAACTAATGGCTTCATTTCATGTTTGATTAATTTTCGTGTATATGTTTAAACCCTAGATGCTTGACACTAATTTCTTCAATTTTTCCGTTATTGTGCTTATTTTTGTGAACCAGTTGTATTGACTGATTCTATTTTTAGTCTATAAAGAATTTTTTATACAAAAACAATTGGCGGTTACCTATGTATTTCACCGAGAAAAAGAAGTTCCTTTCATATACTTAATTTGACTCCAACCAATCAAATGTGATTTACTAAAAATTAGATCTATATCATATTGCATAAAGTATTCCTTTACATGTATTTCGTGTCATACTTTTAAGTTTTTTGTGATATTTAGATTTGCCCAATTATTTTCTTTTACGGATATATTGTCGGAATATTATCGTATTTATGAGTCTTGGATTCTTAAAGATTGCGTTTTATAATAATCCTTCTTATTTTAGTAGCAAGAATCTAAAGGTTCTTCAATTTCCAACCTAATAAGAAAGCTACATAGTGTAAGGTTGGTCCATGATATATAATATACTGATCTGCTATGACTTATTAAGACATTATGATAGGAAAACCTCTCCTAGATGTCTTATGAAGATTGATATAAGGAAGGCTTATGACATGGTGCATTGGGAGTTCATTGAAGAAGCTCTCAGTGGTTTTGGATTTCCTGGAAAATTTGTTCAACTGGTGATGACCTGCATTTCTTCTACTATGTTTACAGTCAAAGTAAATGGAGAAAGACATGGTTATTTTGCTGGAAAGAAAGGTTTGAGACAAGGGGATCCGATTTCACCCCTATTGTTTGTCCTAGTAATGGAATACCTATCAATAATTTTGAAGTGTATGAACAACTTGCCGGAGTTTAAATTTCATCCTATGTGCAAAATATTAAAGCTCACTCACTTAATTTTTGCTGACGACCTTATGATATTCTGTAAAGGCGACATAGAATCTGTGAGAAAGGCTATGGATGCTTTACACCATTTTAGTGGCACTACGGGGTTGGAGGCTAATCTGGAGAGATCTAATATTTTTATTGCTGGTGTGGATGAAGAAACAAAAAATGCATTATTGGCCAGAACAGGGTTCTTTGCTCGACAACTTCCTATAAGATACTTGGTACTACCATTAAGCTCAAGGAAATGGAGCAAAATTAAGTGTCATCAACTAGTGAACAAGATTACCAATAGAATAAATGTGCTCTGCTCAAAACAACTATCATATGCTGGGAGGTTACAGGTGATTAATATAGTACTCTTCTCTATATACAACTTTTGGGGAACTGTTTTCATACTACCTCAAAGTGTACTAAAGGAAATTGATAGAAAGTGTAGAGATTATCTTTGGGGAAGTTCTGTAGAGAAAAGGAAGATACCTCTAATAGCATGGGACAAACTATGTATTCCAAAGAAATATGGCGGGCTCAATATCAAAGAGTGCAACAAGTGGAATATTGCATTTGTGGGCAAGTTATTATGGCAACTAGCAGAGAAGTGTAAGCACGTGAGTTTTGCCCTATATGAGAATTACTCCCAAAAAATTCAAAAATAAAATAATTTTTCTTTGGTGTGCAATTTTGTGATATTTTGAATAATTATTTGTATTTGTATGTGCATGTTTATTTGCTAAATTAATAAAAAATACAAAAATATGTCGCATTTTGCATGTAGGATTTAATTCTACAATTGTTAGTAATTAAATTTGTTTTACAAAAATTTAAAAATTACAAAAATAGGCATCGTTTGCATTTTTAGCATTTTATGACCAAATATACAATTTTATGCTTAATTATTATTTAATTGTGCATTAATTGTTATTGGGAGTTAATTTGCGCTTTTATAACTTAATTTAATTCTTAATAATAGTTTAAGTATTTTTATAATTTAGTTTTAGAGAAATAAAAGAAGAAAAGAGAGCGGAAATATAAAGAAAGTCGGAATTGGGCCTCTTCTTCAAATTTAAGCCACAAGCCCAAAAAATGGTCCAATCTTCCCTATGACCCAGTCCATTTCGAACTGGGTCGACCCAGTCCATAACCCAAAAGACCCAAACCCCCTTTGTCTTTCATTTTTTACAAAACAAAAAAACAAAACAAAAACAAAAAAAAGAAGAAGAAGAAAACCCTAAAATTATACTAACCCATCCACCCCCCCTCCCTATCTTCTTCTTCCCCAAAGCTCCAAACTTTCCAACCATGGCTGCCCAACATCGACCACCCTCCAGTCCGCCTACCCAAGCCATGAACGCCCAAGCTCCTCCGGTCACTCGAGCTCCCATGGTTACAACGTTGCGCCTTCTTCTTCCTCGTCAAAGCTCCAAACGTTGCTGTTTTTTTTTCTTCTTCCTTCACCTCATGCTGCTGCTTGATGTCCAGCAGCTCTCCATCTCGTGAAGTTTCACAACCCACCATGGACGTTGCTAGTGATGCTTCGTCAAGCTTCTATTATCGCCAAACACCCCATCATCGAGCAAACAAACCCCATCGCTGCCCACGCCGCTGCTGTCGCGGCTTCTTCTTCTACTCCACTGCTGCATCTTCCATCTCCTCGACCAGCTGCTGCCGTGATGTTGTTGCTGCTCGTCGCAGCAGCTCCCTACTGCTTCATGCCTCTCCATCATCTTCGTCTTCGTCGTTGTATTTGAATCGGTTAGTTGGTTTATGTTTCAAATTTTGTCCATATTTTGTTTGGTATTTTTCAGATCCAAAATAAAGAAGTAATTTAATTCTTGTTTGATTTGTTCGTCGTTGAAATAATTTTCTAGTGTGTTCATGTTGTTTGTTAAATTAATTTTCAGATTTCAAAATAGAAGTTTAATTAGTTGTTTTCATGTTTATTTCATGTTTGTATTATTGTTTAAGTAAGTATTTGTTAGTTTGATGTTTGTTAGATTCAAATTGAAATTTAATTAACTATTTCTTCAATTTGTTTCATGTGTTTATGTATTGTTAGAAATTGTTAATATTGTTAAGTTCAAGTTTAAGTTCATAATTGTTTCTTCGTCGATCTTGTTATTTGTTTAAAGAATTTAGTTGTGTTAGAGAAATATGTTGGTTTAATCGTTTAAATCCATCATGTTTATTGTTTAAAATAGATTTAATTCATGTTCATACTTTGTTTGATTGTTCTTGAATCCGAAATTTGTATAGCTTGATTTCTTGTTTACCATTTGTGATTATTTCTTGAATTTGTCTCATAAAGTTTAATATAGGAATTGTTGGTTGTAATGTTGTTAGGATTGATTTTAAGTTCAATATGATTGAAGTTAGAAATCTAAATATACTTGTTTGTTGTAGTTGTTGAATCCGAAAATAGAATTGTTTGTTGCTAATATATTGTTCTATCAAATTTTAGTTGTTCTTTGTTGTTCAATTTGTGTTCATGTGATTTGTTGTTGAAATGTTGTTAAAATCGTGTTCATGTGATATTGTTGTTATGATGTTCATCCGTGTTCATATTGTTGTTTGAACATTGTTAAAAATTGATCATATTGTCTATATTTTGGTTAAGTTTGATTAATTGATGTGTTAAAGCTGATGGGTAGTTTGGTAAATTTGTAGTACGTTCAGGGGTAGTTTGGTAATTTCAGTAAGGTCGTGAGGGGTAGTTTAGGAATTGTACATTTTGAAATTGTTTATTTGAAGCATGAGGGACAAAATGAAATGGGGTGGGTTGTGATATAGTTGTTTAATATAAAGGGGGGACAAGATTTAATTTAAAGGGGGAATCTTGCATTATTTTAAATGAAGCATGGGGGACAAAATATAATGGGGTGGTGTGATATGTTTATTTAATGTAATGGGGATGAATGGAAAGATAATGGGTTGGGTAGAGAAAAAGTATGAATTTTAATTAATTGAAAGGTTTATCGGATGGGTTATAAGAAGAAGTCTTGAACACAAGACAATACA
Source organism: Nicotiana tabacum (assembly GCF_000715075.1). Lineage (NCBI taxonomy): Eukaryota > Viridiplantae > Streptophyta > Magnoliopsida > Solanales > Solanaceae > Nicotiana > Nicotiana tabacum. The sequence continues at coordinate 26,706,036 of NC_134095.1, forward strand.
GAGAGAAAAAATAGAGAAAGACAGAGAGAAAAATACACAGATACGAGAGAGAGAAACAAATCTGAAAATAAGAAAGAGAAAAAGGCTGAGCATTTAAGAGATAGAAAATTCCGAAAAATATTTAAGCTTTCAAATAAAAAAAAACCTAAGAAAAAACATTCTGCTTTCTTTTGTTGTTTGAAATTAGAATTAATTGTTGTTTCATCAAAGCTGGAAGCTTTTGTTTTTTGGGATTACTACTCCACCGGTCTGTTACTGGGTTGTTACTGTTGCTGGGCTATTGTTGCTGTGTTGTACTGATTTTACTGCTGCTGCTGATTCTCATATTCATTTTCTTTTGCTTCCAATATCAGGTACACAACTGAAAAGCTGGTTATTGTAATCCGAAATATGAAGCGTGAATACATATGAAGAATGAAAATTTGAAGTTTTAATTTCGTTTTTTTTCTTTGTTCCTTTTGTTGATTGTATTTAAGCTATTTCATGAATTACTAAATAATAACTGGAATAAGAAAATAATATCATAAGTTAGTCTGTAATAAATTGGTTCGGCAAAATAGGTTAATTCACTAGTTATGAAGGCTTCAAGATTATAGGTTGATCATGAACAAGTAGCTAAATTTAGCTAAGACACGAATTTAAATTAAACATCGTAAATTAGGCATTAAGGCATGACTTGAGCTTAAGCAAGATTAGAAGAACGTTTAAGTCTAATAAACTTTCTAATAAGCTTTAGTAATTATGGTTAAATTTAGTTTCAAATGATTGTGAATAATTAATGTCAATAATATTTTTTTAAAAAAATAACAATGCTGAGTTTTAATCTAGCTATATTTGTTTATTTTAAATATTAGTTGTTGAATTTTTATTTAACTTATAATTTTCGAAATTAAGAATAAAATTCCTTTTTCATCAATATTTGTATGAATCAAGCAATTAGCGTGTCATGTTTTCGTAAATAATAATAAAAAAAAACGTAATTAATTAGGATTTTCTTTATTCATTTTAGAGACTATTTTTAAATAGCAAAATGTAGTCGCTTTAAGATTTATCCATTTAGGAAAATAAATGAGATGAGCCTCGCTTAATAAAATGTATAGATTGCGGGGCCCTCAATAAATGTACATTTAATTTCTTAGAATTAAGGAGGAGTCGTTTTAGCAAATTTCACGGCCCTACCCCAAAGTAATAAATCGCTAATTGCTTTAGGCGCGATATAATAATAATACATTCTTAAACACGGGTATGCATTTATGCGACCCAAATCCAAATCCCAAAACATTGAATAAAAATACGTTCCGGATCGTGGATACATTTTATGTGACCCAATCCAAAGACATGTTTTTAAACGATGTTCACATTCTTTAAAAAATATAATAATGAAAGCGGTAAAAAGATAAAACTTGCACATGAGTCCATATTTGTATAAAATCAGATAATCAAGCCAAATATAATAGTTGAGCGACCGTTCTAGAACCACGGAACTCGGGAATGCCTAACACCTTCTCCCGGGTTAACAGAATTCCTCATCCGGATTTCTGGTGCGCAGACTGTAATACAGAGTCATTTTTTTCCTCGATTCGGGATTAAAATAGGTGACTTGGGACACCCTAAATCTCCCAAGTGGCGACTCTGAAATAAAGAAATAAATCCCGTTTCGACTGTCCTTTAATTGGAAAAACTCCCCACACACCCTCGCGGGCGCGGAAAAAGGAGGTGTGACAGCTCTGGCGACTCTGCTGGGGACTTAACCCAGAACCACTGGTTCAGGGTTCAAGAATTCGAGCTTAAAATAATTGTTATAGTTGGCTTTATTTATTATCTGATTTTTTTACATGATATATGCCCAATGTGCTAAATGACACTTTTACCGCTTTAATATTATTTGAATTATGAATATATACAACTGCTACGAAACCCCCTTCTTTCTGAGTCTTCTAAATTTATGGTGCACACGTGCGCGTGGCCCACCTTTCTGTTAAAGTCATACCAAATAAGACGAAGTTGGGACAAGTAACTAGGCCGGGTAGACTTTCGTGCTCCCGGAATGTTGCCCCCGCTTCGGCTCAAACTGTCCGTTTGGGTAAGCCAGGGCTAGATCAATATGCCTCAGGTTTTTTCACTTAGAATAACTCAGCTTCATGCCGGATCCCTAGTAGGAGCGATTGTTTGCATCACGTACATTTGACTTTGGAGACTCAATACAGGGGTTGGGTCTGTCTAGGACAGGTGTACCAAAATAAAATGACCATCCTGATGCATCTTACTTGCTGCTACTTGCGCATTTATTTGATCCGGATTTGTGTGTTGACTGACTTTTGAATATCATGAATAATATTTTAAAATTGAAAAAAAGAAATAGCGGTTAGGGAATTGACTGTTTATTTTTGAAAAAAAAACCAATGCCCAAATACTGTCAAAACTCTGCCGAAATTTTGAGAAAATGAAAAAAAATGTCTTATTAGTTTGTTTTATTAAAACCAAAGAAAAAATAGAAAAAAAAAATCGTTGTTTTGTCTTATTTTTCAAAAAAATAAAAAATAAATAAATATATATAAAGGAAAATAGTTTATCTTCCCCTGAAAATGACAATGAAAAAGAGTCTTACTTTTAAAATAGTTTTTTTATATTCGTTTCTGAAAAATTCAAAATAATAAAATAAAAAGAGTCGCGTTGAAAGTGGTTTTATTATTTGTTGCAAATATATATATATATATATATATATATATATATAAATCCAAAAAGTTTTTCTTTATTTCCAAAAATGTATATATATCTTTATTTGTTGCAAAAATATTTGTCCTGCCAAAAAGTCTAGAAAAGTTTTTTTTAGACTCCCAATTTTCAAAACAAAAAATCCAAAAATATTTTCCATTATTGACTTCTTTAAGAAAGTCTTTTTAATTATTAAATATATATATATATATATATATATATATATAATAAAATAAAACAAATTCGAAAATATTTTCCTTCTTCTTTAAAAATTGAAAAGAAAATTCAAAATTCAAAAAAAAAATATTTTTTTTAGAAAGCATTTCATTTATTAAAGGTAAAATTCCAAAAAAATATTTTCTTTCTTCTTAGAATAAGAAAAAACAAAAAAAAATCTTCCTTTTACTTTTGAAATTGTCAAAGTTCAAATCAAAAGAAAAGGAATTCTTAGAATCTTTCAAAAAGAAAATCAATCAAAAATTCAAAAAAAATATATATACTTCATTTCTTCTTTCAAAGCAGTTCTTTTACAAATTCAAAATAATAATAATTTAAAATTAGTTTACTTACTTTATTCATGACCTGCCCGAACTACGCGGGTTTGATTCTCACCGGATGTGAGATACGTAGGCAACCCTCATCGGGTCCAACCCCCCTTTATTGCTAAAATAGCCAAAAACCAATAAATAAATAAAAACATGTCAAAATTTTAATTTTGTCATAAATAAATCGGGTGATGTCTAACCTCCCCTTTTGCAAAAATAGCAAAAAAAAAAAACAAATATATATATATATGTCAAATTTTTAAGAAGTCGTGTGACGCTGTTTTATCAAGACATAGCCGAATGTTCCCGAAAAGGACGTCGGAAGGCTGACTTTGCATAAACAACCACCTTTTGGGTCATATTTAGGATTTTTGGTCCAGTTGACCCACACAGCCTTAAAAATCTTCGTTCCCGAGGCACTGAAGGGACATGTTGCAACACCTGGTTTTTATTGTAATTTGAAGAAAAAAACAAAGAGTCAACGGTCAGGTGAATACCGTTTAGATTTTTGGTCAAAATAAGCCGAGCCAGCTTTGGCTGCGTCTTAAACCGTTCTTGCCGAAATAGCCTCAGAGTATCTTTCAGTTGTCGAAAGGCTATTTTCGTAAAAGAACGGACAAGTTTGTAAAGTGTCATAAAATAATCCTCCCCGACCTCAAAATTCATGTGAAATTTGGAAGGGGCCACATTTGCAAAAATAGTCGTTTGGTTGCATTTTGTCAAACGGGGAAAGGAAGCTGGCCTTTTTGTTTCAAGGTTATAGATCTTTAATTAGAATATGTGGGTTGTTTGATTTTCGAGTTCGTAGGTCATCTTCAAACCTTTGAAACCCAGTTTATTTTAAAAATTGAAAAAAAAAATGATTAGTATTGTTTATCTTTTATTGGTCCGAACTACGCAAGGTCTGATTCATGCGGGGTCATGATACGTAGGCAATCTCCATAAGATTCGACCACAACAAAAAAAAATGATAAAAAAAAAAGAAGAAGAAAAAAATCGAAAAAAAAGAAAGAAAAGAAAAAAAAAAGATGTTATTAATAATGGGGGACCGACGGAGTCCATTCTAACCTGTTTCGCTTTGAATCACAAAGAAAGTTAAGGTGGTTGGTTTGTGGTAAGCCGTAAATACAAGACCCAGAAGCACACTTTGCGGGGATCAAGCCTGATAACAGAAGCACTCAAATCCTATTAGGACTTGTTGACTGAGGTTGATGATATTGAAGTTGGCAATGGTCTCGACAATATTAATGCAAAGCTCAGTGGCTAAGATGCCAATTTTGATAAAGTGGGAGGACGCTCCGTTCCTTGGTTAGCAAGAGAGAAGCTTTTGGTGGCTTATTTTGTTGTCATTTCTGTTGTCCGGATTATCCTTAGGGTTGTAGTTCGAATATTGTCTTGTGTCAAACCTTCTTATCTTTCCAGTTTGTCATATCAGTTTGTTTAAGTTTTTTTAAGGGTGTGTTAAGATTTTATTCTGGTTGTTTTATTTGTTTTTCTAACCATCTCGCCGGAAGTCTAATACAAAAGCCGATCTTTTATTATTTGCAGTCATATTTTTATTTAGTCCTTTTGTCATTTTCGTTCAATGCCGATTCTAGGGACATGACATGCGCACACAGTTTGGGCCTAGTCTATAAAGTTAATCATAAAACCCTAGGAAGGTGATCAAAGCATTTAAAGGAAATAAGAACGGTTTGAGATTATTTGAAGCCCGAGTCATGTGGAACTGGGGCAAGTAAAACATAAAGAAAACCGTTAAATGCAAGATTCACCAAATTGGCATGAGGGTCGTGCATGAGAGTGAGAGTGTCGCCCAGCAGTGCTTTAGAAATGACAAATGAAAACGCAAGTGTTTAACATAATTGTCAAGTCCAGCACCATCGGAAGAGACTATAAATCTATGTTCAATTGTGTTGTTTGCACTTGGCATGTTTTGAAGACTGGAATGACGAAGGCATTTTATTCTGCTACCTAAACACTTTATCCTTCGTTACCCCTTTTGAGCCTTATTTATTTTCTTTCATACCCCTCGTTCGGAATCAATAGCAATGACTAGGAAATACGAGCCTGGAAGGTAAAGAAAAAATCAAAAACAAAAAAATGAAAAAAAAACAAAAGAAAGTCAAAAAGAGGAATTGGGAACTACGTTTGACCTGATTCCTCAAAGAGGATACGTAGGCGCTTCACGGCTCGGTCATAGGGTGCATAGTATGCATAGTGTGCATGGTGTTAAAAAGTAAAAAAAAAATTATAAATAAATAATCCCCAAGCAAGAAACTGGGGCAAGGGTTGCGCTCGTGGTAAGCAAAATTGGTTCCGAAGGTTGTAATTTTAAAACCCCAAATTTATTTTGTTTTTTGAGCCTTTAATACCCTTTCTTTCTAAACCTATCCAGAAAACCCACATTACGGTCCAAAGAAAGATCTTCTGACCAGTCTGCAAAAGATGCCAAGTCAGACAAATGAGAGTCTTACCGGCGAACATAACATTCTGTTCCACAGCAGAAAGGACTCTAATCTCCAGCAGAGAGAGTCATACCGGCAACATTCCAAATCCCCAGCTGGAAAGTGATATAAATGAGAGAGTCTTATCGGTGAAAACCTTCACAGGCACCATAAGGCGATGAAAGCTGAGAGAAAAACCAAAATGAGAGAGACTTGATAGTGAAAACCTTTTGGGCACTACAAGTTGAATAAGATTGAGAATCAGATGGGGAATTGCCAATTGAAGGTCTTGAAAAATGATTGATGGCAGAGGATAGGCCACATATGCATGTCATGACCATTAGAGTCGGTATTTGCGTTTGATAGGTTTTTATTTATAGTTTCTTTTATTAAAGAGTCATCTTTTTCCGTTGTCTTTTATTCTGTTTCCTTTTATATTTTCCTTTCATAGAAATTTCCCCAGTAGAGTCTGTTTGGTCAGAACCAGTGGGAAATGACTTCAAAATAGGCCATCAGCTTTCCAAGATAAGATCTGGCTAGTACATCCAAGTGGTATAGTCAGCAAGGAACAAGCACAAGGCCAGTGTCAAGAAAGATATCCCCAGCAAAAGGGAATTGACAAAAGGATTGACGAGTGTCAAGAGGGATATCCTTGCCGAAATCAAAGGTTATTAAACCTCAAAGCCCGTGGACAAATCAAGGAGAGCAATAAGCATGACTTGGAAAATTCATGCGAGACTAAAAGGTCGGAAAAATGCAAGTCTCCGAGCCATGCCACGAAAGAAGAGGGATATCCCTAGCAGAAAAGGATTATCCTCAGCAAATAATATCGTCCCTTGTGGAATGCAGAGCAAGGAAGGAGAAAGGGGAAAGCCATCCCAAGTAGGAGTATCACAACCAACCACCGCGTTTTAAACTAACAAATTTTGTTTAAAACGGGTAAAAGAAATGGCATTGATGACAGAAATGCATGCCATAAGGGAGACTGTAAAACTGGGGCAGAAAATTTTCCTTTCATTTGGAAAATTTTCTGGAAGTCAGGTACCCATTTGAGGAAGAATAAAAAATAACACCAGTCTCAAGGGAAGTGGTCTTTGAACCAGTGTTGCCCCATTATAATAAGTTTCCAATGGAGGAAATTGATCCCCAGCAGACAGAACAAAGGGATGACATTTGTGCTCAGAAAAACAAAAGCCATTATCATCCCTAGGAGCTTCCAGAAGAATGAAGCATCGATTTGAAGGGATAAAATTCCCCAGCAACGTTATCCTCAACGACGTTATCCCAAGAAGATAACACTTTTATCCCCAGCAGTGTTGAGAGAAAATAAATTCTGAAAATAAAAAATTGAATTTGAAGGAGGGGAAGAAAGAAAACTACCGCAGTGGTATTATCCCCAGCAAGCAAGAACAAAGCAGCGCAAAGGAAGGAGAAAAGAAAAGAAGAAATTACGAAGGTAAGTTTCTCAAATCATTGATCTTTACTACATTTTTCTCCTAGGATAAAAAGTCCTAGTCTGATGAATTTACCTCCCGATACAATCTTGGTCCGATGAAATTTTTCTCCCAAGATAAGATATCAAATCTTAGTCGGATGAATCTTTCTCCTAAGATCACAACAAAATGGACCTAGTCTGACGATTTATCTCCTAGAGTCATAATCTTGGTCTGATGAAATTGTTCTCCCAAGATAAAATCTTAGTCGGATGAATCTTTCTCCTAAGATCACAACAAATGGACCTAGTCTGACGATTTATCTCCTAGAGTCAAAATCTTGGTATGATGAAATTGTTCTCCCAAGATAAAATCTTAGTCGGATGAATCTTTCTCCTAAGATCACAACAAATGGACCTAGTCTGACGATTTATCTCCTAGAGTCAAAATCTTGGTATGATGAAATTGTTCTCCCAAGATAAAATCTTAGTCGGATGAATCTTTCTCCTAAGATCACAACAAAATGGACCTAGTCTGACGATTTATCTCCTAGAGTCAAAATCTTGGTCTGATGAAATTGTTCTCCCAAGATAAAATCTTAGTCGGATGAATCTTTCTCCTAAGATCACAACAAATGGACCTAGTCTGACGATTTATCTCCTAGAGTCAAAATCTTGGTCTGATGAAATTGTTCTCCCAAGATAAAATCTTAGTCGGATGAATCTTTTTCCTAAGATCACAACAAATGGACCTAGTCTGACGATTTATCTCCTAGAGTCAAAATCTTGGTCTGATGAAATTGTTCTCCCAAGATAAAATCTTAGTCGGATGAATCTTTCTCCTAAGATCACAACAAATGGACCTAGTCTGACGATTTATCTCCTAGAGTCAAAATCTTGGTCTGATGAAATTGTTCTCCCAAGATAAAATCTTAGTCGGATGAATCTTTCTCCTAAGATCACAACAAATGGACCTAGTCTGACGATTTATCTCCTAGAGTCAAAATCTTGGTCTGATGAAATTGTTCTCCCAAGATAAAATCTTAGTCAGATGAATCTTTCTCCTAAGATCACAACAAAATGGACCTAGTCTGACGATTTATCTCCTAGAGTCAAAATCTTGGTCTGATGAAATTGTTCTCCCAAGATAAAATCTTAGTCGGATGAATCTTTCTCCTAAGATCACAACAAAATGGACCTAGTCTGACGATTTATCTCCTAGAGTCAAAATCTTGGTCTGATGAAATTGTTCTCCCAAGATAAAATCTTAGTCGGATGAATCTTTCTCCTAAGATCACAACAAAATGGACCTAGTCTGACGATTTATCTCCTAGAGTCAAAATCTTGGTCTGATGAAATTTTTCTCCCAAGATAAGATATCAAATCTTAGTCCGATGAATCTTTCTCCTAAGATAGGATATCAAATCCTAGTCTGATGAATTTTCTCCTAGGATAATTTGAAAAGAATTGAATTGAAAAAAAGAGGTTGAAATCAGGAGCCCCCCTAAAGAATAGAATGGCGATTTATTGTTGAAGTCAGGAGCCCCCCTGAAGAATAGAATGGCGATTTATTGATGGAAGTCAGGAGCCCGCCTGAAGAGAGGAAAGGCATTTTTAAAAGTTGTTGAAATCTTGCCAACCTAAAGAAAGGAATGGCGATTTATTGGTTGAAATCAGGAGCCCGCCTGAAGAGAGGAATGGCGATTATTTTCAAGTTGTTGTTGAAGTCAGGAGCCCGCCTGAAGAGAGGAAAGGAGTTTTTTTTAAAAAAAAAAGTTGTTGAAATCTTGCCAACCTAAAGAAAGGAATGGCGATGTATGGTTTGAAGTCAGGAGATCGCCTGAAGAGAGGAATGGCGATTATTTTCAAAGTTGTTGTCAGGAGCCCGCCTGAAGAGAGGAAAGGCATTTATAAAAGTTGTTGAAATCTTGCCAACCTAAAGAAAGGAATGACAATGTATTGGTTGAAGTCAGGAGCCCGCCTGAAGAGAGGAATGGCGTTTATTTCTAAAGTTGTTATTGATATTGGGAGCCCGCCCAGATAACAGAGGCATACATTTCAGTCTTTATATTTCAAGCGTCGAAGTTGGGAGCCCGCCCAGACAACAGAGGCATACATTCCAGTCTTTACATTTCAAGTCTTTAATTTTCAAGTATTGAAGTTGGGAGCCCGCCCAGACAACAGAGGCATACATTTCAAGATCAAGTCAGAGGACAATAAAACAGAGGGTTACAATAGGAATCCCCAGCAGGAAACAATAAAAATCCCCAACACCGGGAAACAGAAGGTTGCAACAAGAGGTCACAGTACAAACTCAAGTACATGTGTCAAAAGAAGAAAAGCACCGGAAGAAATGCAAGCAGACAAGGAAGCAAGGCAACAAAAACAAATTGTACTCTAGCCTAGCTTCTTGTTCTTTTTAAGCACGGTGTAACAAGGAGATCGGTAAGCAGTAGTAATAACATGCAACAACAGTGACAATGCAGTCCCACGGTAGTCCCAGCTACCAAAATTTTCCGAACTACATTGACCTGATTCCTGTTTAGCCCAGGATATGTAGGAAACCTTTGAAACAAAGGTTCGGTCAAATCTTTTTCAAAAAAAAAAATGCTTCAACGGAGTACTCGGATGGGCAAAAATCGCTCGCTTTATCTTTGCACGAAAACCCTTCGTGTCTTCGGGCAAAGAGGGGCAACTGTAAGCACGTGAGTTTTGCCCTATATGAGAATTACTCCCAAAAAATTCAAAAATAAAATGATTTTTCTTTGGTGTGCAATTTTGTGATATTTTGAATAATTATTTGTATTTGTCTGTGCATGTTTATTTGCTAAATTAATAAAAAATACAAAAATATGTCGCATTTTGCATGTAGGATTTAATTCTACAATTGTTAGTAATTAAATTTGTTTTACAAAAATTTAAAAATTACAAAAATAGGCATCGTTTGCATTTTTAGCATTTTATGACCAAATATACAATTTTATGCTTAATTATTATTTAATTGTGAATTAATTGTTATTGGGAGTTAATTTGCGCTTTTATAACTTAATTTAGTTCTTAATAATAGTTTAAGTATTTTTATAATTTAGTTTTAGAGAAATAAAAGAAGAAAAGAGAGCGGAAATATAAAGAAAGTCGGAATTGGGCCTCTTCTTCAAATTTAAGCCACAAGCCCAAAAAATGGCCCAATCTTCCCTACGACCCAGTCCATTTCGAACTGGGTCGACCCAGTCCATAACCCAAAAGACCCAAACCTCCTTTGTCTTTCATTTTTTACAAAACAAAAAACAAAACAAAAACAAAAGAAGAAGAAGAAGAAGAAAGCCCTAAAATTATACTAACCCATCCACCCCCCCTCCCTATCTTCTTCTTCCCCAAAGCTCCAAACTTTCCAACCATGGCTGCCCAACATCGACCACCCTCCAGTCCGCCTACCCAAGCCATGAACGCCCAAGCTCCTCCGGTCACGTCGAGCTCCCATGGTTACAACGTTGCGCCTTCTTCTTCCTCGTCAAAGCTCCAAACGTTGCTGTTTTTTTTCTTCTTCCTTCACCTCACGCTGCTGCTTGATGTCCAGCAGCTCTCCATCTCGTGAAGTTTCACAACCCACCATGGACGTTGCTAGTGATGCTTCGTCAAGCTTCTATTATCGCCAAACACCCCATCATCGAGCAAACAAACCCCATCGCTGCCCACGCCGCTGCTGTCGCGGCTTCTTCTTCTACTCCACTGCTGCATCTTCCATCTCCTCGACCAGCTGCTGCCATCTGCCATAGCTGCTGCCGTGATGTTGTTGCTGCTCGTCGCAGCAGCTCCCTACTGCTTCATGCCTCTCCATCATCTTCGTCTTCGTCGTTGTATTTGAATCGGTTAGTTGGTTTATGTTTCAAATTTTGTCCATATTTTGTTTGGTATTTTTCGGATCCAAAATAAAGAAGTAATTTAATTCTTGTTTGATTTGTTCGTCGTTGAAATAATTTTCTAGTGTGTTCATGTTGTTTGTTAAATTAATTTTCAGATTTCAAAATAGAAGTTTAATTAGTTGTTTTCATGTTTATTTCATGTTTGTATTATTGTTTAAGTAAGTATTTGTTAGTTTGATGTTTGTTAGATTCAAATTGAAATTTAATTAACTATTTCTTCAATTTGTTTCATGTGTTTATGTATTGTTAGAAATTGTTAATATTGTTAAGTTCAAGTTTAAGTTCATAATTGTTTCTTCGTCGATCTTGTTATTTGTTTAAAGAATTTAGTTGTGTTAGAGAAATATGTTGGTTTAATCGTTTAAATCCATCATGTTTTTTGTTTAAAATAGATTTAATTCATGTTCATACTTTGTTTGATTGTTCTTGAATCCGAAATTTGTATAGCTTGATTTCTTGTTTACCATTTGTGATTATTTCTTGAATTTGTCTCATAAAGTTTAATATAGGAATTGTTGGTTGTAATGTTGTTAGAATTGATTTTAAGTTCAATATGATTGAAGTCAGAAATCTAAATATACTTGTTTGTTGTAGTTGTTGAATCCGAAAATAGAATTGTTTGTTGCTAAAATATTGTTCAATCAAATTTTAGTTGTTCTTTGTTGTTCAATTTGTGTTCATGTGATTTGTTGTTGAAATGTTGTTAAAATCGTGTTCATGTGATATTGTTGTTATGATGTTCATCCGTGTTCATATTGTTGTTTGAACATTGTTAAAAATTGATCATATTGTCTATATTTTGGTTAAGTTTGATTAATTGATGTGTTAAAGCTGATGGGTAGTTTGGTAAATTTGTAGTACGTTCAGGGGTAGTTTGGTAATTTCAGTAAGGTCGTGAGGGGTAGTTTAGGAATTGTACATTTTGAAATTGTTTATTTGAAGCATGGGGGACAAAATGAAATGGGGTGGGTTGTGATATAGTTGTTTAATATAAAGGGGGGACAAGATTTAATTTAAAGGGGGAATCTTGCATTATTTTAAATGAAGCATGGGGGACAAAATATAATGGGGTGGTGTGATATGTTTATTTAATGTAATGGGGATGAATGGAAAGATAATGGGTTGGGTAGAGAAAAAGTATGAATTTTAATTAATTGAAAGGTTTATCGGATGGGTTATAAGAAGAAGTCTTGAACACAAGACAATACAGAGAGAAAAAATAGAGAAAGACAGAGAGAAAAATACACAGATACGAGAGAGAGAAACAAATCTGAAAATAAGAAAGAGAAAAGGGCTAAGCATTTAAGAGATAGAAAATTCCGAAAAATATTTAAGCTTTCAAATAAAAAAAAACTAAGAAAAAACATTCTGCTTTCTTTTGTTGTTTGAAATTAGAATTAATTGTTGTTTCATCAAAGCTGGAAGCTTTTGTTTTTTGGGATTACTACTCCACCGGTCTGTTACTGGGTTGTTACTGTTGCTGGGCTATTGTTGCTGTGTTGTACTGATTTTACTGCTGCTGCTGATTCTCATATTCATTTTCTTTTGCTTCCAATATCAGGTACACAACTGAAAAGCTGGTTATTGTAATCCGAAATATGAAGCGTGAATACATATGAAGAATGAAAATTTGAAGTTTTAATTTCGTTTTTTTCTTTGTTTCTTTTGTTGATTGTATTTAAGCTATTTCATGAATTACTAAATAATAACTGGAATAAGAAAATAATATCATAAGTTAGTCTGTAATAAATCGGTTCGGCAAAATAGGTTAATTCACTAGTTATGAAGGCTTCAAGATTATAGGTTGATCATGAACAAGTAGCTAAATTTAGCTAAGACACGAATTTAAATTAAACATCGTAAATTAGGCATTAAGGCATGACTTGAGCTTAAGCAAGATTAGAAGAACGTTTAAGTCTAATAAACTTTCTAATAAGCTTTAGTAATTATGGTTAAATTTAGTTTCAAATGATTGTGAATAATTAATGTCAATAATATTTTTTTTAAAAATAACAATGTTGAGTTTTAATCTAGCTATATTTGTTTATTTTGAATATTAGTTGTTGAATTTTTATTTAACTTATAATTTTCGAAATTAAGAATAAAATTCCTTTTTCATCAATATTTGTATGAATCAAGCAATTAGCGTGTCATGTTTTCTTAAATAATAATAATAAAAAAAACGTAATTAATTAGGATTTTCTTTATTCATTTTAGAGACTATTTTTAAATAGCAAAATGTAGTCGCTTTAAGATTTATCCATTTAGGAAAATAAATGAGATGAGCCTCGCTTAATAAAATGTATAGATTGCGGGACCCTCAATAAATGTACATTTAATTTCTTAGAATTAAGGAGGAGTCGTTTTAGCAAATTTCACGGCCCTACCCCAAAGTAATAAATCGCTAATTGCTTTAGGCGCGATATAATAATAATACATTCTTAAACACGGGTATGCATTTATGCGACCCAAATCCAAATCCCAAAACATTGAATAAAAATACGTTCCGGATCGTGGATGCATTTTATGTGACCCAATCCAAAGACATGTTTTTAAACGATGTTCACATTCTTTAAAAAATATAATAATGAAAGCGGTAAAAAGATAAAACTTGCACATGAGTCCATATTTGTATAAAATCAGATAATCAAGCCAAATATAACAGTTGAGCGACCGTGCTAGAACCACGAAACTCGGGAATGCCTAACACCTTCTCCCGGGTTAACAGAATTCCTTATCCGGATTTCTGGTGCGCAGACTGTAATACAGAGTCATTCTTTTCCTCGATTCGGGATTAAAATAGGTGACTTGGGACACCCTAAATCTCCCAAGTGGCGACTCTGAAATAAAGAAATAAATCCCGTTTCGACTGTCCTTTAATTGGAAAAACTCCCCACACACCCTCGCGGGCGCGGAAAAAGGAGGTGTGACAAGAAGAAAGATATATTATGGGTCAAATGGGTACATGGAGTGTACATGATAACAAATAACAACATATGGGCATATATACCTCCACTTGATTGTAGTTGGTATTGGAGAAAATTGAATTCTCTAAAAGTTGAAATGATGGAGTGGTACCATAATGGGAAATATGTGTTAACAAAATGACCCCTCTTCGGGACATTAAGCCAAACAAAATGTTGATCGAGGCTGCCACCATGTTCTGGGACAAGGAAAGGGCTGTGTTCCGCTTCGAAAACATAGAAATGACCCCTCTCTTGGAAGAAATATGGGGATTTGCTGGGCTACCTTGGGATAACCCTGGTTTATTGGCACTTGAAAATTGCAGCACTAGGGTATTTCTGAAAATGATGGGGTTAAAAAATGATGACTTGGAGTGCTTGAAAAACCCCTACATACCTTTCAACTTCCTCTATTAACGGTACAGTCACAACAGCTCTTACCGTATTTTCGATGATGAATTCTCTATCACCTCTTTGGGTTGGATTCATCGTAGGGTCTTTGTGTTCATCGTGTGTTTCTTGGGCATGCTAGTGTTCCCAATCTAAGGGGACAGAATCCACACCAGGTTGGCCATGGTGGCCAAAACTTTGATAGATAGGATCGAGGAGCAGACATATACCATTGTCCCTATGATCATTGCAGACATGTACCGATCCTTGGACCGTTGTCAGAAGGGGCACAGATACTTCGAGGGTTGTAACTTGTTGCTGTAGGTTTGGTTGTTAGAGCATCTCTAAAAGAGTCAATACCGTCAGGAGTTTCCACGAAGGCCATGGAATGATCACATAGCCTTCCATCATCCTAAGAGAATGACCTATATCCCAAACATGTTTGCTCAACCTAAGGATGTTGTAGGATGGGTGCAGTTTTTCAACAAGTTAACTGAGGACCAGGTTCAATGGATGTTCGGGTGGTTCCTTACCGATGAGTTCATCATCATATCCAGGGATGTTCTCCACTTGGTACTGATTGGGTTAAGGGGCATATACCCTTATGCTCCCCTCAGAGTTATGAGACAGGCAGGCAGGAGACAGGTCATACCGCGAGTTGCTAAAATGAGTCACTTTATATTCGATTTTTAGGGTGATACCATCCCATATAAAAATGAAGCACAACACATGTGGTACTTGAAGATTATTGTGGAAAAGGATACCATCGAGCCGGATCGATATCATGCGGGTCATAAATACTTCTACCCCTCATGGTTGGATGATAACATAGCAGGAATCTTTGAGCCAAGGGTTGGTCCAAGAAACAGGGTCATAGACGAAGTTGCCGAAGCACAGGTGAAGCATAACAAATTGCGCAAAAGAATTCGTGAGTTTGAAGCTGAGCATAGAGAGGAGCATAAGGCCGACATAGAAATGATCAATGAGTGGAAAGAGAGGGTTGTTAAATCCAGCAAAAGGTTGGAATATCTGAAGTACAGTCTGATGGAATTGGAAGGGAAAATGAGAAAGAGAGTCACCGATTGCCAGAACGCTGAGGGAAACGAATGAGGACATTTAGCAAGGGCATTCTTACTGTTGAACATGCGCGAACTGGGGGAATTGATCGACAAAAGCATCCAGTCTGGAGAGGGTCCTTCTGGGACCAAGTAGATTAGGTTTACTTTCTTTTCAAATCTAATAAGGCCAAGTGCCATTAGTAACATTATCTTATTTAGTGTCGTTTTGGGTCGTCTATTTTTACATTAATGAAATGAGGCAATTATTGGCACTGAATTTCTCCAAATCTATTTGTCGCTAGGCCTACCTCGGGAGCAACGAGGTTCCAAATTAGGACGCGAATTTACATTCTTGCAATATGTGTTTGAATACTACAAACTTTTCAGAATCCTTACTGACTTGTTTACCTTTTATTTTTATTTATTCTTTATTATTCACATCCCCTAAGGTTGGTTCGCACATACTAACATCATCAGCATAACACACCAGATCTAGAGGCCCTCCACCCCCTCCTCCTTCAAGTAATAGGAGAAGCAGAGGAAAAACTAAGATGGATGACTTAAGTGGTATCCGAAGGGAAAATGCTGAGAATGCGGAAACTTCAGACGGTCGAAGTACTCCGGTGCCAAATGACTTGGTTTTGCGGTTGGAACAAAAGATACTGGAGTTACAGGGAGAACTTGAGTAGGTCCGCAACTTAGCAAACCTCTCCCTCACCCTAAATGTCCCCGACATCAACTAACAAAATATCAAAAACCCAGCACCTCCCCAAAATACGGCAAACCAGTATCCATAAAATCCTCTCGCACCCCACCAATATGCAACTCCACCTCAAAATCCCAATCCTTTACCAATACCAACTCCATCACAACACCATCATCAACCAATCCAGTACCCATAAGCCATTACCTTTCATACTCCTCAGAATACACCACAACCTATTCCTGGCCCTCAAAACTCAACTAACGACCACCACTACACCCAAGTCCCTAGCACTCACCAAAACAACCCTATATATGTGGAAACCGTACCTCACTCTACTCAACCAATTTCTTATACACCAGAATCCACTGAGAATGACCTACTCATCAAGAACATGGCTGAGGAACTCAAGAAATTGACAAGTCGAGTTTAGGGTGTTGAAGGCGGCAGAGGGGTAGAAGATCTGAATTATGAGGATCTATGCATATAACCAGACGTGGAACTGAAGGTTACAAACCTCCCAAATTCAAAATGTTTGATGGAATAGGTGATCCCAAGGTTCATTTGAGAACTTACTTTGACAAGCTCGTGGGGGTCAGAAAAGATGAAAGGATCCGAATGAAGCTCTTCATGAGAAGTCTTACCAGAGATGCCCTGTCGTGGTGCGTAAGCCAGAACCCTAAGAAGTGGGCCAACTGGTGAGCAAGGCATCGGAATTTATGGACTGGTTCAAGTTCAACACGGAGAAGGCACCAGATGTCTTCTATATCCAAAATTTAAAGAAGAAGCCAACTGAGACCTTCCGCGAGTATGCTACTCGGTGGAGGTCTGAAGTAGCCAAGGTCAGACCAGCACTAGAAGAAGAACAAATGAACAAGTTCTTTATCAGGGCACATGACCCATACTATTATGAAAGGCTAATGGTCATTGAGAATCACAAGTTCTCCGATATCATCAAACTCGGAGAAAGGATTGAAGAAGGTATCAAAAGCGGGATGGTAACAAATTTCGAGGCACTACAGGCCACGAACAAAGTATTACAATCAGGCGGCATAGCAAAGAAAAGAGAAGTGGGGGCAGTAATGGTGGCTCAAGGCCCAAAATCTCCGCTCACATACCAAGCACCTCCACCCACATACCAAACACCTCCACCCATATACCAAACACCTCCACCCACATACCAAACACCTTCACCCCCATACCAACCCTTATCTCCCAGATATTCTCAACCCACCACCGCATATTATACTTATAACACCCAGCCAACCTACTATCATTCACCTCCAACTCGCCCAAATTACTAGAAACTCTAACCCAACTTTGATCGCAAACCACCCAGACAATACACTGTTATTGCTGAACCCATCGACCAGCTGTACGAAGGTTGAAGGCCGTTGTTTATGTCACTCTTATTCCTGTTGTGGTAATGGAGAACTCATCTCAATGGGTCAACCCAAACAAAACCTGTGCATATCATTTCGATATGAAAGGGCACACCATTGACGAGTGTCGAACATTGAAAGATAATATCCAGACATTGATTGATGGCAAGATCATATAGGCAAAGGAAGCTACACCCAACGTCTGCAATAATCCTCTCCCAGATCATAGGGGTGATGGGGTACATGTGATAGAGATAGATGAAGAATGGGATCCTGAGGGGTCCATCGAGCTTATTCGGGAAGGCGATGACTTTAAACCTGCAGTCACACTCACTTCTATTGTGGTGAAGACGCAGTCATCAGTCGAGGTTGAGGTAACCGCATCGGTTGCATTTGAGGTAGAGGTAGCCCCGCCTACAGCCACACCTGCTCCATTTGAGGTAGAAGTGGCCATACCTTTCACAGTGACAGTATCAATTACACCTCCTTTCAATTCCAAGGCCATACCTTGGGATTACGTTGTCGAAGCTAGGCAAAAGGGAAAAGCAAAAATGGAAGAATTTGATGTTGCACAAGGAATGACCAGAACAGGAAGGATCTATACACCTGAACACTTGGGAGGATTGAGCAAGGAGGATGCTACTAAGAAACCTATCATTGAAACGGGACCAGATGATCTTTGGAGGAAAGTACATGCAAGGGAATACTCCGTTGTTGATCATTTGAACAAACCCCTACTCAGATATCCCTTTGATCATTATTGCAAAATTCAAAGGCGCACAAGAATGCTTTGATAAAGGTGTTAAATGAAGCTTATGTGCCCAACAATATCACCTGTGGAGAAATGGCCAACATGGTGGTGCAGGTGTTGGAGAGTCATAAGATCACCTTCCATGAGGATGAATTACCGCCCGAAGGGTTAAGTCACAACTGAGCACTGCACATCACGGTGCAGTTTGAAGATAAATTCATTGTCAGGGTCCTAATAGATGGAGGTTCAAGCCTCAACATGTGGCCATTAATTACTCTAAAAAGATTGGGCAAAGATTTCCACGAGATACGGGCAGGAAGTATGAACGTGAAACCCTTTGATGGGTATCAAGGGGCCACGATTGGGGATATTAATATCTGTCTGCAGATGGGGCCAACTTGGTTCGATGTTGAATTCCAAGTGCTTGACATATCAGCCACATACAATCTTCTATTGGGTCGACCTTAGATACATACCGCTGAGGCTATGGCTTCCAGACTACACCAGGCCGTGAAGTTCGAGTGGAACCATCGGGAGGTGATCATTCACGGAGATGGAAGTAATCATATTTACACCAGTCAAACCATCCCGGTTATTGAGAACAGAAGAAGGCTATGAGGGGAAACTTATCACAACATCGAACATGTCAATGCAGTTGAGAAAGATAAATGGTGGAGTAACAAAATAAAAATCATACTAGCATGGTCTGGGTATGAACCCGGCAAAGTGCTTGGGAAGAATCTCCAGGGCATTACTAAATCAATACAGCTGAAATGTCATGGTACAACCTTCGGGATCGGAGACCAGTATACATGGCAAGAGTATGATGATTGGTCGCCTCCATGGCGTGGACTTTATTACCCTCTCGAGCAACCAGTGCCATATCTGGGTCAAACTTTTCACCAGACTGATATAATATGGGGAACTACAGAAGAAGAAGCTTTAGCTGGGCTGAGGAATTTGTTCCTAGAGGACGAGGATATGGATTGCAGTGTGATAATTGAGGAGGAGGAGGAGGAAGAAAGCCTCACCATTCAGACTGTGGAGAAAGGAGTCGTTCTTAGGAATTGGACTGCCACACCATCTCGGGCCCGCCGAGTCCCTGGGTAGCTTGGCATTTAGCCTAAATTTATTTCTATATCCACGCTAGGCATTTCAGATGTTTTCAGTAATTTTGTTTTAAAGGTGCATTTTGTTTCAAAATAATTGCTCGATTCATCGTGCTATACTTGTTTTGGATATTTTCAAGTTTTTATCAATGCATGGCTATTATTATTCATTATTATCTTTCACACTTTCCTTTCTACAACGTTATTATTACTTTTCCTGATGAACTGTTGGCTGTGACATGTAATGAGACAACGCAACATAAGGATAATGACTCAAAAGAAGAAGATGAAATACCTGAGGAAATTGTCAGAGAGGTTGAGAACTTTGAGAACAAGCCTAAGTCCAACCTAGATGAAGCCGAAGTAGTAAATTTGGTAGACGCCGAAACCGTCAAGGAGACTCGCATAAGCATTCACTTATCACCGTCAGAGAAGGAAGAGTACATTCATTTGTTTAAGGAATATGAGGATATATTTGCATGATCATATGATGACATGACCGATCTAAGCAGATCCATAGTGGCTCACAAATTGCTTACCAATCTAATATGTCCGCCAGTGAAGCAGAAACTCAGAAAATTCAAACAAGACATGAGCCTAGAAATCAAGGAAGAGGTCACTAAGCATACCAAAACCAAAGTCCTAAGGGTAGTTGAGTACCCAACCTAGCTAGCCAAAATTATACCAGTTCCGAAGAAAGATGGAAAAGTCAAAGTATGTGTTGACTATCGATATTTAAACAGAGCAAGTCCCAAGGACGACTTTCCACTGCCAAATATACACATCTTGATCGACAATTGTGCCAAGCATGAACTCCAATCCTTTATAGATTGCTTCGCGGGTTATCACACAATCTGGATGGATGAAGAAGACGTAGAGAAAACCGATTTCATTACACCATGGGGAGTGTACTGCTATAAGATGATGCCATTTGATCTAAAAAAATGTTGGGGCTACTTACATGAGAGCCATGACAACCATCTTCTATGATATGATACACACAAAAATAGAGGTTTATGTTGACGACGTTATTATCAAATCCAAGAGGGTCTTAGATCACATAGCAGACTTGAGAAAGTTCTTTGACAGGTTAAGGAGGTACAATTTAAAATTGAACCCCGCAAAATGTTCATTCGGGGTTCCTGCAGGGAAGCTGTTGGGATTCATTGTCAATTGTCGGGGAATCGAGTTGGACCCGTCCAAAGTTAAGGCCATTCAAGAGTAACCGCCACCAAAGAGCAAGAAGGACATGATGAGCTTCCTCGGACGTCTCAACTATATCAGTCGCTTCATAGCATAGTCCATAGTCATATGCGAACCCATCTTCAAAATGTTGAGGAAAGATGCTGAAACGAGTTGGACCAAAGATTGTTAGAAGGCTTATGACAAAATCAAGGAGTACCTGTCCACACCACCAGTCCTAGTCTCACCAGAACCTGGGAGACCTTTGCTACTCTATTTATTTGTATTAGATGGAGCTTTCACATGTGTTTTGGGACAACATGACGAGATAGGGAGAAAGGAGCAAGCCATATACTACTTGAGTAAGAAGTTCACACCTTACGAAGCACGATATTCTTTGTTGGAATGCACTTGCTGTGCTTTGACTTGGACGGCTCAAAAATTGAGGCATTAATTCTGTGCCCATACCATGTACCTTGATTTGTATATTGAGATCGGGTTGCACGCCACAACAATATTATATGGGATCGGGTTGCATGCCGCAATAATATTGTATGGGATCGGGTTGCACGTCGCAACAAGGAGTAATAAGGGTGGACAGGTGGGGCCGGGTTGCACGATGCAACATCATTATATGATTTGGATCGGGTTGCACGCTGCAACAGTACTATATGATTGGGATCGGGTTGCACGTCGCAACAAGAAAGAATAAAAGTGAATATTGACTCTTATGGTGAGAACGAGAGTAAAAGCACGAAGGGTGATGCCGTGCACTTTCTGCTGGTATATTTATTTGTTGTTATCAATTCAAGTGTTTACACTGTTTAAATTCCTTTATTGTTATGATCCTTTGTGTTAGAACCTACAATGTTTTCAATACCTCACCGTATTTATGTATATATATACTTCAATAATTGTTACAACCTTAATTCATTAGTTTCTCAATTGTACCTCTTAAACCGTCTGAGGTTGTATTTTACTTAAAAAGGAATTTCTACTAAGTTTTAAGTTATTAAATCTCATGTTAAAGGTAATAATCCATTCGATGTGTATTTTTAAATTAAAAAGGGTACTTTCTTTACTCAAATGATTTCAAAAGAAACAACTTCATCTTTTCTCGCTGGCTTTCCCAATTAGTTTAGAAATTGTAATTTTACTTATATTAGGTAAATGAGACTTCTTGGACATATTGAGTGCATTGTACGGACATTATGTATTATATAGCATGTGAATTCTGTTGTTTAAAGTGAGATGGAAAATATGGGGGCACAAGATGCCATGTATGCGGAAGGTTCGGAAGTTAAGATTATGATATGAGAAACCGAGGATTGAGATGGTCGTGATTGTGTGTTAGATATGATGTGATTGATTGAGTGGGCATTTCCTTCTTTAATTGAATACATTCTTACTTGTCTTTGTTCCTGTTATGTCAGTGTTGATTTACTTGGTTATCTGATTTACTTGGTTATCGTTCGTTACTACCCGCGTTCTCCCTTTATTGTTTTTACTGTTTGTATTTTGATTTCTTTCCGTTGTTGATATTACCTCGTTATCTTTATCTCGATATTTTATTATCATATCCTGTTCATTTCAGTTGACCAGTAGGTGTCTTGACTATTCCTCGTCACTACCCCATTGAGGTTAGTCTTGATACTTACTGGGCACCGCCGTGTACTCATACTACACTTCTGTATATTTTTGTGTACAGATCCAGGTATTGATCGATAGTAGCTGCGCGGGTCGTCGCGGTTGAGACTCGTGGTAACCTGTTGCTGCGTTTGCAGGCCTCAGAGTCACCTTCGTTTGTATTTACGTTCCATTGATTCCTTCTCGTCTGGAACAATGTTGTATTTATTTTGTATAACTACTCTTAGAAAGGCTTATGACTTGTACTATCGGTTTCGGGAATTGTGATTTATTGAGAGTTATTTAATTTGAAGTCAGTAAATGTTAATGTTATTCCTATAAATATTAGACTTACCTAGTTTAGAGACTAGGTGTCATCACGACTCCTTCGGAAGAATTTTGGGTCGTCACATCTGTTGAGCCCATAAATGTGAATAACTATTGGATATGATATATTCGGTCGTGGAAGTGCAAATGCAAAGATGCCCACTCTTGCTGAAAGGGAAGATTTTTGTTGATATGACCACTACGAGTAAAATAATAAGAGTAATGAACTTGATATAATTGATTAAATTACACCAACAGTGCAGAATATCTTTACTTTCGCACGGTAAATAATTTAGCTCCGTTTTAAACTCAATATTTTTGAGAAAATTAACTGGAAATGCGTGAGCAAACTGGATATCATATCTCTATGCAATAAAAGTTCCGATAAGTTTGAAATTAAGATTGGGCTACCCAATTATATACAACTAAAATATCATAAATACTAAACACAATTTTTGTGTATTTTGTATCTGATTTATACATAGTAAAAATAAATTTCATACAACTAATTATATATAATACAACTTATCTATAATTTATCTACAACTTTCATACATTATTTCTACCCAGTAGTTATATACAACTACATTCTCCTCTGCACAAGTTAGCTTCAAAACAGACTAAGTGGAATAACAAGCTCCCATCAAAACTTTTAACACAAAAGCACAAAGCTCAAAAATAAATAAATAACAGTCTATAATTTTTCTACAATTTCTGCAATATATTGTATGTCATGTCTTCTTCTTCTTCTTCTTCTTCTTCTTCTTCTTCTTCTTCTTCTTCTTCTTCTTCTTCTTCTTCTTCTTCTTCTTCTTCTTCTTCTTCTTCTTCTTCTTCTTCTTCTTCTTCTTCGAGTTTCAATCTAAAATTCAGCCAAAATCAAGTCTAATCTTCACCACAACACCCTCAAAATTGAGATATAAACTCCAAACCATATTCCCAATTGTTTGCAACAACACTCAATCTAAACAAATAATGATTTTTAAAATCCAAATTCGAATTCATACCTTCAAAGCTTTTTAATGACTGTCAATGGTAGAATTGCTGCTCTCTTTTCCTTTGCTTTACATTACTGAAATTAGGGATTGAGAGATAGAGAGAGACGTATAGAGAATTTCAATTCTTTACAACAACACCCAATTCAAACAAATAATATTTTTTGAAAACCCAAATTCGAATTCAAATCTGCAAAGCTTTTTAATGGTTGTCAATGGTGGAATTGCTGCTCTCTTGTGCAAGATACGTGGAGGAGGGGGGAGGGGAGGAGATGGGATGTGGAGAGAGAAATGTGGGGGAGTAGGATATGGAGAGAGAAACGGGGGGGGGGGAGGGGAAAGTGAAGGGAGTGGGAGTGATTGCAGTATTTTGAACAGTATTTTCGTTCAGATTTATCTTTACATGAAAAATGGCTAAAATTCGATTACTTTTGAAACTGTGACTATTTTTCAATTACCACTTGTAAATCTGGCTATTTTTGAATTTCGTGATTAAATTGGGCTCATATGATAGTAACGGGCCTACTCTAATCTATTCGGCCCATTATTAAAATTATATGGAAACACTCATTTTTATTTCGAGTTTGCTTTCATACACATTGACATTTCTTTGTAGGCTTTCCTGTTGTTCCCTAGTTTTAAGTGAACTTAGTTAAGGATCTAGGATTTAATTTAAAGTCACTTCTATACAATGCATATATATGTACATTTATGGGGCCCGAATAGTAGTAATGCTTATTATTAAGTATCGATTTAATACTAGTCAATTGTATCTGTTTAAAAAAAACAGAAAAAAGTGGAGAAAACAAAATACTATCGTTCCATCAATATGGCCTTTAACCTCGTAATATTGCATTTTCCTTTTCGAATTTCGAAGCTGACACTATTCCAACGGGAGATTAAGTGAGAAGCGCCAAAAATAATTAAATAAAGGGAGGTTAGTGTAATACTAATCCTTAAATGAAAACCAATTTGGTAAATCGCGGCATTGCATAAATTGAAAAAATATATACGGAAAGAATATCCATTTGAAAGGTTCAATAGGCACATATCTAATAACATAAAATGTTTAATAAGTCATAACCTCATGTGAGGTGTGTAAAGAATTTTTTTTATGAAAAAAAATTGGCGGTTACCTATGTATTTCGCCAAGAAAAAGAAGTTCCTTTCATATACCTAATTTGACTCCAACCAATTACTAAACTAGTTGCATTTGTTTCGCTGAAACGAAAAATTCAATTTTATTGACATTTCAAATGTGATTTACTAAAAATTAGATCTATATCATATTGCATAAAGTATTCCTTTACATGCATTTCGTGTCATACTTTTAAGTTTTTTGTGATATTTAGATTTGCCCAATTATTTTCTTTTATCGATATATTGTCGGAATATTATTGCATTTATGAGCCTTGGATTCTTAAAAATTGCGTTTTATAATAATCGTTCTTCTTTTAGCAGCAAGAATCTATAGGGTGACATACTGGGATTTATTTTTGCGGCTATGGTCTATCATGTCTGGCAGGAAAAAAGATTTCAAGAGAAGCATAGGGACAAAGCATATAGACTAAAGGAAATAGCTCTCTATAACTATACATCGTAAGCCAAAGACAAATTAAGTGTAAGCTTTTTTTTGGAGAGTTTGAATTGTTTCCCCTAGTTAGAGGATTGTATGTGTAGCTAAAATAAATAGAGGTGTTAGTGGTTTTCTTGTAACTTCTTGATTCATCAAGCAAAATACATTTGTGAACGGAATTTTTTGTTTGATAAAAAAAAGGTTCTTTAATTTCCAACCTAATAAGAAAGCTACATAGTGCAAGGTAGGCCCATGATACATAATATACTGATCTGCCATGGCTTATTAAGACATTATAATAGGAAAACCTCTCCTAGATGTCTTATGAAGATTGATATAAGGAAGGCTTATGACATGATGCGTTGGGAGTTCATTGAAGAAGCTCTTAGTGGTTTTGGATTTCCTGGAAAATTTGTTCAATTGGTGATGACCTGCATTTCTTCTACTATGTTTACAGTCAATGTAAATGGAGAAGGACATGAATATTTTGCTAGGTAGAGAGGTCTCAGGCAAGGGGATCCGATTTCACCCCTATTGTTTGTCCTAGTAATGGAATACCTATCAAGAATTTTGAAGTATATGAACAGCTTGCCGGAGTTTAAATTTCACCCTATGTGCAAAACATTAAAGCTTACTCACTTAATTTTTGTTGATGACCTTATGATATTCGCAAAGGCGACATAGAATCTGTGGGAAAGGTCATGAAAGCTTTACACCATTTTAGTGGCACTACAGGGTTGGAGGCTAATCTGGATAAATCTAACATTTTTATTGCTAGTGTGGATAAAGAAACAAAAAATGCATTATTGGCCAGAACAGGGTTTTCTGCTGGACAACTTCCTAAAAGATACTTGTGTAATAACCCGACTGGTCGTTTTGAGCTTTTGCTTTTTGCTCGCCAGTTCTCGGGTACGACTAGCCCCATGTGATGTATTATGACTTATGTAAATCCTCGGTTTTGGTTTTCAGGGTAATCAGAATGAATTTGGAAGAACAGTTCTCAGTTTGAAGCTTAGAATTTGAAAGGTTTGACTAAGTTTTGAATTGTTAGTATATGATCTCGGATTGGAATTTTTATGATTTGGATAGCTCCGTTAGGTGATTTGGGACTTAGAAGCATGATCAAAATGTATTTTGGAGGTTCATAGAAGGTTTAGGCTTGAATTGGCGAAATTGGGATTTTGGCGTTTTCCGGTTGATAGGTGAGATTTTGATATCGGGGTCGGAATGGAATTCTGAAAGTTGGAGTAGGTCCATGGTATCATTTGTGATGTGCGTGCAAAATTTCAGGTCATTCGGACGAGGTTTGATAGATTTTTTGATCGAATTCGGAAGTTTTTGGGATTCTTAGGCTTGGATCCGATGATGATTTGATGTTTTGATGTTGTTTTGAGCGTTCCGAAGGTTGGAACAAGTTTGAATGACGATATGGGATATTTTGGCATGTTTGGTTGAGGTCCCGAGGGCCTCGGGTGAGTTTCGGGTAGTAAACGGATCAATGTTGGATTTGGCAATTTTTGCTGGTTTTTGTTACAAATGATTTGTTCTTCGCGTTCGTGGTAAGGGACTCGCATTCACTGAGGGTGTTCTATGAGGAGGTGAATTCTGTTCTTCGCGTTCGCGCTTTGGGTGTCGCATTCGCGATGTTGTGATGCTGTGTTCTTCGCGTTCGCGCTTTGGATGTCGCGTTCGCGTAGTTATGTCCCCAGTAGGTATCGCGTTCGTGTGGCTTATGTCGCGAACACGTAGAGCATCTTGGGAGCTGATATTTTTCTTCATCGCAGATCTGATGGTCGTCCCGCGTTTGCGAAAGAGGAGGCCTGCGCAGCTTTATAAAGTACTCTATTTCGAGGATTTCAGCCATTTTGCATTTTTGGAGCTATGGAGCTCGGGAGAAGACGATTTTGGAGGGGATTTTTAGAGAATGGATTGGGTTAAGTGTTCTTCACCCAAATTTGGTTTAATACCATGATTTTGTCTTAATTTTTATCATTTAGTCTAGGAAATTGGGATGAAAATTTGAAGAAAAATTGGAAAGTTAAATTGGGGATTTGAGGGGCCATTTGAGGTTCGATTTTGAAGTTCTTGGTATGTATAGACTCGTGGGAGGATGAGGATTCTATTGTTGTAATTTTTATCGGATTCTGAGACATGGGCCCGAGGGCCGGGTTTGGCCAATTTCGGGATTTTTGAGTTAATTCGATTATTTTCGCTTGGGCGTTGTTCCTTTAGCGTGTATTAATGATGTGGAACTGATTTTGGTTAGATTCAGAGCAATTGGGGTCTGATTCAAGAGGCAAAGGCACTGCGGGCTAGAGTTTGGACCAGATAGAGGTAAGTAATGATTGTAAATACTGTCCTGAGGGTTTGAAACCCCGGATTTCACATAGTTGTGCTATTTTGAGGTGACGCACACGCTATATGACGAGTGTGGGGTCGTACTCCGTTGGGGATTGTGACATAGTCCGTCCCGTATGACTGTTTAACTGTGTATTTGAATGAAAACTGTTTGTTATCATCATGTTTTGGGCTAAATGCTATGTTTGAGCCTTGTGTCAACTATTTTGGACCCTTATGGGACTTTTACTACTTTTTTCTTACTGTTTTGACTTAAAAATTGTACTCAGTCATGCTGCATTTTTGAAATTTCCTAACTCAGCTTATTTACTACATCTTGGCACTATAAATGATATTTAAGCTGAACACCCTGTTTTACTGATAGTCTAAGTGACTTGTGAGGTTGATGGGTAAGAGAGGCCGAAGGCCTGATTGTGAGATTGATGACTGAGATAGACCGAGGGTCTGATTGTGAGGTTAATGACTGAGAGAGGTCGAGGACCTGGTTGTGAAGATTAATATTTATGGATCGGGCTGCACGCCGCAGCGATATGTTGGATCGAGCTGCATGCCGGAGCGATATAGCGCTTGGGCTGTAGGAGCCCCTCCGGAGTCTGCACACCCCCAGTGAGCGCAGTCGACTATATATATGGATCGGGTTGCACGCCGCAACAATATATGGATCGGGCTGCACGCCGCAACGATTATTATATGGTACCTTTGAGCGTGAGTGCTGAGTGTGAGCGCTGATTGATAAGGGTTGAGTTGTGAGTGACTGAGAGGCTTCCCCGAGGGGCTATATATATATGTATACGAGTGATGCTTTGCCTGAGGGTCTGTTTATGAACTTACTGGTTTCACTCCTCCTTAGAGTGAGTTTCTATTGAATATGTTGATTTAATTACTGCTTTCACTCATCTTTAGACCGAGCCTCTATTGAAATATTAAACAAATATTTTTAAACAACTTTCCTTTGAATTGAAGTTTTTACCAGGTATTCGGAATTTAGTCACTGATTTGGCTTTGTTACTTCTACTGAGATTTTTAAGTTACGAAATGGTTATAAATTTCTGTTTGCCCGAGGGGCTGTATACGAATTATGTTTTGGCCGAGGGGCCGATTATGATTTTCATCACTTTCACTATAAATTTCACTGAACTTATACTGAAAACTGTTAGAAAGGCATTTTCAAAGGATTTTTTTGAAATGGGAGTTGGACGAGGTGATTGATTTGTATCCTGTTTTGGAAACATGCGGTATCTTCTTTGGCGCCATGATGTGGTTTATATGATTTCTTACTGCTCAGACTTTATTTACTCTTATTACTTACTGAGTTGGAGTACTCACATTACTCCCTGCATATTGTGTGCAGATTCAGGTATTTCTGAACCCGGTAGCGGATGTTGATCGCTCAGAGACAGAGTTATCGAAGTTTAGCAAGGTAGATGCCCGACGTTCACAACACAACTTTTCTCCCTCTTGTTTTCATTAGACTATATTTAGTACATTTTTCGACTTTTCGTTGTATTCAAATTTTTGTAGATGTTCATGACTAGTGATACCCCGATGTCGGGCTTGTGTAATTATTCCGCTCTATTATTTTAAATTTACATCACGAGATTATTGATTAATAACTGCTATAAAAATAACTTTTGTTGAATAATGGCTGATTCGGGAGTTATGTCGGCTAGCCTAATTTCACGATAGGCGCCATCATGACCGGGTCGGTTTTTGGGTCGTGACAAGTTGGTATTAGAGCCTAGGTTACATAGGTCTCATGAGTCATGAGCAAGTTTAGTAGAGTCTCGCAGATCGGTACAGAGATGTCTGTACTTATCCTCGGGAGGCTGCAGAACCTTTAGGAAAAATTTCACATTCTTGAATTCTTATCGTGCATCCTTGATTCATCTTGAAATGTAACTCTTGAAATTCCTTCCACATGTTTGTATGCGCGCATGAGCGCTAAGTATCAGTTGTGCATCGATGGCTTATGATTTCTTGATCGAGGGGTGAGATGTGATCTATGTGTGTTGATGTTGGGCCACTCTGGAGGACTTGAGGCCGGGTTTTGCCTATAGTTTGAGCACCAAGGCGTTGATTGTGTGAGCACGTACTTTTGGAGTTGTATGTCCGATAATGTCCCTACTAGTGGGAGTGATGACTGGATAGCTATGTGATGAGTATGATGTGACTACAAAATGTGTGCATATGATTTGAAAGAGGCAAGAAGGGTCTGCTTGGGGGTAGTAAGAACTATCCAGTGCTTGATTTCCATCGTGATTTGATGTATAGCCCGAGTTGTAGGTGAGTTGAAGGACCTTTTCATATAGCTTAGTTGGGAAGTGAAGTAAATTTCACGTTGTGATATAAGTTCAGACTCAGGAAGATTAAGTGACTGTGTAATGTTTATGCCGGTGGAAGGGTATGAAGAGATGCTAGTTTGAGGCGAAGCAGGTGGGTTATCTCCTTCGATTGTTCTGAAGTTTGCGTGATCCTTATGTCGTTTATTGAAATATCTCTGTTACCAGTTAAAGATATGTGTTACAATTTGAATTTGGGTTGCTTAAGAGAGTGGGCTTGACTATTATGAGGGTGAATGTGAGATTTGCAGAAGATTTAAAGTACTAAATGGTCTGTATTTCACAAGCTTATGAAGGATTGAGTTTAATCTTACTATGGTATTATGGCAGTAATAGAGTATATGAATTAGGAGTTATTATGTGTTTTGATTTATGACTTAGAGCCAAGTAGGGGAGTCTGCTATTGATTAATTGATTGCACGGTTATGTGCTATGTTGGTTCCAGTTTGAGGAGTATGGGTGAACCAGTTATGACTTACGGAGGTTGAGGCTGAGGATGGCTCGAGTGAAGGAAATTTTAATAAAGGTTATGTTATGCTTTATGGGTGTATGAGAATCATGGAATGACTTGAGTTGTTATTGGCAAGGATGTACGGTGTATAGAGCAGGAAGTTACTTAATTGTATTAAGGTGAGGTTACATTCTGCGGTGTCAGAGTGCTAAGGAAGCACAGGTCGTCCGATCCGTTTGATCGGTCTAATTACGGTTTTGGTAGAGTGGATGACTCTCGAGAATGGTTCTAATGGGTTCAAGATGTTACATGTAATAATTAGAGATCTTCAAGTTGTATATTTAGCTAGATCTGAGGTTTCTATTGGAGGGTGTCAAGACTCATGGTATTTCTATATTATTATGGATTCTACACATCAATATCAGGAAGGTGAAGGTAATTCGGAAGGAACTCAGAGAATTTGGATTGCTTGGTAATAGGTTGGATCGACAAGGTAACAGATATGATCGGTTCTTGGTTGCTTATGATGCATCGGGTTTCTACAGGTGTTTGTGTCAATGCTCTTAGGTTTTGATGGCCTACGTAGCTGGGTTATTTATCCGTTGTGGTGACCAGAGTTGATGTGAGATTCATTGGTAGGACGAACAGGGATGTGTGTTCTGCATCGGGTCGAAATTGTTGACTCCGAACTATTATTATTGAGAGATGTGTCATTCGATTGTTGTTGAGTTTATCCGTATTCTAGAACAATCTATGAGTTACTATTCTGTGTTACAAAGAGTTGTGATTTGTTGGTTATATGTGCATATGGTGCGATTCAATTTGAGCTTTATAGCGGAATTTGAGCGAGACAGGTAATTGGGCGTTGCATGATTTGTTGCGCATTGGGTATGTTCTTTCGGACTGATATGACATTGCCTCATTTGCTTCTCCATAGTTATGGTGATTCATTTTTAGGTGCTAGGCACCAAATTGCATGTGGTTGTTGATTTTGAGCATAGTGACTTGAGGCAATTCATGTGGATCAGTGTTTGAATAGGATCGCGCATTGCAGCGAGGTTATATGGAGATATGATCCTTCGGGTTAGATTCGTGTGTTCTGTTTCTATGTTGTGTGACGAGCTCTCAGCATTGTGTTGTGGTGGTACTATCGAGCTTTCGGTACATCTCTCTCATTTGAGTCATTCTCATGATTTGAGTATGTTCGGGTTGTTGTTTATTGGTACGCGGATTGCATGAGTTGTTGTTTTAGATGGTATTGATGTGTCATGTCACCAGTGTAGTTGTGTTGGATTAGATGAGATCATTGGGGATCTAGAATGAATACAAACGTATTCAGTTTCAGCATGTTGGAAGGATAATATCGAGGTTCGATTTAAAAATTTACTATAGTTCTTGCCAAAGGAGAGGGAGCTTCATGAATGGTTGATCTGATAAATGATTACGAATCTGGGTGTTTCATTTATCATTGGCAGTATACAGAAGTGTTGGAATGAGTCTTTATTTGATAAGAGGCTTATTATCGAAATTCGGATGTTTTGAGCAACGGCTGTGATCAGAAGTTATCGCTACAAGAGTTTGAGCTATGTGGTATATCACGTAATTGCATCTGAGGTTGGCAGGTATGGCTTGTCACAGCTTGTTCGGGCTTATTCAAAGTATAGATGTGAGATTCTGATCTTGTGGATGATTTCAGAAGTGGAAATGTGATTCTAAGGTTTATGGGCTAGGTTGGATTGTGAAATTTCAGTTACATTGTGTTATCGGACTTATATGAGATAGGGTGACGTGGGATCAACCCCGGGTATGTGAATGGTAAGGTTACACAGCGATTTGATGGTTTTCGGAACACCTCTCGGCACGTTCGAGGACGAACGTATGTTTAAGTAGGGGAGGATGTAATGACCCGACCAGTCATTTTGAGCTTTTACTTTTTGCTCGCCAGTTCTCGGGCACGACTAGCCCTGTGTGATATATTATGACTTATGTAAATCGTCGGTTTTGGTTTTCAGGGTAATTGGAATGAATTTGGAAGAACGATTCTCAGTTTGAAGCTTAAAATTTGAAAGATTTGATCAAGTTTTGACTTGTTAGTATATGATCTCGGATGTAATTTTATGATTTGGATAGCTCTGTTAGGTGATTTAGGACTTAGGATGGTGATCGGAATGTATTTTGGAGGTCTGCAGAAGGTTTAGGCTTAAATTGGCAAAATTGGGATTTTGGCATTTTCCGGTTGATAGGTGAGATTTTTATATCGGGTTCGGAATGGAATTTAGAAAATTGGAGTAGGTCCATGGTATCATTTGTGATGTGCGTGCAAAATTTCAGGTCATTTGGACGAGGTTTGATAGACTTTTTGATCGAATTCGGAATTCGAAAGTTTTTGGGATTCTTAGGCTTGGATCCGATGATGATTTGATGTTTTGATATTGTTTTGAGCGTTCCGAAGGTTGGAACAAGTTTGAATGATAATATGGGATATGTTGGCATGTTTGGTTAAGGTCCCGAGGGCCTCGGGTAAGTTTCGGGTGGTTAACGGATCAATTTTGGACTTTGGACTTGGCAGTTTTTGCTGGTTTTTGTTGCAGACGATTTGTTCTTCGCGTTCGCAGTCAGGGACTCGCATTCGCAAAGGGTGTTCTATGAGGCGGTGAATTCTGTTCTTCGTGTTCGTGCTTTGGGTGTCGCGTTCGCGATGTTGTGATGCTGTGTTTTTCGGGTTCGCGCTTTGGATGTCGTGTTCGCGTAGTTATGTCCCAGAAAGTATTGCGCTCGCGTGGCTTGTGTCGTGAACGCGTAGAGCATTTTGGGAGCCGATATTTTTATTCATCACGAACGTGATGGTCATCCCGCATTCGCGAAAGAGGAGGCCTAGGCAGCTTTATAAAGTACTCTATTTCGAGAATTTTGACCATTTTTGCATATTTGGAGCTATGGAGCTCTGGAGAAGACGATTTTGGAGGGGATTTTCAGAGAATGGATTGGGGTAAGTGTTCTTCACCCAAATTTGGTTTAATACCATGATTTTGTCTTAATATTTATCATTTAGTCTAGGAAATTGGGATGAAAATTTGAAGAAAAATTAGAGAGTTGATTTGGGGATTTGAGGGGCTATTTGAGGTCCGATTTTGATGTTCTTGATATGTATAGACTTGTGGGAGAATGAGGATTCTATTGATGTAATTTTTATCGGATTCTGAGACATGGGCCCGAGGGCCGGGTTTGGCCAATTTCGGGATTTTTGAGTTAATTCAATTATTTTCGCTTGGGCGTTGTTCCTTTAGCGTGTATTAATTATGTGGAACTGATTTTGGTTAGATTCGGAGCAATTAGGGACTGATTCAAGAGGCAAAGGCACTGCGGGCTAGAGTTTGGACCAGATAGAGGTAAGTAATGATTGTAAATATTGTCCTGAGGGTTTGAAACCCCGGATTTCACATAGTTGTGCTATTTTGAGGTGACGCACACGC
The DNA here is from genome assembly GCF_000715075.1 of Nicotiana tabacum. NCBI lineage: Eukaryota > Viridiplantae > Streptophyta > Magnoliopsida > Solanales > Solanaceae > Nicotiana > Nicotiana tabacum. The sequence goes on from NC_134095.1 coordinate 26,739,778, forward strand.
TAGATGACGAGTGTGGGGGCGTACTCCATTGGGGATTGTGACATAGTCCGTCCCGTATGACTGTTTAACTACGTATTTGAATGAAAACTGTTTGGTATCATCATGTTTTGGGCTAAATGCTATGTTTGGGCCTCGTGCCAACTATTTTTGACCCTTATGGTACTTTTACTACTTTTTCTTACTGTTTTGACTTAAAAATTGTACTCAGTCATGCTGCATTTTTGAAATTTCCTAACTCAGCTTATTTACTACATCTTGGCACTATAAATAATATTTAAGCTGAACACCCTGTTTTACTGATAGTCGAGTGACTTGTGAGGTTGATGGCTGAGAGAGGCCGAAGGCCTAATTGTGAGATTGATGACTGAGATAGACTGAGGGTCTGATTGTGAGGTTAATGACTGAGAGGCCGAGGGCCTGGTTGTGAGGATTATATATTTATGGATCGGGCTTCACGCTGAAAGTGTATATATATATATATATATATATATATATATATATATATATATATATATATATACATATACATGTATAGGGCTGCACGCTGCAGCGATCTATGGATCGGGATACATGCCGCAGCGATATGTTGGATCGGGCTACACGCCGTGGCGATATAGCGCTTGGGTTGTAGGAGCCCCTCCGGAATCTGCATACCCTAGTGAGCGCAATCGACTATATATATGGATTGGGTTGCACGACACAGCGATATATGGATCGGGTTGCACGCTGCAGCGGTTATTATATGGTACCTATTGAACGTGAGTGCTTAGTGTTAGCGTTGATTGATAAGGGTTAAGTCGTGAGTGACGGAGAGGCTTGCCCGAGGGGCTATATATACATGTATACGAGTGATGCTTTGCCTAAGGGGCCTATTTATGAACTTAATGGTTTCACTCCTCCTTAAAGTGAGTTTCTATTGAATATGTTGATTTAATTACTGCTTTCACTCATCTTTAGATCGAGCCTCTATTGAAATGTTAAACAAATATTTTTAAACAACTTTCCTTTGAATTGAAGTTTTTACCAGGTATTCAAAATTTAATCACTGATTTGGCTTTGTTACTTCCACTGAGATTTTTAAGTTACGAAATGGTTATAAATTTCTGTTTGCCCGAGGGACTGTATACGAATTATGTTTTGGCCGAGGGGCCGATTATGATTTTCATCACTTTCACTATAAATTTCACTGAACTTATACTGAAAACTGTTAGAAAGGCATTTTCAAAGGATTTTTTTGAAATGGGAGTTGGACGAGGTGATTGATTTGTATCCTCTTTTGGAAATATGCGGTATCCTCTTTGGTGCCATGATGTGGTTTACATGATTTCTTACTGCTCAAACTTTATTTACTTTTATTACTTACTGAGTTGGAGTACTCATATTACTCCCTGCACCTTGTGTACAGATTCAGGTATTTCTGAACCCGTTTGCAGCACAGCTTTTCTCCCTTTTGTTTTCATTAGACTGTATTTAGTACATTTTCTGACTTTTCGTTGTATTCAGATTTTTGTAGATGTTCATGACTGGTAACACCCTGATGTTGGGCTTGTGTAATTATTCCGCTCTATTCTTTTAAATTTACATCACGAGATTATTGATTAATAACTGCTATAAAATAACTTTTATTGAATAATGACTGATTCGGGAGTTGTATCGGCTGACCTAGTTTCACGATAGGCGTCATTACAACCGGATCGATTTTTGGATCGTGACAACTTGGGACTACCATTAAGCTCAAAGAAATAGAGTAAAATTGAGTGTCATCAACTAGTGGACAAGATTACCAAAAGAATAAATGTGGTTTACTCAAAATAACTATCATATGCTGGGAGGTGCTGGGAGGTTACAGGTGATTAATACAATACTCTTCTCTATATACAACCTTTGGGGAACTATTTTCATACTACCTCAAAGTGTACTAAAGGAAATTGATAGAAAGTGTAGAGATTATCTTTGGGGAAGTTCTGTAGAGAAAAGGAAGATACCTCTAATAGCATGGGATAAACTATGTATTCCAAAGAAATGTTGCGGGCTCAATATCAAAGGGTGCAACAAGTGAAATATTGCGTCTGTGGGCAAGTTATTATGGCAACTAGCAAAGAAGAAAGGCATATTATGGGTCAAATGGGTACATGGAGTGTACATGAAAACAAATAACAACATATGGGCACATGTACCTCCACTTGATTGTAGTTAGTATTGGAGGAAATTGAATTCCTAAAAGTTGAAATGATGGAGTGGTACCATAATGGGAAATATGTGTTAACTGCTTCAGGGAAGTATTCAATAAATCGTAGCTACATCGCTCTACAAGGGGATTTGACCAGACTACTAGTGGCACAACTAATATGGACATCTATTATGCAGCGGACACACATGATGATTCTTTGGTTAGCTGCTCATGGTCGATTGCTTACGAAAGATAGACTTTTGAAACTACATGTGCCAATACAAGACACTGAATGTTGCTTATGTAATGATATGGTTGCTGAAACTCAAGACCACATGTTTCAGGATTGTCGATGGACAACAGAATTGAAGGTTGCGATACAAAACTGGACATATATGATAATACCACGAGGGACTATAATGCAGGTGCTGGAAAAGATAAAAAAAAACACTGGAAGTTCTTCAAAAAGAAAATAGCTGCAACAATTTGGGGGGCCCTGATCTATCACACCTGGAAAGCCAGGAATGAAAAAGTGTTTAAAGGATTCAAAGTAAATATTAGTTTTGTGATGACACAGATACAAAAGGAATTAAGAGATAGAACAGATATACAATGAAACTCTGGGAAAGCCAGAAGGTACGATTATTTGCTGCAGAAATTTTGTAATTAGTAAATGACTAGAGGCCTATGAGTACATTGCACCCTTCCTAAAAGGTGGTAATGTGTCTAGGTGCTCTTTAGGATGTATTAATTTGGTTGTTAAATGATAATATTTCATAGTTATAACCAAAAAAAAACATAGAGTATATCTTATGGTAATACTTTATGAAAATTAATAAGAGAGTTAATACATGAAATTAAACAAACAGAGTTTTATTTTATATATAATTTTTAAAATAAAATTTTTATTCAATAAGATAGGGTACATGCAAATTGCGCGTACTCGAAAACTAATAACCTTAAAAGTGACATGATTATATAAATATCTTTTACGAAGTACATCTAACTTAAACTATGAATATTCGTTTGCACAAACTCTTTTTCTGCGAGTCGTATCACATAAGGAGTTGTGTGAACTTACTGTAGAAACTAAGGTTCAAGAGCTGTTCATGAGATTATATTGTTTTAATCGTTTTTCATCAAAATGGTATTTTTCTATCGTACCATAGTAAATTATATTTCAACCGAACCTCATAAATTATGTAACAATCTTTCTTCATTTCTATATCTTGTGTTTATTTTTGTGGCTTTTATTGCGAATTTGTTGTAACAAATTAAAATTTGAACTGTGGTCGTTGAATGCTGCGTATAATATTTTATTACTATGAAATGGAGAAATTTAGTGGATAAAATTTTTGTGTATGAAAATAAATCTTACTTGGTATTGTAAGGTTTATGAAAGACGACAAAAATCACATTTTATTCTAAATTTTCTCTTTATCTATCACACCATTACGTTAAGTCTACTTATGATAACATGGAATTTTTATAATAAGAATTCTAAATATGATAACATCAAAAATAAAGTAATAACAAGTTGTAATTAACTTGTTAATTTAAATAATAACAGTATAATAAATTATAATACTGTTAGTACGAACATGCTTGACAACTGCATACACGCATTTGAACTTCACATTGACCCTTAACAAAAGTTGTACGATCATGGTATTTGTTACATTGAATCTAACAATCATCATCACTTGTACAAGATCCCCAATCCTCGCCAACATTGCCCAGCTGTCAACTCTGCATGAGTTAAAATATTTTAATTAAGAGTTTATGATTCATTAACAAAAGCAATTAAAATCAAACAAAATGAAGATTCTTTTTTTTTAATTCATATTTTTCTGTTTACCGTGAAAATGGTAACAATAATTAATTTGTAAATGGGACTCTAAAAATACGTGATCTATTTTTATGCTAGTTGTTAGAGCAGTTGATGCTAGGCGTATGAAGTTTAATGACGAAATACAAGTTAAAACAGGGCAGCAATCCAACCGAGGGGCTTGCTACCCGGGCTTCGGGTTGATCGATGAAAGGCCTCGAGGTCGATACCCGGCTCGAGCTCGAGCTATCGGGGGTAACCGGGAAGGGGATAACAGTTAAGATATAATTAAAGAAGGCTCTTTATGGCCAATATCAAGCAATAAATGAAGAACAAGTATGAAAGCAATAAATGGAAAGAGTAGCCTCGAGCGAGTAAGTTAGAGAGAAAAGAGAGAGAGAGATATTATTAATCTTCTGAAGAATGGTTGAGGTGCTAGCAGCCCTTTACAAAGTGGTGAGGATCCCCTTTTATAAGAGGGGAGGAATCCAAACTGAGTACAAGATACGTTGAGTGAAAAAGGGAGTGGGATGGGACAGCTAACTAGCTTCATGACGTCTACGTAGACCAACATTAGGCTGCCCAGGTAGACTTAATCGGCTCCGGATGCATTCTTAGGAAGCCTCCCATGCTCGCCGGGGTCTCGGCCAACATTATTTACAGGCCGGGTGTCGACAAATCTTGAGGGAAGTATTCGGCTCGAGGTCTCGAGCCTCCGAGGCGATCTCCTGAAGCACTTTGTCAACGAGAAATTGGTCCCCCCGATTTCACTGTACACATATAGTCTCCCCGTTTCTTAGAGAGAGAAGCGATAAGAAATGATTTTGACATCCTACTCTATGGGCTCCCATAATTACGTCGTGCTGATGATGCAACCCCTCATGAGTGCCGAAACATTTCACCGTTTCGCTTTTTCAGGGCCATTCGACGTGTCGTGATTCCTCGATCTTCGGGTCATAATGTTACCGTTGATTCAGCTCCCACGAACGCATCGAATGCGCCTATCATTACGTTTTTCGAGGGCGATAATGGCGTCGTAGGTTACCTTGCTCTTTTTCTCTATAAATGGGGCGCCTTGTGATCAGTTTTTCATCCAAACATCCTCCGATATCTATTCTTTCCTCCTTTCTTCTACCTTTATTCTTTGCTGTTTCGCCATGTTTGAGTCCCATGGCCTCAAGATTTTATGTCGACATCATGCGTGTTACAGCCTATCTTCCGGACCTTCTCTGGTCGGGCGAAGCTGTGCTGCCTCGATGTTATTGTTGTCGTTGTAGTTGTTGTTGCTGTCTTTGTTAGCTCGGGGCGATGAAGCAGAGGACCAATTTCCTCCGACCCGAGGAAGTATTTGGATTATACACCGCTGCTCAAGAGGAGGATCAGATTATACATCTGCTCACCCTTTTTCTTTGGCTTGGCTTATTACACCCCCTTTGGATTCCTTGGGGTATGGCGGCACTTTCTACTAGCTGTCGCCTCCCAGGCGGGGACAATGTCTCAAGAAGTGGCTTTATAATAGTAATTCTGGCAGAGTTTATATCAGCCAGATTTTTCACCCCGCCGCTTCTTGTCTCCTTTTGGCTTCTCCTTCGTTACTTTGCTCTTCTCCACCGCTTTCTTCTTCTATGTCCTCCCTTTTGAAGATGCCAATCCGGGAGGGTCGAGATGAGATTCCCGAGGGGATTGGGCTTGGAAGATATTGTCTTTGAGGTCGCGCGCCTGAGGAGATGATGCTGAAGATGCCGCAATTGAGGATGCACTTTCGGGAATAAGCTAGATTCTTAGACTTTGTTGTATGCACACCCTTCTGCTTCTTTGTTTCTGTGTAAGGATCCCCTTGTGGGCTTTTGTAATCATATGTGAGGACCCCCCGAGGGCTGTTGTAAGCAAACTTTTATGAATACAAAGATATTTTCTTGACTCATGCTTTTGATACTTGCGTATTTCTTTATGTTCGCGGAGGTGCCGAATGCACGATCTTGTTTGTTATTGTTGATACTGAACCCGGATGCAAATATTCCTTCCGTCCTTCGGTTGATGAAAACAGCTTTGCGCGGGGTTTTCTTGTGGTTCCAGTCGTGTTCCGTAATAACCTTTGAGAAGAAATTTGCTCGGGGACCCATGGGCAGAGGCTGCTTTGTGATTTCTTAAAAGCAGTCTCCGAGTGAAGGCTTGCTTGCACTCGGACCATCTGGAAGCGTGTTTTAGTGTGAGTAGCCTTACGGTTCTATAGATAGATTCTGAAAGGGGGTTTTGTCCAACCCTGGACGTCACCCAGAGCCAGGTCCGCACGGGCGACGTTCAAAGAAAAAACACTCATCTCTTCATAGCCTAGTTCCCTTTGATGGAGATCCTTGAAGTCATGTTCCACCCTTGTGTTGGTGAAGACGTTGTTGGCTCTCCGGAGCGTAGCCTTACTTTGACGAAGGTCCTCAAGGTCGGGTACCGTCTCGAGGCTGGAGAGGATGTTATCGATTGGCATTCCCAATCGGTTTTCGGGTAGGCGAATCGTCGCCGCCTTTCCTACATATAATATGAGGCTGTTTTCACCTTCTCAAGGGTTTCCCCGTCTTATGCAGTTGCCATTTTCTTTTCACGCCATGTTTCTGGTATTAACATGCCTGTACATCTTTTCGCCTCTTAGCTCTTTAACTTTGCGATCGTTACAGCGGCTTATGTCGGGGTTAATCTGATAGGGAGGGGAGAGTTCTCTCCCCCCCGATCCTCGAGATCATCGAGGTATGTTGACTTCATAGTGCCGGTTGATTACGCCTCTCATTGCTGTTGTCGAGAACATTAGAGACTAGGCATGGACAAGTCACTTCGCCCGAGTGCTGACTGCTGGTATTATACCTTAGGAACCTGTATTATTTATTAGAGAATGGAGTTATACTCTTAGGTGGCGAGCTTTGTCCGGGGGCATATGGGGAGAGAAATACCAAGGTATGTGCGTACACTACTTTTACCTTGGCCTCCGTATATTTGAGATGATATTTTCCTCTTTTTATGTATTAACCTTGCTGTCGCAGGTATTGGAAGGTCCCTAGTGGCGAGGCTGTGCTCTTCTAGATAGGGGGAGGAGTTGCTGGCTTCCGAGCCAAGGGACGATGGTAATAAACAGGATATGCACTCGTAGTGCAATGGAGCTTTTAGCAGGGCTAAACGGGTCCGCTTCTTCGAGGAGAAAACATCGCCCGAGCATGTTGTTCCTGAAGTCTCTGGTTCCGGAGCGGTGGTTCCTCTGAGTGATCATGCTTTGCCTGAGGTTGATTCTTCCAGGACCGAGGGGACTGGACCAACAGGAGTATGCTTGGCCCTAGAGGAAGTCCATCAGCTTCACTTCGCGGTGAGTTTCAGCATAGTCTTTCCGCATCTCGTGTCTTCCCTTCCTTATCGAGTTTTTCTTCTGCAGGCTTTTGATAGGCTCAGATCTGAGCTGCTCCATCATAGGGCTAGGCTTCGGAAAGCCCTGGATGAGGGTAGGTCCCTTAGGCTCCTCTGTGAGGAGAAGGAGGTTGAGTTGATGCACTGGCGATATAAGGCGTTCCGGAGCTTGAATTACGAAGCTATTTGATGGAGCAGGTAACCTCTTATAGTACGTGTTTCGCTTTTTTAACCCTTAAGGTTAATCTTTTGCCTATCTCAGTTGCAGAAAAAGACGGAGGCTCTAGAGTACCTTAGGGGTGAAGCCGACCGAGTTAGGAATGATTGTGGTGAACTAAGAGCTCAGGTGCAGGCTCAAGCTTTAGAGAAGAAGGGTGCCTTGGCTAAAGTTCCCGCCTTCGAGGCCTAACTCCACTTGGCTAATGACAACGCTTCATTTCAAGTGGATGTGATCGCGAAGGTCGAGTCTGAACTCTCGAAGGGCAAGGCTGAAATCATCGATGCTCGGGCTGAAGCATCATTGAGTCATACTAAGGCTGATCAGGAGATGGCGATTGATTTGAAGGATGCTACTGATGCCCAAGCCGAGTTGAAGAGGGCCCTCGATCGTGAAAAGAGGATCGAGGAATATGTCCGTTGCAGATCCTAAAGAGAGGTACTTGAAGAGATAGGCACCAGGGGTTTTGTTCTCTTGGAAGAGCTGACTCGAGTGAGGGAGGATGAGTGTGATGCTCGGTCACTTCTTGCTGACGCTGTGGAGAGTGAAGATGAGGCTTGTAGGTCGTAGCCTCCTAAAGTGGGGCGTAGATTTTGCCATTTTGTATGTGATATTCGCAGAGCACGTTTGTAGATGGGGAACACACTTTTTGTGTATGTAAATAAAAGAAAGCCTGAAGCTTTTATCTCTTATGTATCCCTTTCTGCTTCGCTTTTGATTAGGCGAGCTGGTTTCGGAGTTGGCGAGAATCCTTAGATTTGTAACACGATTCCGGGGCTCATCTGGCAAGCCCGGAGGCTCTTATATGCTTGGTTGATGCGGCCTTTAGTGCAAGCTGGCATTAGAGCTCTTATGCTTTGTTTAACTATTTTGGGTTTAGTCTCCGAGTCGGGTTTCGACTCGAGCCTATTCGACCCTCGAGCTTTTGCGTCTGCATGGGCGGGCGACAATGGCTCTTACACCTTGCCCTTAGGTATTTGTATTTTAACTATTTTGGGTTCAGTCTCCGAGTCAGGTTAAGACACGAGCTCAATTGACCCTCAAGTTTTTTTTGTGCTGGCGACAATGGCTCTTACGCCTTGGGTCGAAGTGACCTTTTAGGTATGTGGCCCTGAGGCTCGTGAAGTTTGCGACGATGGCTCTTACACTATGCCCTTAGGCATGTATAGTTAACTATTTTGGATTTAGTCTCCGAATCGGGTTACGACTCGAGTTCATTTTAATCCTCAAGTTTAAAAAGCTTGCGACGATGGCTCTTACACTTTTGGTCGTTGCGACCTTTTAGTGTGTGTCCCTGAGGCTAATTTGGCTGGCGACTATGGCTCTTACGCTTTTGCCCTTAGGCATATGTAGGCTTTGTTTTTCCCTCGTTAAGGTCATTTTTGAAATAGTTTTGCCTGACCCATCGTCGGTTCGGGAAGAACCTCGATTTCAAGTCGTTAGCGGTGATGTTCGAGCACCTCGGAAGGTTTATCTTGTAGGCTGAGTATCTCGAAGCCTTGTGATTTGGAGCTGACATGGTTGAAGCTCGTTTGCCTGTTGAGGGTAGCCTATTTTAACCGGTTCTTTCCGAAGTAGATTCGAAGTAATGGTCTGTGATTTTGTTAGCGACGGTCGGGCGTCCCCGAGTCGCGTTAATTTGGCTGGTGTAGCCATTTTAACCGTAGTCATATGTGTTTGGCCGGAGCCGTTTTTGATCCCGAGTGTGATAGTTTAGGCGTCTACATCGAGGGTATGCCCTTTCGGGAGTCTTACAAATGTGAACATATAGCCTAAACTTTGGGATTTTAGTTTTATGCATGTAGTAAGGTCTTACAAAATTTTCATGCCTGTTGAGGTCTTACAGTTTTGTCATGTCGTTGAGGTCTTACAATTTTGTCATGCCGTTGAGGTCTTACAATTTTGTCATGTTGTTGAGGTCTTACAGTTTTTGTTGCTATGTTGAATAGATCTTTCTAGATCGAGTTTGCTCGCTCGGGGTCTTATGGCCTCGGGTTTTTAAGTGAGTGGTGACTAGTGCTAGTCTCCGAGTCATTGAGTTTGCTTAGGCTCGAAGGCTATTGCTCGTGAGTTTGGAGTTGCCTCATTGAGGGCTTACAAGCATGGGGTTCCATCCCTTGAGGCCGTGCATTTCTTTTCCGAACTTTTGATGTCAATCTCCGAGTACTCAAGGTACCTTCGATGTTGGTGGTGCTTGGCGATTTCCACATTTTCTTACCTGAAGGTTTTATGATTTCGCAGTTTCGACCCGGAGGTTGTCTGAGTGTCGAGTTGCCGACGTCAGTCCCTAAGTGTTTGGGACGTTTCCAGCAGAGGAATTGTTACCTTATTTTGCGAAGGTGTTTTTGACAAAAGGTATTCTTTGATCGTCCGTACACGTATTCGCCGATGGGAGCCTGACTATATGAACACGGTTCATTCGATCGTTTGGCCCGGTACATTACTTTCCTACAAGAACCCCATTTGGCATTTCATGACTTTTCCAAGAGGGCGACTTTCTGGGGGGATGCCTCTCATCGTTCGAAGTTGACTGCAAAAGAAGTTTTGAGCATTTGCTGAGTTTCCCTTAGGCAGCTCGCAGACGTTGCCTCATTAAAAACCTTGCCGGTAAAACCCTTCTTTTGGGACAAAAAACTCGGTCGAAGGAAAAGAGTGCAACGGGTACGTTTTAGAACCTTAAGGTCTTTAGGCAGGGTTAGCGTTCTGACCGCTCCGATTGAGTGCCTAGATAAGGGTTAGTCCTAAATTCAAAACAAAAAGGGAGATGGTCGTACCTTGAAGTGAGATATACTGGCGATGCCTCGGGATTGACTTGCTATAATCGTGAGAGCGAATTTGTTTCAATTGCCCGAGGTGAAGACGCGGTATGATTCTTTACTTCGTTCTGCCAAGTTCGATCGAGGGTGAGGCCCGATTCACCCTTTGGTTTACTCGGGGCGGAGGTACGAATGTTGGTACCACATCGTGTATCACAAACATTTCCCTCGCCGCATGCTGTTCCCCGTAGAAGGTTTTAATTCCGTCCATTGTTGGAAATTTTATCATCTGGTGAAGGGTGGATGGCACTGGTCTCATGCAGTGTCTCCACGGCCGCCCGAATAAGGCATTATATCTCATGTCTCCTTCTATGACATGGAATTTGGCGTCTTGGGTCGTGCCGGCCACGGTGACTGGAAGGATGATTTCTCCTTTCGTTGTTTCGCTTGCCATATTAAATCCGTTGAGGACTCAAGTGGCGAGCACGATGTGGTTAAGCAATCCGAGCTGCTCTATCACCCTCGACCTGGCAATATTAGCCGAGCTACCTGGATCCACGAGTACACGTTTTATTTGAAAAGAATTTACAAGGAAGGAGATTACTAGTGCATCATTGTGGGGTCGAGACAAGGTCTCGGTGTCTTCTTTGCTGAATGTGAGGGCGTCCTCAGGAATATATCCCCGAATCCACTTTTCTCTGGTGATGGATATTTTTGTTCTCCTCATTACGGGTTCCTGCAGGGCATCGGTGCCCCTCATGATCATGTGGATGATATGTTGTGGCTCGTTTGCCTCGTTCTTCTTAGTTGCCTCCCTTTCCCAGAACTGATTTTTAGCTCGATCGCTAAGGAGTTCCCAGATATGTCCTTTCTTAAGCAGTCGAGCTACCTCTTCTCGTAGCTGATGACAATCCTCGGTCCTGTGGCCGTGCGTGTTGTGAAATTCGCATACCAAGTTGTAATTCCTTTGCGAAGGATCTTATTGTATAGGTTTGGGCCACTTGGCATCTCTGCTTTTACTGATGGCGAACACGATATCTGGCACATCGACGCTGAAGTTGTATTCTGACAAGTGGGGTGCACCCGTTGTCACTACGTTCCGATTGAACCTGGCTCTGTTGATAAGCCCTCGAGGATCCTCTCCTCGATACACTCTCCGATCATTGCGAGGTAGGTTGTGCCTCGGGGTGTTTCTCCTATCTTCGAGGTATGGCTGATACCTTTCTTTGTTTAGATTTGGTTCCTTTGCCATGAGCCTGCTCGGGTATACTAAGCCCGAAGGGGCTCCTAACTGGTCATCCTCAACCCTAATCTTCAACTGGTACCGGTTGTGGACGTCTGACCAGGTCACAGCTAGTACTCGATCAGGTTCTATTTTAGCTGTTTGAAGCCACCGAGCTTCATTCGTTCAGACCTTGAGTAAAGGCCTGCACTGCCCTGTCGTCGGAGACTGGCGATAGCTCCATCTGAAAGCGAGACACAAATTCCTGCAACATCTCATTCTCTTTGCTTGATTTTGAAAATGTCAGACTTCCTTATCACTACTTAGATGGCACCGACATGTGCCTTTACGAAGGAGCCTGCTAGCATGTCGAATGAATCTATGGAGTTAGGAGCCAAGTTGTGATACCACATCATGGCCCCCTTCGAGAGTGTTTCCCCAATTTTTTTCAACAATACGGACTCGATCTTATCAAATCTTTATATCGTTGCCTTTTACCGCACAGGTGTAGGCCGTAACGTACTCATTAGGGTCAGTGGCCCCGTTGTACTTAGGGAGTTCCGGCATTCTGAACTTCTTTGGAATAGGTTTTGGGTCCGCCTCCTCGAGGAACGACCTTTGTATGAATTTTTTCAAATCCACGCCCTTGAGGACCGGGGGCGTACCCGGGATCTGGTCGACCCTAGAGTTGTAGGTCTCGACCTTCCTGTCGTTGGCTGCTATCATTTTCTCGCCCCATTCGATCCTTTTGGTGAGATCCTCAAGCATTTTTACTATGGTCGGGTCAGTTATCGACCCGTTATTGCTCGATCTCTCGGGTGCCTGTTCAGCTGGGGGTGCTATTTCCGGCGCTACTGGGCTGGGAGTCTTCGGATGACTTTGTAACTGAGCGATAGCCAACTGTTGTGCCTGTAACATTTCAAAAATAACATGAAGACTAACTTCTTGTTCTTCCCGAGCTGGGGTTTTTTGGGCTTCCTGTTGGTCGTCATGTCGTATGCTCCTGTCGGTGTGTGAGGTTTCGTTGACCTGCTGTGCATCCTACGAATCCACGTCCACTAAAATCAGTCCGGGCGCGTTATCGGGATTCTGCGGTGGCGCGCCAACAACTGGAACAGCCACACCATTTTCGTCATGGTTTTCGAGGTTGTCGTTCTCGATTCTGTTTACTGAGCCAGACATTTTGTCCTGAAATCAAAAGATCTTGGACGAGAAAAAGTGTGAAATATAACTTGAGTTTTTGTAATGAAACCAACAAGAAAATAATCACTACTATTTTTAGCCCTACGGTGGGCGCAAAACTGTTTACCGTGAAAATGGTAACAACAATTAAATTTGTAAATAGGACTCTAAAAATACGTGATCTATTTTTATGCTAGTTGTTAGAGCAGTTGATGCTACGGGTATGAAGTTTAATGACGAAATACAAGTTAAAACGGGGCAGCAATCAAACCGAGGGGCTTGCTACCCGGGCTTCGGGCTGATCGATGAAAGGCCTCGAGGTCGATACCCGACTCGAGCTCGAGCTATCGGGGGTAACCGGGAAGGAGATAACAATTAAGATATAATTAAAGAAGGTTCTTTATGGCCAATATCAAGCAATAAATGAAGAATAAGTATGAAAACAATAAAAGGAAAGAGTAGTCATTTTTGCTATTAAAAATAAATGAGCTTTGATATTATAAATTTGATACTAACTTTTGCTAATTCAATTAAAAGAAAATACCCACCTAGTGATGCAAAGGTGAAGACCATGAAAGTCATAAGGACAAAGATTTGTGATGTAGTCATTTTTGCTTCTCTCAAATGCAGTAAAGTCACTATTTGAATAAGGGGATTAAAGAATTATGTTTCTGAATGTTTTTATAGCAGATGTTACATGCGTTTTTTTCCATGAACCCATTACTTGTAAAATTAAATTCTAAGCATTAAATTCTTCTAATTAATCTTCAGTTTCTTTTTTATTTAATGTCACTCGAACAATAAATAACTATGATGATAATTGACAAATTTTCATAAAGTGCTATATATAGCTTAGAACCTAATGATCATATGTAACTATAGTTTGCCTAATTACTACACAATTAATATAAACTTTATATACAAATAATCATTCAATCAATATGGCCTTTAATTATAGCAGCAATCGTGTCGAATATAATGAGTTACTTCCTTTTTCACAATCGGTATTTGGTTTCCACCGTTTCAATTAATCCGAATTAGTGTCGCGTATATCCTACTAAAGAAAAGTTGCTTCCTTCAAAAAATTTCTTTATTCCTTGGTCTTACACTCGAGATTTCTGATTGAGTGAAGAGATCTTATCCGTCACATCATGACCAATGGTAAATGATGATATGCAATCATTTTCTTGACGGCAAGGTACTTCGATCACTGACATTAATTACATAAATGGAAAATAATATCTATTTGAAGGGTATTTGACTAACATAAGGTGTTCAATAGGTTATGATTCAAATAAATTTAACGAATTTAGAGAATTACCTATGTATTCCACCAATAAGAATTTATAATTTCATTTCATATGTTGTTCTTTGTCTCCAACTTATTAAAGGTTGTTTGAGTTTATTTCGTTAAAACAAAAATTCGTTTTACAGATCTTCAAATTTTATGTGATTTACTAAAAGTAGATATGTTTATATCATCTTGCATAAAGTATTCTATTACATGCATTCATTAGCGGAGCTACGTATAACTAAGGGGTATTACCTGACACTCATTCACCAAAAAAGTAGACTGTGTTACTAATTAAGTATAAAAATTCTATTTAGTGCACATATGTCATGACCCAAAATCCGTTAAAGACTGTGATGGCGCCGAACACCACTATCAGGCAAGTCAATACTAAATAATTAATTAAATTCTCTTCTTTATATTTTTGATATCATAAATTTCCTTCAACTTAACTAGTAAAAGATGAACTTTACTGAATAATAATAATATTTTCCAATTTCAATACTGAATCACATCATCATTCCAGAACCCGGTGTCACAAGTGCATGAGCATCAACTAGAAAAAATAAAACAAAACACATCATCCATCTGGTATACAAATTTGGACAGGAGAGAAAAATATAAATACTCTGAAGGAGACTCTGCTGGCTGCGGAACGTAACATAAGATGCAACTCACCTAAGTCCCTGCATCAACCTCGCTGTTGCGCCCACGAGGCCACTATATGTGTATGTGTCTGTAAAATAAAATGTACATCAAGAGTAGTATAAGTACGAATACAACGCGTACCCAGTACATATCCAGTCTAACCTCGTAGACGTAGTGACGAGAGGTCGACTTCGATACTTACTAATGGTCCAATAATATCAGGTACAGTAAAGAGGTAAATAAATATGGGACAAAGCAAATAAATGAATTAAATAAACATAAAGTTACGTGATAAAAATTTTCTCTCTTTACAATGAACTCAAGCTTCCCATTAGAAATTTCCTCCTTAACTGGAGCAAATATAAGGGTGTAGTGGACCTCATCAAGTAGATTATCATAAATTCAAATCCGAATAACTCACGAGTACACTGGCTGCTTGCCGAATATTATGCACGATTCCATGAGGATATGATATAGGAAATGTCGAGGCGTACGACCTGATCCAACATAATAATTAAGTTGTACATTGTCGAGGGTCGAACGACACAAACCATAGATGCATCTATTAACCTGCAGAGGCGAACGACCCGCTCCCATGAGAGTGTGGTACATAAATCCTACCGAGGCGAACGACCTGATTCCATAAGAGTGAAATACATAATTCTGCCGAGGCGAATGGTCCGATCCCGTAAGAGTAGTGGAAATTTGCCCCGCTCACGGAATATAATTGCGAGGCGGTTGCACATAGAATTTCTCAAATAATTATTCTTATAATATTCTTTAATTCCTTTCAACATATAAAATCCAAATGAAATTTTCAAGTCCCCAAATCCTTAATTTCAACTCTTTTCAAGGTATTTAATAAGCATACTCGATCTAAATTCCTTCAAGGCAAGTAAATAACAGGATCAAATAACGGTATCAGCAAATCATAGTTTAAGCCTAGAACTACTCGGACATAGGCATTATTAGTAGCTACGTTCATAATCTCGTCACCTCGTGCGTACATAGCCCCCACAAATAGAAGCATATATTAATTTAGTTCACCTATGGGGTTAATTCCCTCGTACAAGGTTAGAAAGGAGACTTACCTCGCTCCAAAGTTCCATAACCGGCTCCAACATCGCTCTAACACCTCAAACTGGTGTCTGTCGCTCGAAAATTAGTCAAGTAATGTGCAAACAATAAAAATATACTCTAATACTCATAATAAATCAATTTGTAACAACTCCCAACTCCACTCGAAAAGTCAATAAAGTCAACCATCGAGCTCACATGGCCGTATTTTGAAAATTATTGAAATTAAATATTACCCATAACACGTATGTTATATATCAAAAAATTCATACAATTTCGTCCATGATCGACCCTCAAATCAAGGATTTACCATTTTTCAACTTTGGGGCTCAAAATATCAATTTCTACAATTCAAACACTGATAAAAATAGAAACCAACAAAAATAATCATGAAGAAACATCAAAATAATGGTCAGATATTTACCTCCTTATTAACGAGAACAACGCCGCGAAAATCATCTTAAACGGAGCTCTGAAACTCAAGATATGCCCAAAATACTAAAATTCTCAGTTTAAAACACTGTCCAGGCGATATTTCTTCATCGCCTTCGCGGGAGACCTTTGCATTCGCGAAGAGCAATTTTTTGCATTCACCGGTCAAACCGGAATTCCTTCTTCGCGTTCGCGGAACCTCACTCGCGTTCGTGTCGCGTCCCCTTTTTCTCGCGAAATCGGGTTTCGATATTTTGGGACAACTCCTTTCCTTTTGGGATAGGATAAGGAATTTGAAGAGTCTCCACCTAACAGATTAAGGTGCGTTAGTGCACCTAGAACGGTTAACTCATATAACCAGTTTACATCACCAGAGATCGGGCAGGGGCTCGAAATTACCTTGAGGGGAAGGTGTTAGACACCCCTCGAAGTCCACAACGATGGGTCCCGACTGAACTTAAATTAAGTGAATTAGTCTTATGGGAAAATAAAACAATTTAGACAAATAGATATTAATTTAAAATAGGAATTAAAGGGGTCCTAGGTTTTTTAGCCTATAGGATCATTTCCATGCAGTACTTGGTAACTTTCCCCAATATACATGATTTCTAAGCGAATTACTGATTTTTAACTCATGAAAACTGATTTCATCTCTTTAGGTTCTATAGGCATGCTTTTCTAATTTGCAGAATTAATTAACTCATATAGACATGATTTCTAAGTGTCAAAACTGATTCCTTTTATTCCTATAGGCACGGTATCTAAGTTGAAACTGATTTTTACCTCATATAGGCATGATATCTATTAATCACATATGGGCAAAATTTTAAGCACGTCGTCAGGAAAATGTTATTATTCAAACAGATAAATCCTATAGGCATGGTCACTAATGCATGTAAGTTAAAATGTGTATGGATCTTATGTACAGGATTTCTAATGCAAGGGACCTATAAACAAGATTTCTAACATGCGAGTGAAATACAGAACAAAGCAATCAGAAAATCCTATAGGCATAATATCTAAACAAGTAGTAACATTCACATAATCACCAATGAACCTATAGGCAGGATTTCTACCCGAGTTTCAAATAAAATATAGAAAAAAACCCAACTTTCACTAATAAACCCCAGATTTGCTTATTACAGAGATTATTACATCCCCGAATGAATAAATTACATAACAGTATCCATTACAATATAAGGAGCCTTAGCAGGCCCAGTATAATCCTGGGAACCAGGCCTTCAAACGTAGCAACTTTGAAGCATGATGGTAGTCCATCCATAGCACATAAAATTAGGCTCCTGAGGTGTCAAAGTTCCCCAAGGGCCTCAGGGACCCCAGGCAATGCTCACACCAAGACCACACTTAAAGAAACAGTTCATGAAAAGATTGGAAGACCATCCCCAATATATCAGAGTTCAGAGGAGTCTCAAGGACCCTAGGCAGTGCTCACATTGGGGGTGGTAGGAACCTAAATAACTAAGAGTAGAAGTTTGAAAACCAGTATATAGAGGGTAAGGGGGAACATGTTTAGAAATCAGCACATACATAATAGTAACAGAACTGCACTAGAGAACAAAAAAAACTCATGTCCAGCATATAGTTCAACTAAGTTGATATTTGTTCAGACTAGATACTCATACCAGCATTTAAAGTAATCATAAAAGCAAAGATACTTGAACTAACATATAGAATTAACCACACATTATATGCTTACAGTATCTAACAATAGTCAGAATAGGGAACATATAGCTGAATTGGAAAGGGTTTCACATTATTGAAAGTAACTTAGTCTAGCATTATCACTAAGTGGGATCATGTGGTCATATAGAAAACAGAAGCATGCTGAAAATTTAAATAGACTAATTGAATAAGGCATATAGAACATAATAGAATAATAGGGGTTAAGGCATACCAATTGAGAAGAAATAAAATAAAGATGCAATAGCAGTTATGTTCCAGAACAATTTCGCCTTGGCTTTCAGCCGGCCAAATAATATCCACTTAGTACATAAATAAGAACAAGAGCAAGAGAGAGAGCTTAAGTTTTGGAGTAAGAATAGGAGAGTTCGAGTGTCTTTCTAAAGGGAAAAGGGGAAGGGTTTTTATAGCATACAATAGAGTAAAACAAATAAGGTAATTGTCCCGACCCAAAATCCACCAAGGGTCGTGATGAAGCCCAACACCGTTGTCAGGCAAGCCAATGCGGAAGTATTAGTAAATTTTTATTTTACTTACTCAAATCGGTTACAACATTTCTTAATTTGCAATTAAAACAGGTGATGATAAGCAATACGTAATAATAATTATACAACCCAAAAGAACTGTCTACTAATGTGTGTGCCAAGACCTGGTGTCACAAGTAGTGGGCATCTAGTAGAATGTACAAAAAATTAATACTATCCTACTGTCCAGGATAAAATAGACAGCAAACGTAAAGAAAGACCCCATCAAACTGCTGAACGGCACAGGAAGGGAGCAACTCACCGTGGAAGTCTCGGTCTTAGAATCAGGGGCGCGCACTAGTCTGATAGCTAGATATACCTACCTCAGATCTTGTACAATTAAGTACAGAAGTGTAGTATGAGTACATACACAATATGTACCCCGTAAGTATCCCATCTAATCTCGAAGAAGTAGAGACGAGAGGTCGACTTGATACTCACTAAGGTCAAATAATACAATGAAGTGTTACACTAAGCATGGAAGTCACAAATAATCAACAGTTTGTAGCAAGAGGTAATATGTCATGTTCTTAACAATTTTACAATTAGCCATTTACATTTCAAATATTTAGCCGGTCAAGTCATGGATAAGATTTCACATAGATATCATGCGCATACTATGCCGAGGTCGACGGCCGATCCAACAGAAAATAAACTGTGCACTGCCAGATGGTCGAATGGCGCGAACCATAGATGCATTTATTTCTACCGAGGCGATCAGCCCGATCCACAAATATCAATTAATATCAAGAAAACACATGAATGCGCATTTAATTCCAAGAAAATTCATACAAGTGTCCAACAAGTGTATACATTTGCTTATATTCCTTTCCAAGTCTCTAGCATGCCCTAAGTGGTCACATTAGCAAGAAAATATAGAGACATTCACAAATATAACATAATACGGGTCCTAGACTACCCAAACAATTAACATAATATTAGTTACGCACGGACTCTCGTCACCTAGTGCGTACGTAGCCCCCCCTCCCCTGCATTTAGCAGCAAATTACTCAATTATTGCACCTATGGGAACAATTCCCTCTTACAAGATTAGAAAGGAGACTCACCTCGCTCCAAAGTGCACTTCCAATCCCAAGAACGAGTCCAAGCCCTCAATTCGGAGCCGAACGATCCCAAACTAGTTAAATAAGGTAGGAACTAGTCAATATAGACTCACAAGATTGAATTCTAGCTATTTAAATAATTTCCCATTCTTTAACACAAGTTTCCTAAAATTCGACCCCGGGCCCACGTGCCCGAGTTCCGAAATTTTTCGAATGGAAGTTGTTCTCTATAACCTAAGGATCAATAATATATGATTTATAATTTATTCCATAATAAATTATGTGGTTAAATCAAACTTAACCCTAGGTTTTGCTCTAACCCCTTGATTTTACCTAAATTGTAGTGTTTAATCTACATAATACACAAGTATTAAACTAAGAATAGGTGGGATAAACTTACCTCAAGATGCTAAGTGGAAGTCTTCTCTCAAAAGCTCCCAAAATCGCCAATGGAAGAGTGAAAATTGGTAAAAATTGGCTTAGAACCCGTATTAAATGAAGCTCACTGCTTCAGCAATTTCTGTATCTGCGGTCCTGCATCTGCGAGAAAGGACCGCATCTGCGAAAGGGGATAAAAGGGCTGGTACCGCTTATGCGGTTTGGCCGGGCCTTCCCTGGGACGCATCTGCGATAGATGGACCACATCTATAGTCTCGCACCTGCGGTCCACCAACCGCAGGTGCGGTTATGACAGAAGCAGCAGCTTCAGCACTTCTCAAAAATTTCAACTTCACTTGAGCCTCGTCCTATTGACGCTCGGAGCTCCTGGGCCCCGCCCGAACATACCGACAAGTCTGAAATCACGAAATGGACCTACTCGAACCTTCGGAAATCCCGAAACAACGCTAAATCTAAGAATCACACCTTAAAACCAATTGAATCAAATTTATGAACTTCAAGTTCTTAATTTTCCTCTAACGGGCCAAAACACTCTTAAACTACTCGGATTGATGCCAAAATTTGCGGGCAAGTCTTAAATGATATATCGGACCTGTACCGGGCTTCAGAACCAATATACGAACCTGATACCCGTGAAATCAATCATTAATTAGTTTCTTTAAATCCTTAAAAATTCATATTAACAATTTCTAATAAAAATTCATTACTCGGGCTAAGGACCTTGGAATTCGATTTCGGGCATATGCCCAGGTCCCATATTTTCCCATGGACCCTCTAGGACCGTCAAATCACAAATCCGGGTCCGTTTGCTCAAAATGTTGACTAAAGTCAAACTTAGTCCTTTAAGAAAATCCTAAGTAATCAAATGGGCATATTTCACTCAAGACTCTTCCAAATCCCGAACCAACCATCCCCACAAGTCGTAAATTAGCTAAAGCAAGCGCAGAAAGTTTTATTTAAGGGAACGTGGTTCTAAAAGGCAAAACAACCAGTCAGGTCATTACAGTAATAAACCAATCACACACAAATAAGTATGGCAATCAATTAACAGTCAGCATGAATCAATTAAGAGGACAAAATCAAATAAGTACCACTTAGTTTAAGGAAAATCTCAAATGGAATCAATCATTGTTTGAGAATGAGGTTAAATAAAGTAAGAATTGATTCCACAGTCAATTAAGAGTCATAACACAAATCAGCCATTAGTACGGGTACACAAATAAGGTAAGAACGAGTAAGAACTTAATAAAAATACGGGTACTAAATTCAAAAATCAATTTAGGCAAGTAAATCAATTAACACTTTAATTAACAGAGCTAAGGTAAACGGGCAAGACCAGATAGATAGAATCAGTAAGAAAAGTGAAATAAGAATTGGAACCCTAATTTTAGGGTAGTAAAATCAGTCAGAATAATCAAAGGAGGGTAACATGCATATAGACAGCTATAGGAAAATAAGAATCATAACAGGTCTGAGCCCTAATGTTAGGGCAAATAAGCTGGTCAGCAAATTCCCAAAAATCACGGTAGAGTGCATATATACGTGCATAAGAGAACATTAAAGGAGATACTCAACCAAAATAGAACTAGGACAGATCTTAAAAGATCTGAGCCCTAACTTTAGAGTAAATAAAAAATAGTACGAAAATCACAGGAGATTGCACAGAATTTTTAAGAAGATATTCAACCATAAATGGAACTAGAACAGATCTTAAAGATTTGAGCCCTAGTTTTTAGGAAAGATAAATTAGATAGAACTTTTAATGAAAAAGTCATTGTATACGGTAAAATCGGAGGGTCCAATTTCTCGTCATTAAGGGGTTTCAGGAAGTCGTATTGAGACCTCGAGGCTATGGGGTTGCGGTCGAGTTCTCTCCCTCGATGTTCATTTACGCTCGACCCAATGATAGTGCAGAGGATGGGGAATTCCTAAGGCGAGCAGGTAACACCGACAGTGTCTGGTATCGTGTCTAGCCATCCCATCTCCGTACCTTTACAATTAATGCATTCTGTACCATGTTGTATTTCCCCTCCTATATAAAGGGGATCCTCATCACTTTGTAAAGGGCTGTTGTTGCTCCAACTATTCTACACAAGATCAATAACAATTCTCTCTCTAATTTACTCGCTCGAGACTACCAGTTTCATTTATTGCTTTCGTATTTTTTCTTCATTTATTTCTTGATACCTGCCATAAAGAGCCTCCTTTAATTATATTCCAACTTTTAGTCCCTTACCGGTTACCCCCGATAGCTCAAGCCCAAAGAGTCGACCTCGAGGCCTTATCGGTTGGACCGAGGCCCGAATAGTTAACCCCTCGGTTTGATCACAGCTCTATTCTAGTTCGCGTCTTATCCTTTGTCTTCATATATCTAGCATCAAATGCTCTTACAACTAGCATAAAAATAGATTATGTATTTTTAGAGTCCCATAAACAAATTTAATTGTTATTACCATTTTTACAGTAAACAGTTTGGCACCCACCGTGGGTCTAAAAATAATAGTGATTATTTTTTTGCTGGTTTTGTTACACAACGCAAGTTATCGTTCACACTTTTTCTTGTCCAAGATCTTCGATTTCAGGTCAAAATGTCTGACTCGGCAAACAGAGTTGAGAACGACGACCTTGAAAACCATAGAGAAAATGGCGTGGCTGTTCCAATTGTTGGCGCGCCACGGCAGAACCCCGATATTGCACCTGGGCCGATTCCAGCGGACGCGGATTCGCAAGACGTGCAGCAGGTCGACGAAACCTCACACACCAACAAGGGCATACAATATGGTGACCAACAGGAAGCCCAAAAAACCACAGCCTGGGAAGAACAGGAAGTTAGTCTTCATGTTATTTTTGAAATGTTGTAGGCAAAACAGCTGGCTATCGCGCAGTTGCAAAGCCATTCGAAGACTCCCAACACAGTAGCACCAGAAACTACTCTCCCGACTGAAAAGGTACCGGAGAGATCGAGCAACAACGGATCAGCAGCCGATCCTACCATCATGAAAATGCTGGAGGACCTCACCAAAAGGATCGAGTCAGGCGAGAAAATGATAGTAGCCAACGACAAGAAGGTCAAAACCTATAACTTCAGATTCGACCGAATCCCGGGCGCACCCCCGGTCCTAAAGGGTGTAGATTCGAAGAAGTTCGTACAACGGTCGTTCCCAGAAGAAGCGGCTCCAAAACCCATTCCAAAGAAGTTCAGAATGCCAGAACTCCCAAAATACAATGGG
Source organism: Nicotiana tabacum (assembly GCF_000715075.1). NCBI lineage: Eukaryota > Viridiplantae > Streptophyta > Magnoliopsida > Solanales > Solanaceae > Nicotiana > Nicotiana tabacum. Next base: position 26,762,903 of record NC_134095.1, read on the forward strand.
ACCTCATATCCCAACGAACATGTCACTGCTTATACGTGCACGGTAAAGGGAAATGACATAAAAGACGACGAAATCGAGTCCATCCTACTGAAGAAATTAGGATAAATGTTCTCGAAGGGGGCCATGATGTGGTATCACAACCTAGCTCCCAACTCCATAGATTCATTTGCCATGCTAGTAGATTCCTTCATAAAGGCACACGCCGGTGCCATCAAAGTAGCAACAAGGAAATCTGACGTATTCAAGATTAAGCAGAAGGAGAACGAAATGTTGCAAGAATTTGTGTCTCGTTTCCAAACGGAACGAATGGAACCCCGGTCTCCGACGACTGAGCGGTGCAGGCCTTCACTCAAGGCCTGAATGAACGAAGCTCGGTGGCCTCAAGGCAGCTGAAAGAGAATCTGATAGAATATCCCACTGTAACCTAGTCGGATGTCCACAATCGGTACCAGACAAAGATCAGGGTCGAGGATGACCAGCTGGGAGTCCTTTCGGGCTCAGTATATCCAAGAAGACTCCTGGCGAAGGAGTCAAGATCGAATAAAGAGAGGTATCAGTTGTACCCCAATGATAGGAGGAACGCCCCGGGACATTATCTGCCTCACAACGATCGATTGGTGAACAGAGGATAGAACCCCCAGGGACCCATCAACAGAGGTGGATTCGATGGGGACACGGGGCCAACAGGGGCACTTCGCCTATCAGAATACAACTTTAACGTCGATATATCAGATATTGTGTTCGCCATCAGCAAAATCAGGGACGCCAAATGGCACAGGCCTATACACTCGGATCCTTCCTAAAGGAACTACAACTTGATATGCGAGTTTCACAACTCGCACGGGCACAGAACCGAGGATTGCAAGAAACTCTAGGAGGAAGTGGCCCGGCTACTCGATAATGGACACCTTCGGGAATTCCTCAGCGACCGAACTAAAATGTAGTCCTGAGAAAGAGAAACAACCAGAAAGAACAAAGCAGACGAACCCCAACACATCATCCATATGATTTTTTAATACACTCCCTCGGTCGTATTCAAATGAAGGACCACATCACATCCGCCAAACAAACACCGGAACTCTAAAGCGCCATCGCCACTAAGGTATAATTATCTCCCCATTTTTTCTATCTTTTACTTCACGATAACTCTTGTGCAGGCCGTCGAACAAAGCAGTCGAGATGCCGATCTGGCTCGAGGACCTTGAGGTTTCGAAGAGTCTATTGCACTTTTTTCTTTCGATCGAGTTTTTATCCTGAAATGGATTTTTGCCGGCAAGGTTTTTAATGAGGCAATGTTCATGCGCTACCTAAGGAGGACCCAACAAGCTTACAAGGCTTCTTTTGCAATCAACCCTGTACAAAGAAACGACAAATGAAGTTCCAATAGGAAATGATGCACCAGGCCAAACGGTCGAACGAACCGTGCCCGTATAAGCTGGGCTTACGGCAACAAACAACATGTATTTACGCCAAACAATCAAAGAATATCTTCACCAAAAGCATCTCGTACTCTAAAGAAAATTCAGCATGTTCACAGCAAGAATCCCTCCATAGAGTATGTCCCAAAATACTCAGAGACTAGCGTCAATAATTTGATACCCGCATGGCCTAAGGATCATAACTCCATGCTCATAAGCCCTCAATGAGGTAATTCCAAGCTCACGAGTAACAGCCTCCAAGCCTAAGCAAACTCGATGACTCGGAGACTGTCGCTAATCGACATTCACTTAAAAACCCGAGGTCATAAGACCCCGAGTGGTCAAACTTAGTCTAGCAATATCTATTTAATATAGCAACAAAAACTATAAGACCTCAACAGGCATGACAAAACTGTAAGACCTCAACAGGCATGACAAAACTGTAAGACCTCAACAGGAATGACAAAACTGTAAGACCTCAACAGGTATGACGAAACTGTAAGACCTCAACAGGCATGAAAAAACTGTAAGACCTCAGCAGGCATGAAAAAACTAGAAGACCTCAACAGGCGTGAAAATTTTGTAAGACCTTACTACAGGCATAAAACTCGATCCCGAAGTTTAGGCTATATGTCGCATTTGTAAGACTCCCGAAAGGGCATACCCTCAGTATAGACGCCTAAACTACCACACTCAAGATAAAAAATAGCTCCATCAAAACACAAATGACTATGGTTAATACGGCTACACCAGCCAAATTAACGCGACTCGGGGACGCCCGACCGTCGCTATAAAATCACAGGCCATTACTTCGAATCTACTTTGAAAAGAACCGGTTAAACAGGCTACCCTCGATAGGCAAAAGAGCTTCGACCATGTCATCTCCAAATCACAAGGCTTCGAGCTACTCAGCCGATGAGCTAAACCTTCCGAGGTGCTCGAACATCGCCACAAATGACTTGAAATTGAGGTTTTTCCCGAAACGACGATGGGTCAGGCAAAATCATTTCAAAAAGTCCTTAATAATAGGAAAACAAAGCCTATATATGCCCAAGGGCAAAGTGTAAGAACCATTGTCTGCAGCCAAAAGAGTCGTAGAGCCACACACACTAAACGGTCGCGACGACCAAAAGCGTAAAAGCCACTGTTGCCAGCTTAAAAGTTTGAAAGCTTGAGGGTCAAAGTGAGCTCAAGTCGTAACCTAATTCGGAGACCGGATCCAAAATAGTTAACTACACATGCCTAAGGGCAAAGCGTACGAGCCATCGTCGCCAACTTCATGAGCCTCAGGGCCACGTACATAAAAGGTCGCTTCGACCCAAGGCGTAAGAGCTATTGTCGCCAGCCCATGCAAATATAAAACTTGAGGGTCGATTGAGCTCGAGTCGAAGCCCGACTTGGCGACTGAACCCAAAATAGTAAAAAAGTGTATGCCCAAGGGCAAAAGGTAAAAGCCGTTGTCGCCAGCCTAACGAACCTCAGGGTCGTACCACGGGTTCGAAGATTCCTACTAATTCAAAGGTCAAATCGACCTGATTGAGATCTTGACAAGCAGAAACACAAAAGACACAAATTACGGGGTTCCCCCTTTTTTACATACAGGCGGTGAAATACAAGCTTCATCTACAACATATTATAAAAGCTATGTGCACGAGAACAAGACAAGATTTGAGATAGGGCTTAGCCTCATGCAAGATTTGAGACAGGGCTTAGTCTCATGCATAGAGAAGGCAATGCTTACCCTTATGCAAATATGGAGGCAAGGCTTAGCCTCATGCAAGAAAGGGAGACAATTCTTAGTCTTATGCAAGGGAAGGCAGTGCTTAGCCTTATGCGAATATGGAGGCAGGGCTTAGCCTCATGCACAATTTGAGACAGGGCATAGTCTCATGCAAAGAGAAGGCAATGCTTAGCCTTATGTAAATATGGAGGCAGGGCTTAGCCTCATACAAGATTTGAGACATGTCTTAGTCTCATGCAAAGAGAAGGCAATGCTTAGCCTTATGCAGTGAACAAATTGCAAGTAGGAGTAGAATATTTCTTAGATGGACATAAATTTGCGCTTGGCAGCCCGATTGTTATGAGGATAGTGATTTTGATATGTGTATATTTGCGAATACTCCTGTTATGTTCACTGTGCCTGCATCTAAAGAAAAATCGTGAGTTTTGAGGGAAAGGTTAGTTCGAGCCTTTGTCTGCTTGCTTTTCTTTGCTTTGTGATAACTAGGGATTATGATGCAACTTAAATTCCTTCTTGCTTAAGTTTTGATTAGAAATGTGTATAAAATAGTCCTAAAGGCTCATGTGTTGCACTTGATTACAGGGTTTGGTTAACAAGGTGGCAATTTGTCAAAAACCAGCTCAAAAAGGAGTGAAACATGCACAAATACCAAGAACAAGGCCAAGCTCAGTCTAACAGGATGAGTGCGGTCGCACACCATTCTGTGCGGTCCGCAAAGATAAAGTTCAGAGAGCATGGAATTCAGGCAGCCATGCAATGTAGTCGTAGAGTATTTTATGCAGACTGCATTGACTTTATTGCGGCCGCACTCGACTTTGTGCGGTCCGCAAAGCTCAAGTTCAGAGAGGTGCTATTTTGGAGGAACCTGGCCAATGCAGTCCGCGGTCCATTTTATGTGGACCGCAATAGAAGCCATCGCGGCCGAGGAGCATTTTGTGCAGTCCGCGGTGAGCAACTTCAGAGAGTAGATTATTTAGCCAAAAGCCTTAGTGTGGTCGCACTCGATTTTGTGCGGTCCGCACTAGCCCCGCATGAGTATTTTTGTCTAGAATTTTCAGCCTAGTATAAATAGTTTCTTTTCCCATTTTTAGGTCATCAGTTGTATTTTGAGATAGAGTTGCGCTCGTGAACACTTCTTCTTTCCATTTTGAGTAATTTTAGTTCAATTTCATCATTTAATCTTCAAGTTTTATCTAGTAATTATTATTATGGGCTTTTCTTCATCTATTTCTTTGTTTTCTTCCATAATCATGAGTAGCTAGAACCATTAGCTAGGGTTGTGGCTTAACCCTAGTGTAGGTAATTGATGGATCTTGTGTTTTAATGCTTGATTGTCTATGAGTGTTTAATATTTGAACTAATTTAGGGTTTTAATGTTGAATTAGTGGTTGCAAACACTAGTTTATACCTAGTTGACTTTGGCTCTTCTTGAGAAAGAGAGCCTAAGTCTATGAAATTGGTCCAACAAGGAATTGGGGAGTATTCAAGAGATTGATAGCCCCAATTAAATGGTTAAACCTAGATATATTAATACCCGACTTAAACCTCAATTGCTTGCACAAATTGGCATACCCAATTGGTCTTGAGAAAGTCAATTCGGGCAAAATTACTCGAACTACCGAGAGGTATAGAGTGAGTAGAATCGTGTAATGGTTATATCATACTCCCCAAATGTGACAATCTAGCCTTAGAATCAAGAATTTGTCAATTAACCACCTAGGAGAAAGTCACCACCCTAGTGCCTTTTATCTATTTGAACAACTTTCAATGGTTTAATCATAGCTTTACTTAGCCTAATTTAGCATCTTAGTAGTATAAAATTAGAAGTAAAATCAAAACCAACAATGTTTAGAAGTGCAATTAGGAACAGATACACAACTCCAATTTAGATAGAAACTCAACTCCAATCTCTAGCTCCCTGTGGAAATTGATTCCGACCTTCTCGGGTAAAAGCTGCTTCGACCTCTCTTGCTACTTTGTAGTAGTACAGGGTTGGCCTCGATCACTTTTTGGCACCGTTGTCGGGGAGCTAACGGTTTTGGCTATCTATCTAAATAGTTTTGTGTATTATTCTTCTTTCCTTCTGTGTTACTAATTTGTGTGTGTCACAACTTCAGGTACTAAATGGTAGCAAACAGCGCACCTCTTGGAGATATTCCGCCGGGGGAGGAGGTAGATGACAATATTGATGATGAGGTCCCTGTGGTACCTCAAGCTCAAAGGACAGGCCGACAGGCCAATGACAATATTCCAGACCCTCCCCCGCCACCTCCAAGAGTGGCTCCTCGAGTGCTTCCAAACCAAGGCTATGCAAGTGCAATTGTCCCACCCCGAATTCGGACAGGCAATTTTCAAATTACCAATGTAATGCTAACATTGCTGGAGCAGCGTGGGTATTTCACTGGCGCTGCCAATCGAAATGCTTACAAATATCTCAAGGGTTTTGTGGATACCTGTTGGGGGAGCACACAAACTAATGTGTCCGAGGATGTACTTTGGTTGAGACTCTTCCCATTCTCACATAGAGGGAAGGCGTTGGATTGGCTTGAGCGACTTCCCAACCATTCCATCACTACCTGGGATGAGTTGGCGGACAAGTTCATTGTAAAAAATTTCTCATCGGGGCATATGGCAGCATTGAGAGATGAGATCTTGGCTTTTAAGCAGGAGCCCACTGAACCATTGCATGAGATTTGGGAACGCTATAGAACAATGGTAAAGGAATGCCCCAACAATGATATGACTGAGGCAATGATCCAGCAGACTTTCTACCGGGGCATTAACATAACAAACCAGTGCATAGTGAACCAACTTGCTGGGGGAAACTTCATGAAGATGTCTTATGATGAGGCTTGTGACATTCATGACGAGATGGTTGACACTTCTTCTGCTTGGAAAAGTAGAGCCAATGTGCCCCAGGGTGACCCCACGATCACTCATTTGCACAAAGAGTTACATGATCATAGGTAGGCTATAGCTGAGTTGATAACTACGATGAACCAACTAGCAAAGGCACAGTTGCAACAAGTTCAAAATCCTCACCAAGTGAATGCCATGGAGGGTATCAACATGTTAGTCAATAAAAGAAGACAAAGAGGTCAACAGAACCAAGAGAATTCAGAGCAATTTGACAATGATTGTGGTGGATTCCAAGATGATGGTTATGATGGGCAGAATGAAGAGGTGCAATACGTGAACAATTATCAAGGCCAAAGGGAAAATTCTTCCAAACAACAACAATGGAGACCCCAAGGCAATTGGGACAATCAACAACAACAAGGTAATGATAATTAGGGGAACAACAACCAAAACTCCAACTGGGGCAATCAGAACAATCAGGGTAATTGGAATAGGAACAATAACAACTGGGGTGGTAATAACAATCAAGATGGGTGGAACAATGGCAAACAAGGAAACCGGGGGCAAGGCTTTCAAAGGCCCCCAATGTACCAACAACCGACAAATCCGCCCCCATTTCCATCCCAAGGTCCTAGTTCTTCCAACAATGACATGGGGAGAATTGAAATGATGTTTGAACAAATGATTAAAAAGAGTGCGAATTCCGATGCTCAGTTGTCTTCCCACAATATTTCAATTAGAAATTTAGAGGTGCAATTAGGCCAAATCTCACAGTCCTTGAACACTCGCCCTAAGGGCGCTCTACCAAGTGATACAGTATTAAACCCGAAGGGTGGGAACAATCATGTCATGGCGGTAACTACAAGGAGTGGACGAGGCAGTGACGTGAATGCCTCCAAACAAAAGCAAATTTTGAGTGATGAAGTTGAGTTGCAAGAAGATGAAGTTCCTTTGGTGGTTGAAAATGTGATTGATGAGAATGTGAATGAAGAAGTAAGGATTGATATTCAAAATGCCGAGGTGGAAACTCAAAATGACGTGAACCCGTCTAGGGAACAAGTAATAGACATACCGGAGCCGGTTGTGCCTAAAGACAAGACTCTTTTGCCAAGGCCACCTCCACCTTATCCTCAAAGGCTCGCGAAGCAGAAAAATGAGAATCACTTTAAAAAGTTCATTGATATGATGAAGAGTTTATCCATCAATATGCCTTTGGTGGAGGCTCTTGAACAAATGCCGGGCTATGCTGAATTCATGAAGGACTTGGTGACAAAGAAATGATCTATGAATTGTGAAACTATAAAGATGACCCACCAAGTTAGTGCAATAGTGCATTCAATGGCCCCAAAGCTTGAAGATCCCGGTGATTTCACCATTCCTTGCACCATTGAGAGTGCAGACTTTGCTAAGGATCTATGTGATTTGGGGGCAAGTATTAACTTGATGCCCTACTCAGTTTTTAAGACTTTGGGTATTGGGCACCCGAGGCCGACTTCCATGAGATTGCAAATGGTGGATAGAACGATGAAGAGACCATTGGGTATTATTGATGATGTCCTTGTCCGGGTGGACAAATTTATCTTGCCAGCTGATTTTGTGATCTTGGATTGTGAGGTGGATTATGAAGTTTCAATCATATTGAGAAGACCTTTCCTTGCTACTAGGAAGGCCTTAGTTGATATGGAAGCAGGGGAACTCACCTTCCGGGTGGGTGATGAAAAAGTGATCTTTCATGTGTGTAAGTCAATGAAGCAGCCCAACAGTTCCGAGGTGTGCTCTTTTGTGGACCTTGTCATAGTAGTGATAGTTGATGATACTAGTGCAATGATCAATGTGGAGGACCCTCTAGAGGCCGTATTGTTGAATCTTGATGTCAATGATGATGAGGGCCGAGTGGAGGTTGTGAATGCTTTACATGGGATGGGCTCTTACTTTTATGAGCCTAGGAAACTATCTTTGGACCTTGAGAATAGGAAGACTCTACCAACAAAACCTTCAATTGAGGAGCCTCCGGGGTTGGAGTTGAAGTCGTTGCCTCCACACCTCAGGTATGAGTTCTTAAGCCCTAGTTCTACTTTTCCAGTTATTCTTTCCTCTTGTCTTACTAACATGCAGGTTGATGCCACATTGCAGGTACTTCAAAAGCGGAAAAAGGAAATTGGATGGACTTTAGCTGATATTCGGAGGATAAGCACCGCATTTTGTATGCACAAGATTATTCTGGAAGATGATGCAAATCCCTCCTTGGAACATCAAAGGAGGTTGAACAAGGCAATATAAGAAGTTATGATAAAGGAGGTGATCAAGTGGTTGGATGTCGGGGTTGTGTACCCCATCTTTGATAGCTCTTGGACTTCGCCGGTGCAATGTATACCAAAGAAGGGTGGCATGACCGTGGTGGAAAATTCATAAAATGAGTTGATTCCTACCAGAACCATCACCGTTTGGAGGGTATGCATGGACTACCGCAAGTTGAATAAAGTGACCCGCAAGGATCACTTTCCATTGCCTTTTCTTGATCAGATATTAGACCGACTTGTTGGGCGTGTCTTCTACTGCTTCTTGGATGGGTATTCTGGGTACAACCAAATCTTGATTGCTCTAGAAGATCAGGAGAAGACCACATTCACTTGTCCATATGACACATTTTCCTTTTCTCGGATGCCTTTTGGGTTGTGTAATGCACCGACTACATTTCAGCGGTGTATGATGGCCATTTTCACCGATATGGTGGAAGATATTTTGGAGGTGTTCATGGACGACTTCAATGTTGTGGGTGATTCATTTGATGAGTGTTTGAAAAATCTTGATAGAGTTTTGGCCCATTGTGAAGAAACCAATCTTGTTCTTAATTGGGAGAAATACTACTTCATGGTGGAAGAGGGCATAGTTCTTGGGCATAAAATTTCAAAGCATGGTATTGAGGTAGACATGGCCCTTGACAGGGCATTATGGAGGTCGAGCATTAAGGTTGTAGGTTAGGGGGGAGTTGTGAATATTTCTACAGCACAATAGAGTGAGACTAGCCAGTTAGGAGTTAGACTAAGAATGTCATTGGTCGTCTATTGATGCAGGGCTTTACCTTCTAGTTTTACTATACCAGCCATCTATTTCGTATTTCGTATTCTGTATTTCATATCTCTTATATATTGCTGTTATTTTTATTATGCATTTTTATGGTACTAATATATCAGCTCCTATTGCTTTTTTGAGCCGAGGGTCTCCTGGAACAGCCTCTCTACCCTTCGGGGTAGGGGTAAGGTCTGCGTACATATTACCCTCCCCAGACCCCACTTGTGGGATTATACTGGGTCGTTGTTGTTGTTGTTGGTATTGAGGTAGACAAAGCAAAAATTGATGTGATTTCAAGGCTCCCTCCCCTACCTCTGTCAAGGGAGTTAGAAGTTTTCTTGGGCATGCGGGGTTCTACCGGAGATTTATCAAAGACTTTTCGAAGGTAGTGAACTCCTTATGCAAGCTATTGGAAAAGGATGCTAAGTTTGTGTTCGATGAGAGATATATGCAAGCCTTTGAACTTCTCAAGCATAAGTTGATCACCACTCCTATCATTACCGCACCTAATTAGAGCTTTCCCTTTGAGCTCATATGTGATGCAAGCGATGTTGTGGTTGGGGTAGTTTTGGGTCAAAGAGTGAACAAAATATTTCATCCAGTGTACTATGCAAGCAAGACAATGAATGATGCTCAAGTGAACTACACGGTGACCGAGAAAGAACTTTTGGCTATTGTGTTCGCAATGGAAAATTTTTGGCTGTATCTTATGGGTGCCAAGGTCATAGTCCATACCGATCATGCCGCACTCCAGTACTTGATGACGGAAGAAGGATTCCAAATCTAGACTGATGTGATGGGTCTTGTTACTTCAAGAGTTTGATTTGTTGATTGTGGACCGTAAGGGTAGTGAAAACCAAGTGGCGGACCACTTATCCCGCTTGGAGGAGGAGGGTAGGCCTCATGATGGCCTAGAGATCAATGATTCATTTTCCGACGAACAACTCCTTTCACTGTCGGTGAATGGTATTCCATGGTTTGCGGACGTTGCTAATTTCCTTATGACTGGAATAATCCTGTGTGAGCTTTCTTCTAACCAAAGGAAGAAGCTCAAATGGGATAGTTTGGATTTCTATTGGAATGAGTCATACTTGTTCAAGATTTTCATGAATGGTGTGATCCGAAGGTGTGTTCCGGAGGAAGAGCAATTGAGTATCTTAGAGGCTTGCCATTACTCTCCCTATGGTGGCCATCATGGCGGAGCAAGGACGGCTTCCAAAGTTCTTAGTTGTGGGTTTTATCGGCCAACTTTGTACAAAGATGCAAGTGAACTTATGAAGAGGTGTGACGAATGTCAAAGAGCGGGTGGAATTTTGAAGAAAAATGAGATGTCTCGCAATACCATTCTTAAGGTTGATATTTTTGATGTATATGGCATTGATTTCATGGGCTCGTTTGTTAGCTCGTGTGGGAACACATACATTCTTGTGGCGGTTGACTATGTTTCAAAGTGGGTTGAAGCCCTGGCTTTACCCAATAATGAGGCCCGGAGTGTTGTTGCATTTCTCAAGAAGATTATTTTTACAAGGTTTGGCACTTCTCGTGCAAACATAAGTGGTGGGGGTCTCATTTTTGTAATAGAGATTTTGACACTTTGCTTGAAAAGTATGGTGTCAACCACAAAGTTTCTATTCCTTATCATCCTCAAGCGAGTGGCCAAGTTGAAGTCTCAAACAGGGAAATTAAGATATATTGTCAAAGACGGTCAATGCAAATAAGACTGATTGGTCAAAGAAGTTGGATGATGCTCTATGGGTTTATTGGACTGCTTACAAGACTCTGATTGGTATGTCTCGTATCGGTTGGTGTTTGGGAAAGCTTGCCATCTACCGGTTGAGTTAGAGCACAAACCCATGTGGGTTTTGAGGAAGCTAAATCTTGAATGGGATATGACAGCAAATCTTCGTGTGGAGCAACTTAATGAACTTGATGAATTCCGATTTCATGCCTACTCCAGCTCGTCCTTGTACAAGGATAAGATGAAGTATATTCACGATAAATATGCTCTTGGCAAGGAGTTCAAAGTGGGTGATTTGGTTCTCTTGTTCAACTCTCGGCTACGTTTGTTTCCGGGAAAGCTTAAGTCAAAATGGAGTGGACCTTTTGAAGTGGTATTTGTGACCCCGTTTGGTGCACTTGACTTGAAGAACAAAAATGGGAAAGATTTCAGAGTAAATGGGCACAGGGTCAAGTACTACCTTGGAAAAATTGATGACAGCCACGTGGTGGCACTTCTTCGTCTCAAATGATTTGATGGTAACCTACGTCGTGCCCCGATGTTAAATCAGGCGCTCCTTGGGAAGCAACCCATGTATTTTTCTTTTTTTTTTTTTGATTCTCATTGTAGTGTAGGATTTATTTTTTTGAACTGACTGGTTGTGAGATGTTGTAGGATTGTGTTGATGTAGTGCAGAAAAAAGTAGGAAAATGACCACTCTCTGAAGTTGGCAATGCAAACCGCACTCATTTTGTGCGGCTATAAAGGCCTTTGTGCGGCGGTAAGAAATCAATGCGGACCGCACTGGTAATTTGATAAAAGTTGGGGTTCTCTGAAGTTTACCACTGCCGCTGCATTGCATTTTGTGCAGTCTACGGTGGTCCACTGCGGCCGCATTACATTTTGTGCGGTCCACAATGGTCAATTTGTCAGTGTCCTATGGTTTCGAGCACCGCGGATCGCGGTGCCATTTTGTGCGGTCCGCGGTGGGTAGGTGAGCTGGGGCCCATGACATTTTTCTATAAATAGGACCTGAGGCCCTCCTTTTGAACTTTTCAAACTTTTTAATCTCAGAACCACAAAAATATTATTGTTCATCTAACTAAATTGCACGCAATCAACTACTAAGTCTCATTGATCATCACTACATCTCACTTCTGGTACCTTTAATCCCCTCTCATTTGTTTAATTTTATTATTTTCTTTGAATTTTTGTTTTTCTTAGTTTTTCTTCCTTCCCTTCCCGTTTTCTTTCAATTTTTTTAGCATAGGGTAGTTAATTTTGTTTTAAGTAGGGCTAGGTAGTTAAAACGTTGGGCAAACACTTAGGGACTCATCAATAGGTGAAAAATTGGACTAAAATTGATCAAAATATGAACCCTAGGTTGGTATTGTTGTTGGGCACTCAATGCAGACCGCAGTGGATTTTGTGCGGTCCGTGGTGCCCTTGTACGGTTCGCAATGCTATTTTGTGCGGACCGCAATGGATAAAGACCTGAAAGCTGGCACTTGAGGACCGCGACCGCATTGGATTTTGTGCGGTCTGCGGTGCCTCAATGCGGACGGCATTGGCATTTTGTGCGGTCCGCGGTGCATAGATTCAGAGAATGGGTAGTCTGAACCCCACATCTGTGCGGACCGCAATGGATTTTGTGCGGTACACAGTGGCCTCTTTACGGCTGCACTGCAGTTTGTGCGATCCGCACTTTGAAATATTGAAACTATCTGCAACATACTTTCTTCTACAACTTTGAATTTCATTACTTCTATTGATACTAACAAAGCATGACTGAATGTTGTTTGCAAACAATGGTGAAATCAAGAGGCAAAGGTGGTAAACAAACAGGAAGATGAGAGTCCTCCCGGGGTGGGAAACAAGGAATGATAAAATTAACCCCCCAAGTCAGACAAAACATACAAAACACAAGGAGAATCATAAGGGCTGCAGACAAAGCAATTGACCAGTCGGGGAGTGAGTATGAGCCTTCCCGGGAGGCCTCTTTAGACTCCATGCCAGAGTATGTTCCTGACTGGCTGGAGAGGAAAAGGTTGAGGGATACACCTCCAGGCTCTCCCATTGCCCAAGCATCAGTGCATATATCTTCTGAGTTGTCTGAGGGCTCAGCTGCCGGCAGTGGAAATGAATACTCCACCTCTCTTACAGCTTCACTATCCGGAGAGGGTCTAGTAGCAGAAGATGGGGAAAACGTAGAAGGGGGTGAGCCCCAAGTAGGTGGGGTAGAGAGGACTAGAAATTCGGAGGCATGGTAGGACCAGTTTGTAAGTGAGGTTGCCTACCACAAGTTCAGAGAGTGGTGGCCCGAGAGGAAATTGATACCTGAGCGTAAATTTATCACCCGAGACCTTTTGCCTCACAACCCCAATGTGTTGAGGCAATTAAGATAGAGAGCTGGATGGGACTACTTCATAGGCCATGTGAAGGAAGCCAATGATCATTTAGTGAAGGAGTTCTATCATATCAAAAAGGGCACCACAGTTACAAAAGTGCAGAACTTGAAGGTAAGATTCGATAGCAAGACCATAAATGATTACTTGGGCTTCTTGGAGGAGGATGGGTCCCTATACTTAGACACGATGAAGTTGGGTGAAGAAGCCCGTTCGTGGTTGGCGGAGTACTTGGCAATCCCAGATACCACCCCCGAGTGGTTGACTGCGGCGGTGAATATATTGAGGAGAACATTGAACTTTGAGGCTAAGTGGTGGGAGACATTTGTGTGCAGCAGGCTAGACCCTACCACCGATGACAACTCACTCCCAATTCACCGGGTGATTCTGGTTGCATCTATCATGGCAGGGTACCCGATCAATGACAGGAATGTGATGTCCCCGGTTATTACACGGGTAGTGAACGAAGGTGACAGATCTTATCCCTTACTCAACTTCCTGATCATGTACTTGGAGGACCAAGATGTGAAAAAGCAGAAGTTTGATATGAAAGTGAAGGCGAAGGCACCTTTCTCATGGTATAGCTTACAGGGTGATGACAGCCCTAAGGGCAAGCACTTCAAGGGCAAAGCCACTACTTCGACTGCCAGTCTGAAGAGCCAGTAGTGGTAGTGGCTCTTACTCAGCCTCCTTCCACCTCAGTAGACATGGCCTCAGGTCCATCCACTTCTATAGCTCCAGAGATACCCTCCACCACTGCATACCCATTAACTACCCACCGCTTGAGCCAGGTCCTCGCTAGCATCAACAATTGGATGCAGATAGCTACTTCTAAGCTGTCTGTACAATCTACCACGGGGACAACTCAGTCAGCACCTCCTCCTCCACAAGTCCTACAGTCCATTGAGGACACTCTCAAGGATCTTCTGGACAACCAGAAGAAGATCCAAGAGACTCAAAAATTGCTTACGGACATTGTTGATTCACATAGAAAGGCTCCCAAGGAGCTTGCTAGGGAGGCAAAGAAGATGAGGAAGACTAGGGCTTCCAAAGAGTCGGTGAAGGAGTTGCGGGTCGAGGTTGAGGGATTGAAGATGGATCACCTGCCTTTAGATTTGCTAGTGCATGACCCAGCACCATCAGCCCATCCCCAGCCACAGCAGTCCGAGAGGCCTCCTAAGAGAAAGAAGGTGATTCCCCAATCTGATGATGCAGTTATTCAGTTGGAGGACCTGTCGGGAGATTCCTCCAGCCAGCCCTAGGAGGCAGCCCAGGAGCCAGTCCAGGACCAGGTCCTAGCAGAGCCACAGACCACAAGGAGCCAATCACAGGTTCCCGAGCATACAGAGGACCCAAGGACCACTTAGGATCTCATGCAGACGGATGGCCCATAGGGAGTTTCTTTTCCTCTTTCCTCTACTTTTGTGCTTATTTTGGTTAGTTGTCATTGAGGACAATGCCAGCTTTCATTTGAGGGGGTAGCCCTATTTGGACTTGGATGATTGTACATATGACAGATTTTATGATTTCTTTATTTTTTTATCTTTGGTATGTATATAATTTCAGCATTTTATTACATTTTTCGTACTTTTTACCTTGGGTCTGTATATAAAAGTTACGTTCTTATGTATATATTCATCTCCCCTATTGTATATTCGATTAAATCCCTCTTATACATATTCATTCTACTTTCCGCATTTTTCCTTTTCTTAGCTTCTTATTTTATGTTCGTAGCTTCTTGTTTTGAGTTTTTGCAATAAGCCTTTGGTTTTCTTAATGTCACGGTTCTTCCAAAGGTGGAATTTGTGTGAACCGGGTGGCTCTTCCCGATGATAAATGGCGTGACAACC
Source organism: Nicotiana tabacum (assembly GCF_000715075.1). Taxonomy (NCBI): domain Eukaryota; kingdom Viridiplantae; phylum Streptophyta; class Magnoliopsida; order Solanales; family Solanaceae; genus Nicotiana; species Nicotiana tabacum. The sequence goes on from NC_134095.1 coordinate 26,777,965, forward strand.
TTCTTAAGGGTTTGAGTTTGTTTTTCTTTTTGCTTTTTAGTAGTTAGTTGGTAAGGGTGCCTCAAGCAAAGCTTCACTTGGGCCAACACATTTGCCTTTGATCCTATGGTCAAAAACAAATCGTTGTGTATAGGATGGTGAAAGTTGTGACCTTGAGACTCTTGTGTTGGCACATAATCATCAAGTGGTTTTTCCGGACCATTGTGTGCTCAAATCTTATTTAAGGTTGTTGTGGGCCTTGTACTCTGTGTCTTTATCAATCCCCTAGCTCGTGTGGTGAGATTTGAATCGCAAGTCCAACTCCCGAGCCATTGGTCTAGAACTTGCCCTGAATGTTTGTCGAGGCAAAATCCTAAGTGTAATTTGACTAGAGACATGATTATAGGCTCTCTTTTATCCAAATGATATCTTGAACACTTCCATAGACTACCAATGATAAAATCCCTAGTCAACCATTTTGAACCTTAGATCTTTTTCCTTCAAGAACCTCGAGACAAGCCTTTACTCATTCTAAAGATATCCTCTCTTGGCACCCGATCTTTCCTTAGCACATGGCAAAACAAAATGGTAAAAAGGTACAAAATGAAGAAAAGGAAAGGCAATGAAAAAGAAAGAAAAGCAAAAAAGACAAAAAGAATGTTCAAGCTAGAAATGAATAAAGGGATTCAATAAAAGCAAAGAATGAAAGGTGTGGAAAGTTTAGAAAGGAGAAAAGATTTGAAATGAACAAGAAAGAGTGAAAGTGTGTCTCTCTAACCCCTTATAAAGAAGTAAAATGACATAAAAAGTCAAGTGAATGCGTGCCAAAATGAAGCAAAAGAAGAGATTAAGGGAAGATGGAACCTACTTAAACCAAACATTTCCTACCCTGAACCAAAAGCCTTCATTATGTCTCTACAAAAGTCCTATATGATCTCGAGTTGAATGAAGCTTACATTAGTGGTGACTCACATAAGGGGCAAGCATATGGTACTTAGATCCGGACTTGTGACTTTTCCTTGAGAGAGATGAGTGTATTTCCATTAACCTCGTTCTGAGTGCCACTATCCTAAAGGTGAGGTTTGCCTAGGGAGAGTTGAGGATGTGTGAGTTTGGGTTCCACAACGACCAAAGTAATAGAAAAGAGTTTCTTTGATGTGTTGAGTCAACTCTTGATGCTCTTGTGTCGCACTAAATCCATGGTGTTCAAAAGAGTGAATGTTGTTAATGATTCATTTGAATTGAGGACAATTGTTAGTCCCAATTGATGCTAGATAAGGTCACTTTAGGTTGGCTGAATTTTCTTGGATTGACTCTTAAGGGGTGGGTCTTATTTTGTTTGCTTGAGGACAAGCAAAAGCGTAAGTTTGGGGGAGTTGATAACTAGGGATTATGATGCAATTTACACTCCTTCTTGCTTAAGTTTTGATTAGAAATATGTACAAAATAGTCCCAAAGGCTCACATGTTGTACTTGATTGCAGAGTTTGGTCAACAAGGTGACAATTTGTCAAAAAACAGCTCAAAAAGGAGTGAAACATGCACAAGTACCAAGAATAAGGCCAAGCTCAGTCTAACAGGATGAGTGCGGCTGTACACCATTCTGTGCGGTCCGCAAAGCTGAAGTTCAGAGAGCATGCAATTCAGGCAGCCAGGCAATGCGGCTGTAGAGTATTTTGTGCGGACCGCATTGACTTCATTGCGGCCGCAGTCGACTTTGTGCGGTCCGCAAAGCTCAAGTTCAAAGAGGTGCTATTTTGGAGGAACCTGGCCAATGCAGTCCGCGGTCCATTTTATGCGGACCGCAATACAAGCCACCGCGACCGCGGAGCATTTTGTGCGGTCCGTGGTGCGCAGCTTTAGAGAGCAGATTATTAGCCAAGAGCCTTAGTGCGGTCGCACTCAATTTTGTGTGGTCTACACTAGCCCCGAAGGGGTATTTTTGTTCAGAATTTTTAGCCTAGTATAAATAGTTTCTTTTCCCATTTTTAGGTCATCAGTTGTATTTTGAGATAGAGTTGCGCTCGTGAACACTTCTTCTTTTCCATTTTGAGTAATTTAGTTTAATTTCATCATTGAATCTTCAAGTTTTATCTAGTAATTAGTTATTATGGGCTTTTCTTCATCTATTTCTTTGTTTTCTTCCATAATCATGAGTAGCTAGAACCATTAGCTAGGGTTGTGGCTTAACCCTAGTGTAGGTAATTGATGGATCTTGTGTTTTAATGCTTGATTGTCTATGAGTGTTTAATATTTGAACTAATTTAGGGTTTTAATGTTGAATTAGTGGTTGCAAACACTAGTTTATACCTAGTTGACTTTGGCTCTTCTTGAGAAAGAGAGCCTAAGTCTATGAAATTGGTCCAACAAGGAATTGGGGAGTATTCAAGAGATTGATAGCCCCAATTAAATGGTTAAACCTAGATATATTAATACCCGACTTAAACCTCAATTGCTTGCACAAATTGGCATACCCAATTGGTCTTGAGAAAGTCAATTCGGGCAAAATTACTCGAACTACCGAGAGGTATAGAGTGAGTAGAATCGTGCAATGGTTATATCATACTCCCCAAATGTGACAATCTAGCCTTAGAATCAAGAATTTGTCAATTAACCACCTAGGAGAAAGTCACCACCCTAGTGCCTTTTATCTATTTGAACAACTTTCAATGGTTTAATCATAGCTTTACTTAGCCTAATTTAGCATCTTAGTAGTATAAAATTAGAAGTAAAATCAAAACCAACAATGTTTAGAAGTGCAATTAGGAACAAATACACAACTCCAATTTAGATAGAAACTCAACTCCAATCTCTAGCTCCCTGTGGAAATCGATCCCGGCCTTCTCGGGTAAAAGCTGCTTCGACCTCTTTTGCTACTTTGTAGTAGTACAGGGTTGGCCTCGATCATTTTGCTCTGGAGGCCCTATTCGAGATACCTTGGGTAACACTTGGCGGCCATGGAAATAAAGTTCGAAAATATGCACTTATTTGATGAAATAGAGTTATTTAGAAAACATAGTGGTATATAATATCAAGAAAATTAGATGAACTAATGATTGTAACACTTTATAGACATTGCGACTTCCTTGCATTAGAATTTTGATGGTCCTCCTCAAAATTCTGCCCCAGTTTGGTGAATGATCCTTCGGTCGTTCTACGTGTAACAAAGTTGGTTGGATCTGCTCTGGAATTTTGAGAATCCTTCTCAAAATTCTGCCCTAGTTACTTAACCAATTTCTAACTGTCTTGCATATGATTGCATCAGCTGGACTTGTTCCAGAATTTTGAGGGTTCTCCTCAAAATTCTGCCCCAGTTTTCGGTTCTAGAAAAATGAAGATTTATTAAGATATGACTGAACCCACAGGGCTGCCTACGTATACCCTCTTAAATGGGAATCAGGTCAAGCGTAATTCAGTTACATCAGATGAAGGAATGTAAACAATCTAAACATGGTATCTCTTGACTGCATCTGAATTGATAGGTTTTGGCCAGACTTCTCCGTCCATTTCTGCAAGTATGAGTGCTCCTCATGTTAGTACCCTATGAACCATGTAGGGACCTTGCCAGTTGGGTTAAAATTTTCCTTTGGCTTCATCCTGATGTGGGAAGATCCGTTTCAGCACCGGCTGCCCCGGTGCGAATTGTCTTGGTCTGACCTTTTTTTTGAAAGCTCTGGACATTCTATTATGATAAAGCTAACTGTGACATACTGCATTCATTTTTTTCCGTCTATGAGGGCTAATTGTTCATGGAGGCTCCTTATCCATTCTACATCACTAAGTTCGGCTTTTTGTATGATTCTTAAAGAAGGAATTTCTACCTCGGCTGGAATGACACTTCGGTACCATAAACCAGTAAATAGGGAGTGTCCCCAGTTGATGTGCGGATTGTGGTACGGTACACCAATAGGGCAAAGGGTAACTTCTCGTGCCATTGTTTGTGATCTTCTACCATCTTCCTCAGTATCTTCTTGATGTTCTTGTTGGCAGCTTCCACAGCTCCGTTCATTTGAGGCATATATGCTGTAGAGTTTTTGTGCTTGATTTTGAAGGTTTCACACATGGCTTTCATTAGATCACTATTGAGATTTGTGGCATTATCAGTGATGATGGACTCGGGAACCCCGAATCGACAAACAATACAATCTCTGATAAAATTTGCAAAGACTTTCTTGGTTAGAGCTTTGTAAGATGCAGCTTCCACCCATTTTGTGAAGTAATCGATGGCCACTAAAATGAACTGGTGCCCGTTTGAAGCAGTGGGCTCGATTGGACCGATGACACCCATTCCCCATGCAACAAAAGGCCAAGGTGCACTTGTTGCATTGAGTTCATTTGGTGGTACCTTTATCATGTCTGCATGTATCTAGCATTGGTGGCATTTCTGGATATACCAGATGCAGTCTGTTTCCATGGTCATCCAAAAATATCCTACTATGAGTATCTTTTTGGCTAGAACAAAACCGTTCATATGTGCTCCGCAAGTTCCGGCATGTATATCCTCAAGCAATCTGGAAGCCTCCCTTGCATCAACACACCTTAACAATCCTAGATCAAAAGTTCTTCTATACAGGGTTCCTCCGCTTTGGAAGAAGTGATTGGACAGCCTCCATAGTGTGAATTTTTAAGTATGGTTCGCCTGTTCTGGGTATTCTCCTTTTGCCAAATATTCCTTGATGTTGTGGAACCAAGGTTTTCTGTCTGTTTCTTCTTCAACATGAATGCAATAAGCCAGCTGATTATGGATTTTTGCCGGGATGGGATCGATGAAATTCTTATCTAGATGTCGTATCATTGATGACAAGGTGGCTAGTGCGTCTGCGAACTCGTTCTGGACTCTTGGAATATGTTTGAATTCTATCTTTGTAAACCTCTTCATCAATTCTTGCACATGATACAAGCATAGTAGTATCTTGGTGTTTTTCGTGGCCCATTCTCCTTGAACCTGATGTACTAGAAGATCTGAATCGTCAATTACCAGCAACTCTTGTATGTTTATATCGATGGCCAAATTGAGCCCCATGATGCAAGCCTCATATTTTGTCATATTGTTGGTGCACGGAAACCTAAGCTTTGCAGATACCGGGTAATATTGACCTGTTTCTGATACCAAAACTGCTCCAATACCCACTCCTTTGAAGTTTGCAGCCCCGTCGAAGAACATTCTTCATCCAACATAGGCTTCAGCAATGTCCTCTCCTACGAATGACACTTCTTCGTAAGGAAAATATGTTTTGAATGGTTTGTATTCTCCTCCCATAGGATTTTCAGCAAGATAGTATGACAATACTTGTCCTTTGACTGCCTTCTGAGTTACATAGATAATATCGAACTCACTTAACAATATCTGCCACTTGGCTAACTTCCCGATTGGCATGGGCTTCTAAAAGATGTACTTCAGAGGGTCCATCCTGGATATGAGGTATGTGGTATAGGCACAAAAGTAATGCCTCAATTTCTGAGTTTTCCATGTCAAAGCATAGCAAGTGCGTTCTAGTAGAGAATACCCTGCTTCGTAAGGTGTGAACTTCTTACTCAAGTAATATATACCTTGCTTCTTTCTTCCCGTCTCATCATGTTATCCAAAAACACATCCAAAAGCCCTATCTAATACGGACAGATAGAGTAGCAAAGGTCTTCTGGGTTTTGGAGGGACTAGGACTGGTGGCATGGACAAGTATTCCTTAATTTTGTCAAAAGCCCTTTGACAATCTTCAGTCCAACTGGTTTCAGCATACTTTCTCAACATTTTAAAGATGGGTTCACATATAACTGTGGATTGTGATATGAAGCGGCTGATGTAGTTAAGATGTCCTAGGAAGCTCATCACGTCCTTTTTGCTCTTCGGTGGTGGTAACTCTTAGATAGTCTTAACTTTGGACGGGTTCAACTCGATTCCTCAGCGGCTGACAATGAATCATAATAATTTTCCTGTAGGAACCCCGAATGCACATTTTGCGGGGTTCAATTTTAAATTAGACCTTCTTAGCTTGTCAAAGAACTTCCTCAAGTCTGCCATGTGATCTGCGACCCTCTTAGATTTGATGATGACGTCGTTATCATACACCTATATTTCCCTGTGTATCATATCATAGAAGATGGTCGTCATGGCTCTCATGTAGGTAGCCCCAGCATTCTTTAGACCGAATGGCATCATTTTGTAGCAGTACACTCCCCATGGTATAATGAAGGGTGTTTTCTCTACGTCTTCTTCGTCCATCCAAATCTTATGATAACCCGCGAAGCAATATACAAAGGATTGGAGTTTATGTTTTGCGCAATTGTCGATCAGAATGTGTATATTTGGCAGTGGAAAATCGTCATTGGGACTCGCTCTATTTAAATCCCGATAGTCAACACACACCCTTACTTTTTAATCTTTCTTCGGAACTGGTACAATGTTGGCTAGCCAGGTTGGGTACTCAACTACCCTTAGGACTTTGGCTTTGATCTGCTTAGTGACTTCTTCCTTGATCTTTAGGCTCATGTCTGGTTTGAATTTTCTGAGTTTCTGCTTCACTGGCGGACACATTGGATTGGTAGGCAACTTATGAGCCACTATAGATGTGCTCAGGCCAGTCATGTCATCATATGACCATGCAAAAATATCCTCATATTCTTTCAAGAAACAAGTGTATTCTTCCTTTTCTGACGGTGATAGGTGAATGCTTATGCGAGTCTCTATGATGGTTTCGGAATTTCCCAAACTGGTTGCCTCGGTTTCGTCCAGATTGGACTTAGTTTTGTTCTCAAAATTCTCAACTTCCCTGACAACTTCCTCAGGTATTTCGTCCTCTTCATCTAAGTCACTATCCTTATATTGTATTATCTCATTACATGTCACAGTCATTGGTTCATCAGGAAAAGTAATAATAATGATGTAGAATAAAAAATGTAAAAGATAATAATGAATACTAAATAACAATGCATTATTAAATTTTGAAAATATCCAAAACAGGTACGGCTCAATGACTTGAGCAATTATTTCGAAACAAAATGCGTCTTTAAAACAAAATACTAAAAATATCTCAAATGCATAGCATGGCTATTAAAACAAGTCAGGTTAATTGTCAAGCTACCCAGGAACTCGGCAGGCCGAGGATGGTGTGGCAGTCCAATTCTTGAGAACAACTCCTTTCTCCACGGTCTGAATAGTGAGGTCTTCTTCCTCCTCCTCCTCAACTATCACATTACAATCCATATTCTCGTCTTCTAAAAACAAGTTCCTCAACCCAGCCAAAGCTTCCTCCTCTACGGATCCCCATATTGTATCGGTCTGGTGAAAAGTATGACTCAGGTGTGGCACTGGCTTCTCGAGAGGGTAATAAGGACCACTCCATGGTGGCGACTAATCATTATATTCTTGCCAGGTGTACAGATATCCCATCCCGAAAGTTGTGCCGTAACGCTTCAACTATAAAAGTTTGGTAATGCCCTGGAGTTTCTTCCCAAGCCTTTTACCCGGTTCATAACCAAACAATGCCAGTATGCTTTCTATTTTGTTACTCCACTACTTATCCTTATCAATTGCGTTGACATGCTCAATGCGGTGATAAGTTTCTCCACCCAGTCTTCTTCTATTCTCGATAACTGGGATAGTTTGACTGGTGTAAATGGGGTTACTTCCATCTCCGTGAATGATTACCTCCTGATGTTTCCATTCAAACTTCACGGTCTAGTGTAGCGTAGAAGCTACAGCTCCAGGAGCATATATCCAAGGTCGTCCCAATAGAAGATTGTATGTAGCTGATATATCTAATACTTGGAACTCAACATCGAACCAAGTCGGGCCCATCTGCAGACAAAGTTTAATCTCCACAATTGTGGCCCTCTGAGACCCATCAAATGCCTTCACGTTTATACTCCCTACTCGTATCTCACGGAAATCTTTGCCCAACCTTTTCAGAGTAGTCAATGAACAAATGTTGAGGCTTGATCCCCCATCTATTAAGACTTTGTCGATGAATTTGTCCTCAAATTGTACCGTGATATGCAGTTCCCTATTGTAACTCAATCCTTCGAGAGAAGGTGGGTGTGGCCCCCATGGAGGACAAGATGTGGGAAGCAAGACTCAGATGGTTCGGGCACATTCAGAGGAGGAACACTGATGCATCGGTGAGAAGGTGTGAACGACTGGCGGTGGTGGGTACGAGGAGAGGTAGAGGGAGACCTAAGAAGTATTGGGGAGAGGTGATCAGGCAGGATATGGCGCGACTTAGGGTTACTGAGGACATGGCCCTAAACAGGGAATTATGGAGATCGAGCATTAAGGTTGTAGGTTAGGGGAAATTGTGATGTCTTTTTTACAACACACTAGAGTGAGACTAGCCAGTTAGGAATTAGTCTTAAAATGCTATTGATCAACTACTGATGATGGGCTTTATCTTCTGTGTATTAATACCTTACATCTTTCTCATATTTCCTATATCTCTTATATTGCTGTTACTTTGTTTTTTATGGAATTTATGTTATGTTATGGATTTTACGGTATTTTATGTTGTTTTATTATGAGTCTATTGATAGTACTAATATAGTGTCTCTTGTTGCCTCTTTGAGCCGAGGGTCTCCTGGAAACAACCTCTCTGCCCCTCGGGGTAGAGGTAAGGTCTGCGTACATATTACCCTCCCCAGACCCCACTTGTGGGATTACACTGGGTTGTTGTTGTTGTTGTTGTTGTTGTGGTTGTTCATCCTCGTTGAATGTGATCTTGTGACTCTCCAGTACTTGCCCTACCATGTTGGCCATCTCTCCACTGGTGATGTTGTTGGATGCATAAGCTTCATTTAACACCTTCATCATAGCACTCATATGCGCTACAGAATTTTGCAATAGCAACGAGATGGATATCTGGGTGGGAGTCTTGTTCAAATGATCGACGATAGAGTATTATGTTGCCTATACTTTCCTCCAAAGATCGTCTGGTCCAGCTTTAATGATGGGTTATTTGGTAGCAGCTTCCATGCTTGTTCCTCCCAAGTTTTCGGGTATATAGATCCTTCCAGTTCTGGTCACCCCCTGTGCGGCACTAGATTCTTCCATTTTTTCCTTTCCGTTTCTCTTAGCTTCGGTACGTAATCCCAGGGTATGGCGTTGGACTTGAAAGGAGGTGTGGGTTCTACTGTCACAGTGAAGGGTGAGGATACTTCTACTTTAAACGGAGTTGGTGCAATTGCAAGTGTTGTTACTTTAATTTCGAACGGGACTGATGCGGCTACTTCAACTTCGACTGGCAGCTGTATCTGTACCACAATAGGAGTGAGTGTGACTGTAGGTTTAGGGTCATCACCTTCCCAAATAAGCCCAATTAACCCCTCAGGATCCCATTCTTCATCAGTTTCTATTACATTTACCCTTTTTCCCCTATGATCTGGGAGGGAATTATTGCGGACATTTGGCATGGCTTCCTTTGCTTATATGACTTTTGTATCAATCAGGGTTTGAATCTAATCTTTCAGGGTGCGGAATTCATCGATAATATGCCCTTTCATGCTAGAATGGTATGCACAGGTTTTGTTTGGGTTGACCCACTAGGAGGAGTTTTCCATTGCAATAGCAAGAATGGGAGTGATATATTCAACAAACTTCAATCTTTCATATAGTTGGTCAATGGGTTCAGCAATAGAGGTATATTGTCTGGGCAGCCTATGATCACAATTGGGTCTGGGTTTTTGATAGTTTTGACGGGTTGGAGGTGATTGGTAATAGGCTGGCTAGGTGTTATAAGTATGATAGACGGTAGCGGGTTGAGAATATCTGGGAGGTGAGGGTTGGTATGTAGGTGGAGGTGTTTGGTATGTGAGTGGAGATTTTGGACCTTGGGCCATCATTACCTCCCCTACTTCTTTCTTCTTTGATATACCCTTTTGACTGCAATGCTTTGTTCGTGGCCTACAATGCCTCAAAATTGGTCACCACCCCACTTTTGATCCCTTCTTCAATCCTTTCTCCGAGTTTGATGATGTCGGAGAACTTGTGATTTTCGATGACCATTAACCTTTCATAGTATTGGGGATCCTAGGCCCTGACGAAGAATTTGTTCATCTGCTCTTCCTCTGATGTCGGCCTGGCTTTTGCAGTTTCTAACCTCCATCGAGTAGCATACTTGCGGAAAGTCTCTGTTGGTTTCTTTTTTAGATTCTATATGTAGAAGACATCCGATGCATTCTCTGTGTTAAACTTGAATCGATCCATGAAGTCCGACGTCATACTTACCCAATTAACCCATTTCTTGGGATTCTGACTGATATACCAAGATAGGGCATCTCCAGTGAGACTCCTCATGAATAGCTTCATGCGAAACCTTTCATCTTTTCTAACACCCACGAGCTTATCATAGGATGTTCTCAAATGTACTTTCGGGTCACCCGTTCCATCAAACATTTTGAACTTAGGAGGTTTGTAACCCTCCGGCTGAATGCACAGATCCTCATAATTCTGACATTCAATTCCTTTGCCTCCTTCAATACCCTGGACTTGGCTCGTGAGCTTCTTGAGCTCTTCGGCCATGTTCTTAATGAGCAGGTCCTTCTCGGCAAATTCTGGAGCGTATGATGTTGGTTGAGTAGAGTGAGGTAAGGTTTCCACGTATATGGAATTGTTTTGGTGGGTGCTAGTGGTTGGAGTGTAGTGGTGATCATTAGTGGAGTTTTGCGGATTAGGGATAGGTTGCGGGATATTCTGGGGAGTATGGTAAGTGGTTTGGGGGTATTGGGTAGGAAGATGTTGGTGCTGAGGGGGAGTAGGTATTGGTGGAGGATTAGGATTTTGGGGAGGAGTTACGTATTGATGGGGTGTGGAAGGATTTTGTGGACGTTGGCTTGGTGTGTTTTGAGGAGGTGCTGGGCTTTTAACATTTTGTTGGTTGACGTCTGGGACATTTAGGGTGAGGGAGAGGTTTGCCAAGTTGCAAACCTACTCAAGTTCTACTTGAAACTCCAGTATTGTCTGTTCCAATTATAGGACCAAACCATTCTAGGCCGGAGTACTCCAACCATCTGATATTTCAATATTCTCAGCATTTTCTTTTCGGATACCACTCAGATCATCCATCTTAGCCTTTCCTTTGCGTTTTGGATTACTCGGAGGAGGAGGAGGTGGATGGCATCTAGATCTGGTGTGATATGCTGATAATGCCAGTATGTGCGAACCAACCTTGGCAATGGGAATTCTGAAACACATATTACAGGATTTAAACACATATTGCGAAAACGTAAATTCACGTCCTAATTTGGGGAACCTCGTTGTGCCCGAGGTAGGCCTAACAACAAATAGATTTGGGGAGATTTAATGCTGATAAATAGCTCATTTCATTAATGTAATAAATAGGACGAACCTAAAAAAGATAATAAATAAATGAGTTATTAATGGCATTTGCCTTATTACATTTGAATTCCAAAATGACACAAAATAGATAAACCTAATCTACTTGGTCCTGAAGGGACCTTCTCCATATTTGGACCTCTTTGCTCCATCAATCAGATTCCCCAAGTCGTGCATATCCAGTAGTAGGTATGTCCTTGCTAGATGTCCTCCTTCGTTTCCCTCTGCATTATGACAATCTACGACCATTTTCCTCATCTTCCCTTCCAGCTCCATTAGACCCTGCTCCAAGTACTCCAACCTTTCTGCCGACCTTGTAGCCATTTCTTTCCACTCATTGATTGATTCCATTTCTAACCATGAGGGATAGAAGAACACATGACCGGCGTGATATCGATCTAGCTCGATGGTATCCTTTTTCACGATAACCTTCAAGTGCCACATGTGATGGGCCTCACATTTGTATGGAATGGTGTCACCCTGAAAATCGGCTCTGTAATGACTCATTTTGGAGAATCATGGTATGACTTGTTTTCTACAAGCTTGCCTCATAACCTTGATAGGAATATAGGGATATATTCCCCCAACCCAATCAACACTAAATGCGGAACGTCCTTGGATCTGATGATGAATTCATCGAAAGGGAACCACTCGAACATCCAATGAACCTGGTCCTCAGTCAAATTGTTGAAAAATTGTGCCCATTCTGTGGCATTCTCCGGTTGTGCAAATCTATCTGGGATAAAGGTGGAAAGCGATGTGATTGTTCCATGGTCTTCCTGGAAACTCCTGGCGGTATTGACCCCTCAAAAGATGTTCTAACAGCCAATCTGCAGTAACAAGTTACACCCCTCAAAATGTTTGAATCCCTTCTTGCAACGATCCAGAGCCCGGTATATGTCTGCTACGATCATCGGGATAATAGTATAGGTTTGTCCCTCAATTCCCTCCATTAAAGCTCTGGTTACCATGGCCAATCTGGTGTGAATTCTATCCACTTGGCTTGGGAACAATATCATACCCAGAAAGCAGACGATGAATGCAAAAACCCTGCGATGAGTCCATCCTAGGGAAGTGATGGAGAATTCATCACGAAAGATACGGTAAGATTTGTTGTGTCTGTATCGTTCATAGAGGAAGTCAAAGGGTATATAAGACTTCTTCAGGCACTAGCAGTCCTTATTCTTTCTCAGGCCCATCATTTTCAGAAATCCCCTGGTATTGCGGTTTTCTGGTACTAGTAAACAAGGACTATCCAATGGTAATCCAGCGAACCCTCCAATTTCCTCCAGGAGAGGAGTCATTTCTATGTCACCAAAATGGAATACAGCTCTTTCTCCGTCCCAGAACATAATAGCAGCTTCGATTAACATGTTATTTGGTTGGATGTCCAATAAAGAAGGTAAATTTTCAAGAACCCTTTTCACGTGATTTTTATCGCTTGGCGAAAGATTTTCCCACCAGTCCAACAACAGCGATGGTATACTTCGGACCATACCGAGCTTGGGGACTTCGTGCCTCATTTTCTACAAAATAAATAGAGTTAAACCCTTGCCCCCTCCGGATTCGACTACTTACACATTAACGATTAGCATGTCGGCATTATATCTCCAAATAATGCACATATCGTGATTGCGTCCATTCGGATTATGTAAATCCCGGTAGACTTTGGACAAGGCTTTCTTAGGGGGTTATTATGTGGACAACATAGTAACCCTGGCTAGGTTTGACCATGATGCATGTACAGTTATTTATCAGAGCAAGGTTTCTATAGAAGTCTAGACTGGTACCCTCAAACAGACAACTTGAGGGGGAAAGACACGGAACCGTCGACTGTACCACTGATCGACTAGTTTTACCGCAAATAAGCCTTTCCGAATTTAAAGGGTGATTTTAGGAAGAGCGCAGACACTCATCAAATGTCGTTATAGTATTAATGTGCATGAATGGAATATGATGTTGAGCATGGAGTTATGCAAAAGAAAATAACATGTTGTCAAGTATTTGCATGATGAATAATGATAAAATGCGGTATTGTAATAATTGTAAAGATATTTAAGAAAAGAAAAATAAGAAGACAAGTCAGTTTCCATAGTAAAAGTGATAAAGCAGGGGAAGGAAATCATAAATGAATAAGGATAGGCAAATAAATCCACATAGAATGGGAATGGGTGTGCAAGTATTAACGGAATAATAAAGACATGCTTAAAGACTAATTCACAGACAAGTTCGTTATGGTAAGAGCCTAAAGATATCCCCAGCAGAGTCGTCATACTGTCGCGCCCCTTTTTTCTTGCAAAATCGGGTTTCGACATTTTGGGACAACTCCTTTCCTTTTGGGATGAGGTAAGAAATTTGAAGAGTCGTCACCTAATGGATTAAGGTGCATTAGGGCACCTAGAACGGTTAACTCATATTACTAGTTTACATCACCGGAGATCGGGTAAGAGCTCGAAATTACCTTGAGGGAAAGGTGTTAGGCACCCCTCGAGATCCACAATGGTGGGTCCTGGCCGAACTTAAATTAAGCGAATTAGTCTTATGGGAAAATAAAACAATTTAGACAAATAGATATTACTTTAAAACAGGAATTAAAAGGGTCCTAGGTTTTTTAGCCTACAGGATCATTTCCATGCAATACTTGGTAACTTTCTCTAAGTTGGGGTGCTACACATATCATTAACGCACAGATCATCATTTCCTTTACTACCCAATTACTATCTTTCAGATGTTACCTAAGCGCTCTAGTAGCTTCTAATGCGTACCTTATGCGTGCACTACCCGCCCCTTACTTATGGTCCTGGAGGTATTTAGGACCTTTATTTTGGATAGTTCTAGACTTACCTATGTGGCTTAAAATGGGAAAAACCTAGGTGATAGACAAAAATCAGATAGGACTATCAGATAGGGAACAAATAAGGGCTCGTGTTAACCTCCACAAATAGACACAAAATGCACGCAATTAAATAGACAACTCTATTGATTTAGGATCCTACAGGCAGGATGTCTAGATGAGCAGAAAAGAACATAAGAAAGCAACTTATTAAAACGAGCATTGGGACCTACGCTTGCCTACTGATTTGATTAAGTTCTGAATCTGGGCATGTTTCAAGCAGCACGAGATGACAGTTTTGTGGCCCAGGATTCTTAGTAAACCTACAGGTTTGCCTGAACAGAATCCTATAGGCATGATATCATGATATCTAAAGGTTGATTAAAGACTTATAACATGATTTCTAAGCGAATTACTGATTTTTAACTCATGAAAACAGATTTCATCTCTTTAGATCCTATAGGCATGCTTTCTAATTTGCAGAATTAATTAACTCTTATAGACATGATTTTTAAGTGTCTAAACTGATTCCTTTTATTCCTATAGGCATGGTATCTAAGTTGAAACTGATTTTTACCTCCTATAGGCATGATATCTATTAATCATATATGGGCAGAATTTTAATCACGTCGTCAGGAAAAGATTATTATTCAAACAGATAGAATCATATAGGCATGGTCACTAATGCATGTAAGTTAAAATGTGCATGGATCCTATGTACATGATTTCTAATGTAAGGGACCTATAAACAGGATATCTAACATGCGAGTGAAATACAGAACAAAGCAATCAGAAAATCTAGGCATGATCTCTAAACAAGTAGTAACATTCACATAATCACCAATGAACCTATAGGCGGGATTTCTACCCGAGTTTCAAACAAAGATATAGAAAAAAAAACAACTTTCACTAATAAACCCCATATCTGTTTATTACAGAGATATTACATCCCAGAATGAATAAATTACATAACAGTATCCATTACACTATAGGGAGCCTTAGCAGGCCCAATATAAACCTGGGAACCAGGCCTTCAAACGTACCAACTTTGAAGCATGATGGTAGTCCATCCATAGCACATAAAATTAGGTTTTTGATGTGTCAAAGTTCCCCAAAGGCCTCAGGGACCCCGGGCAATGCTCACACCAGGACCACACTCAAAGAAACAGTTCATGAAAAGATTGGAAGACCGACCCCAATGTGTCAGAGTTCATAGGAGTCTCAAGGACCCGAGGCAGTGCTCACATTGGGGGTGGTAGGAACCTAAATAACTAAGAGTAGAAGTTTGAAAACCAGTATATAGAGGGTAAGGGGGAACATGTTTAGAAATCAGCACATACATAATAGTAACAGAACTGCACTAGAGAACAAAAAAAACTCATGTCCAGCATATAGTTCAACTAAGTTGATATTTGTTCAGACTAGATACTCATACCAGCATTTAAAGTAATCATAAAAGCAAAGATACTTGAACTAACATACAAAATTAACCACACATTACATGCTTACAGTATCTAACAATAGTCAGAATGGGGAACATATAGCTGAATTGGACAGGGTTTCACATTATTGAAAGTAACTTAGTCTAGCATTATCACTAAGTGGGATCATGTAGTCATATAGAAAACAGAAGCATGCTGAAAATTTAAATAGACTAATCGAATAAGGCATACAGAACAGAATAGAATAATAGGGGTTAAGGCATACCAGTTGAGAAGAAAGAAAGTAAAGATGCAATAGTAGTTATGTTCCAGAATAATTTGGCCTTGGCTTTCAGCCGACCAAATAATAGCCACTTAGTACAGAGATCAGAACAGGAGCAAGAGAGAGAGCTTAAGTTTTATAGTGAGAATAGGAGAGTTCGAGTGTCTTTCTAAAGGGGAAAGGGGAAGGGTTTTTATAGCATACAATAAAGTAAAACAAATAAGGTAATGAACCAATCACACACAAATAAGGTATGACAATCAATTAACAGTCAGTTAAGGTCAGCATGAATCAATTAAGAGGACAAATTCAAATAAGTACCACTTAGTTTAAGGAAAATCTCACACGGAATCAATCAGTGTCTGAGAATGAGGTTAAATAAAGTAAGAATTCATTCCACAATCAATTAAGAGTCATAACACAAATCAGCCAGTAGTACGAGTACACAAATAAGGTAAGATCGAGTAAGAACTTAATAAGAAAATACGGGTACTAAATTCAAAATCCAATTTAGGCAAGTAAATCAATTAACACTTTAATTAACAGAGCTAAGGTAAACGGGCAAGACTAGATAGGCAGAATCAGTAAGAAAGGTGAAATAAGAATTGGAACCCTAATTTTAGGGTAGTAAGATCAGTCAGAATAGTCAAAGGAGGATAACATGCATATAGACAGCTATAGGAAAATAAGAATCATAACAGGTCTGAGTCCTAATGTTAGGGCATATAAGCTGGTCAGCAGATTCCCAAAAAACGCAGTAGAGTGTATATAGTCGAGCATAAGAGAACATTAAAGGAGATACTAAACAAAAATAGAAATAGGACAGATCTTAAAAGATCTGAGCCCTAACTTTAGAGTAAATTAAAAACAGTACGAAAATCACAGGAGATTGCACATAATTTTTAAGAAGATATTCAACCATAAATGGAACTAGAACAGATCTTAAAGATCTGAGCCCTAGTTTTTAGGAAAGATAAATTAGACAGAACTTTTAATGAAAAAGTCGTAAAGAAAATAGACATGCGGTTAGATTTTAACAAAAATAAGAACAAAATTAAACAAGTCTTTAAAGATTTGAATCCTAATTTTAAGGGTAAACACGGAATCAAAAGAATCTTAGAGATTCGTACCCAAAAAGGTGAAGAATGAACGTATATG
Source organism: Nicotiana tabacum (assembly GCF_000715075.1). Classification (NCBI taxonomy): domain Eukaryota; kingdom Viridiplantae; phylum Streptophyta; class Magnoliopsida; order Solanales; family Solanaceae; genus Nicotiana; species Nicotiana tabacum. Next base: position 26,794,958 of record NC_134095.1, read on the forward strand.
AGAAAAGGGAGGAGAGTTCGAACCAGATTTGGTCCGAAAATGAAGAGATTAGCTTTCCATGTTAGGCAAGCTGCTAAGTTATACCATAATCGAGTAGTCAGTAGCGAGATGAGACCAATAAGGTAAGAAAATCGTTGGGGGATTCCATATTTGGGTTAGATCAAAGGGAAAATGAAGTTACGTCGCTAGGATTTCAGAAGAGGAGAAGGAGAGAGCATTTAGGGGCGGCGGGTTTGGGGTTATGAGAGATTAGGGTTAGGGAGTTAAGTTTGAAGGAGTGTGAGGAATTGTGGGTCGTTGATCTTGGAGATCAACGGTCAGGATGTGAAGAGGGATTGGGTCGGGTTGATTAATGGGTGTTGGTTTGGGTTGGGGTTATTGGGCTTATAGGGTATTGGGCTATCGGGTAGGTCCGAAAAAATTAATAAAAGGGGCTATATTTTAAATACCCATTTAATTTAATAAAAAAATTTTATAAAATAATTTATAAATGATAAAAATATCATTTGTGCATGAAAATAATTTAAACTAATTACTTAATATTGTAAAAATATAAAAATTTATTTTTCATGTAAATAATGTAATTATGCATATATGGGCTATTATTGCAAAATTATTGCAATTGTAGCCTAAAGATACAAATATAATTATGCATAAAATGATTGAAGCTTAATATGCTAAAATCAAATAATAAATTATTATAAATTATTTGTGATGCAATTAGTAATTATTTAAATAATAAAATGCTGGAATAAATTAATTAAAATTCTTTTAAAAATACATAAATTTATGAAAAAATATTGGTTGATATTCATGCACTATTTTGAAAGTATATATGCATTTTAAAAATATATGAGGGAAAAATTGGGTATCAACAGTTCGCGAAGAACAAATCTTCGCACCAGAAACTAACAATTTTGTCTGACACGAAAATGGGCATAACTCTCCCATACGACATCGAAATTTGACGAGTCTTGTTGCTATGGTTCCATGATTACGATACAGATCTAATGGTTCAATCTAATTACAAATCAAAGGTCGTTTACTCAATATAGTTCCCTTTATACCCAAAGAAACGATGCTGAAACATCAAATAAGAGCGCGATACAACCCAAACACCTCTGAAACACACCCTAGGCCCCCGGGACCCCGTCCAATCACACAAACCAGTCTCATAATGTAACACGGACCTTCTCGAGGCCTCAAATCACATCAAACAATATCAAAATTATGAATCGCACCCCAATTCAAGCTTAATGAACTTTAGAACTTCCAACTTCCACATTCGATGCCGAAACCTATCAAATCACGTTTGATTGACCTCAAATTTTGCACACAAGTCACATTTGACATTACAGACCTACTCCAACTTCCGGAAACGGAATCCCACCCCGATATCAAAAAGTCCACTTTCGGTCAAAATCCTCAAAAACCTTTAAAATTTCTAACTTTCGCCAAATGACCCCAAAATGACCTACGGACTTCTGAATCCACTTCCGGACGCGCTCCCAGTACCAGAATCACCATACGGAGCTATTCCTAGACTCGAAATCCCAAACGGACATCGATAACATTGAAATGCACTTCAATTCAAATTTATGAAATTCTTCCAAAATGCTAACTTCCACAATAGGTGCTGAAACGCTCCCGGGTCATCCAAAATCCGATCCGGACATACACCCAAGTCCAAAATCACCATACGAACATGTTGGAACCTTCAAATCCCGATTCCGAGATCGTTTACTCAAAATCCAATCTTAGTCAGAATCTTCCAACTTAAAGCTTCCGAAATGAGAATTATCTTTTCAAATCAACTCCGAACTTCTCGAATTTCAATTCCGACCACGCTAACAACTCGTAATACCTGAAGTGTAGCTGCTCGTGGCCTCAAACCGCCGAACGACGTGCTAGATCTCAAAACGACCGGTCGGGTCGTTACAACATATATTATATGTTGAATCCTCTTTACTTTTTTTGTGTTTTTGATTTTTTATATTTTAATATCCCTTAATGAAAATCTTGACTCCGTTACTGCATGTATTTCAAGTCATTATTTGAGTATTTTGTAATATTTAGATCCCGATAATATGATATTTCAAGTAATTTTAGTCTCTTTTATCAATATGTTGTCACAAAGATTATCTAACTTATGAGCCTTTCAATTCGTAAAGATTGCATTACATTAACCGTGAGAGAAAATATTCCAAGAGTTTTACTAATTTCAAAATTGTAAAATGACAAGGTTTGTAATAAATAAAATAACTAAGGATCGTTTTGTTACAAACTTGCAAGGATCTAATTAATATGAGATTATTTCTTCGATTGGTTGACCTAAGTAGAAATAAAGTAGGACACAAATTTGATAAGTATCCTAGTCAGATATTACCACTTTCACAGTAATCACCATCTCTATTTAAATTCGAAAATATTGTATCTTTATCTAAATCAAACCATAATCATTACCTCGTACTATAAAGGGATCCCAAATTTCATTATTGGATTTTAGAAAAAAGATTTTTATACAGCCTGTTTCCCTGTTTCGATGGCGGATTCCTCACTCCCACAAGATGCTCTTTTCCTCGGCTTTGACAGTTCTACTCAGTAAGTACCTAACTCAGTAATCATCTATATGCTGTTTTGTATTTTCTCGACTGATTTTAATATTCACAAAATCTTTGATAGTCTTATTGATTGATCATGTAGTAGTGGCTTTTTTTTCTCTTTTCAATTTAGCATATTGAATGTATATCATTCTTGATTTGTTCATTTTGCTCAATTTTGGTTAATTCTCTTAGGTTTCTGAATTTTTCTGTAATGGCATAAGTTTATTATTAACTGGGTTTTTGGGATTTCATGAAAAATAATTTAATTAGGGCATGTATGATAACCTTTATTTTTGTGTGTGTGGATTATCAGGTCATTGAAGGCTACTGTGCTTGATGCCAATCTGAATATTGTGGCTGCAGAATTAATTAATTTTGATTCTGAATTATCACATTACAAAACTGAAGGTGGTGTTTATCGTGACCCATTAGTAAATGGCAGAATTGTTTCACCCACATTGATGTGGATAGAAGCATTTGAATTGATCCTTCAGAGACTCGAGAAATCATCAAAATTGGATTTTGGTAAGATTGTTGCTGTTTCAGGTAGTGGACAGCAACATGGTAGTGTGTACTGGAAGAATGGGAGTGCCGCGATTTTATCATCTCTAGATTCTAAGAAATCATTGGTTGAGCAACTAAATGATGCTTTTTCGACGAAGGAATCTCCTATATGGATGGACAGCAGCACGACAGAACAATGCAAGGCGATTGAGGAAGCTGTTGGTGGGGCAATGGAGTTGTCTAGACTTACTGGTTCTTGTGCATATGAGAGATTTACTGGTCCACAGATACGTCGATTGTTTGAGACACAACCGGAAGTGTATCATAATACTGAGAGAATCTCCCTTGTTAGCTCCTTTATGGCATCTTTGCTTATTGGGGGATATGCCAGCATTGATCACACTGATGGTGCAGGGATGAACTTGATGGATATTAAGCTGAGAGCGTGGTCCGAAACCGTTTTGAAGGTATTCTGCTTTATAATAAGAACTACTGAGCAGCTCTAAATAAATCTAATCCTTTTGTAATATCTTTTAGAATTATTATTTTGTTCTTGTTGTTGTAGTTCTTGGTGAGTATTGTGTTAGTGAAGAAGTGCTTATTTTTTTTTTTCATTGTTAGAGTTTGGATGAATCTTAATGATGTTGTCTGGTTAATTTGATCTTTACTTGGTTCTCCAGGCCACAGCTCCTGGTTTGAAGGAAAAACTTGGAAAATTAGCTCCTGCACATGCTGTTGCTGGACCTATAGCTTCCTATTTTGTGGAGAGGTAGAGACCGTTATATGTTTTCCTTGCATTAACTCAGTTTCATCCGAAGAAATTTAAAGTGTTTTTTTCCCGTTCTGGCCAATATTCTTGAGCTAAATCAGTGGGTGTTAATGGGAGGATTCATGTTAAGCTCCTTTGTGTCCTTACCCAGGAAGTCACTATTAATGATCATTGATATTCGGATCTTCCCAATGGAGATTACAAATGATGACGAGTTTTCATTATACCATTACTGTATCCCATAGTTTCTATTCTTTATTCATACACTTGATAATGATCAGATAACAAGCACAAATTGGGATGGTTAGTGGATAGCGGGAGAGGGGATTAGTAGATTTTAATCATCCATTCAATATAATGTCTCTATTGCCCTCTTCTCTAGCCTTGCTGGTGAAGTGGTTAGAGAGGTACTACGGTACGAAACGTGTAGCTGGGTTCACATTTCACAATGTGTTACACGAAAATCTGTGTGCTCTTTTTTAGATGTTAGAACAGATACTTTCCCTTGTATTTGCTATCTGAGAGTTAAATCTTCCATAAACCTACTTTCAGGTATCACTTCAACAAAGACTGTTTGATCATTCAATGGTCTGGAGATAATCCCAACAGCTTGGCAGGTGAGAGGATCTTTGCTCAGGATTCTATGCATGTTTCTGATAGATACTTTTCTCAAACTTCTGCTTGCTATTTGGTCATCGCATTAGGATGTTCACTTATATAGTTATATGCAAAAGCAGCACACTGCCAGGTGGTTTTGATTCTCATATCTATGTATATATGACAAACTTATGAAGGCCCAATTCAATAATATTTTCGTGCCAACTCAACATCCTAACTTTTCTCTGTCAAAGTTGATGGGGCTGGGACTGAGTCTTGAGTTACTCAAGTGTGGACGTAAAATAGAATGCTCTGATGTATTAGAATTGAGATCTGGTCATCATCTAGTTTTTAGGCTTCAGATATCGTTCAATTATCTTAGAGCTTAAGGTGGAATCTCATAAACATGCACTCGCGAACGGGTTTTGATGTATGATAATATTGATAATCCTTGACACATAATTTCGCATATGAGTAGGTCCAAAAATTGGTGTAGTTAGCTGTTTTAGAACTAAATCTTTTTTTTTGTGATTTGTGGTTCTGCCTTTGGGCGATAATAGTTTTCATGTATGTCAACCTAATAGTTATATTAGCTCATAGTTTACAATGTCCTGATTACTTGGCTTTCTGATGTTCAGGGTTGACATTAAATACTCCAGGAGATCTGGCAATTAGTCTTGGCACTAGTGATACAGTAAGTCAGTTTTTCTTTTCCATTTGTTTTTGTTGTTGTTAGTGTTGCACTTTCACTTTAACACCGTAAAAAGGGGTGCACTGCTTTTTTTTGTTTCTTTATGTTATAATAGTTCACTTTTTTATAAATATGATGCAAATAGACCAACAAAATCAGCTAATCACAAATCTCCAAATGAAGGCATGAAGGCCAAACAATGTTGGCGACACTAGACTTCATCATACATTCTTCTAGCTAATGGACTAAAATCATGACCTATGTATATTGTCCTTCTGTCATAACAACCTGGACTTACTACTTCTTGAGATGAGGGTGATCTGGACTTATACGGGGATTCATTAAGCTTGTTAAACACATGATCAAGCGGAAAAAAATTGCTTGCTTCAAGAAAGAGAATAGTCAATCCTGTTAGTATGGACTTTCTTCTGCAGAGAAGAGAGAAGAAATGAAGTGTGGATTCCAAATATTACAGCCTACTGTTCTGTAACATGATGCTGAGAATTTATTTTATCAACAATTTCAGCTAAATATGCCTGTCCATTATGCCTTTTTGTTTTTATTTTAAAGGTTTTTGGAATAACTAAGGATCACAATCCAAGCTTGGAAGGGCATGTTTTCCCTAATCCCGTGGATACTGAAAGCTACATGGTAATGTTGTGCTATAAGAATGGATCACTAGCTCGTGAAGGTAAAATATTGATATCGGCAGATAGTGGAAAAGGATTTAATACCTACAGTTGATTTTATTAAGTATGAACCATATCCTTGGCAGATATACGCAATCTTTATGCTGAAAAATCCTGGGATGTTTTCAACAAACATCTGCAGCAAACGCCTCCACTAAACGGTTAGTAAAGCACTAATGCACCTATATACTATTTTTTCTATCTTTTTTCTTTCTTGGATTTGAAAGGATTCTGATATCTAATGCAGGTGGTAGATTAGGCTTTTACTATAAGGATTTTGAGATACTGCCACCCCTCCCAGGTAAGTTCTTTTGGTATTTGATATTCTTGTTTTTATCTAAGTTGAGAATGAGGTACTTGTCGTGCTGGCATTTCTCCAAAAGTTGTATTCGTCTTTTTGCTATGGGAAAACTTGGGGTCTCTCTATTTATTACTGTTTGATAGTTCCACATTTGATTGAGGGTGAGAAGTTGAATACTTTGGCTGGCATCCCTACTCTCTATCTGGTGCCAGCAAAGGGGGGAAGGGGCTTTATTCTTGGCCTTCAGTGCATTGACCTCCTTTATTTTTATTAGAGTAAAGCTTGAGTTGCACAGTAGATGATGAAAAGTTCTTGAAAATTAGAGCTTGAACATGCTTAGGACGATGCAGGAGTTCGAGAAATAAATACCTTGATCAATGCCGAAATGGGGGTGAATATATGTATATAAACTTGTCTATATTTGTGTGTCTGGGAATTTAACCAGTTTTGCATTGACAGGTTATGCATATCACACTATCTCTGTTAAATGAGTTCTAGATTTAAAATTGAAAAGAACAGCCTTTATATGCGTCTAAAGAGAATATACTGTCAAAAAAAAAGTGAAGAATGGCAGAGGTTTATGATAAACCAATTAGTTTGCGTTGAAATAACACATGGACAGGTTGAGGCCCTCAAAACATCATGTGGACATCCTCAGTTTGTTAGAATTTAACCTTAAACATTTGATTTTTATATGTGTGAATGTGTCAAGTGCTCATGCATCTTGCTACTTATTTTCATCAAAACTTATTAGTCGGCAATTCTAAGAAATAACTGTTCATGCAGTTGGTTTCCACCGCTATATCCTTGAGAACTTCAGGGGAGATTCTCTTGATGGAATAAAAGAGCATGAAGTGCAAGAATTTGATTCCCCTTCTGAGGTTTGACTTAAAATAGTTCTCATGCGAAGATAATTGCACGTTTTGTGCATAGATATCAAGTGGACGTGCAAGAAGAGGTAACTTACATTTATGAATCACATATTTATCTGCAGGTTCGAGCCATAGTAGAGGGACAGTTTCTTTCTAAGCGAGCTCATGCTGAAAGATTCGGAATGCCTTCTCCTCCAAAGCGAATAATTGCAACAGGAGGTGCTTCTGCAAATAGTTCCATTCTAAGCTTGATAGCTTCCATCTTTGGAAGTGATGTTTACACAGTTCAACAACCAGGTTAGTTAATCTCCTTGTTGTTTATTTTAACCTAAATACCTCATAGTTCTACTGCTCGTGTAGCGGTCGCCTAGGTTGCTCAAACACGGGTATGGGTGTCCGATACGGGTGCGGCGGATCTAGAGATCAGATCCTTCGAGATGTAAATTCTAAGATTCGGGGATAGGGATCCTAGTATGGATACGGGTGCGGGGATCCGACTAAAATAATTCAAAAAAATAAAAATATAAAAATATCTCTAAATTATGAGATTTTGTGGAATGCTTACGTATAGCTTGTAATGTATGGATTTCTTTTTTATTCTCAAATTTTGGATAAGTAAAGGATTGATTTCCTAGATAAGGTATGCTATTTTCTTTATTTTTACCCTAGTTTTGGTTCTAAGTTCGGGAATCAAATTTTATCTCATCTCCAGTGTTTTAAAAGACGTGGGCGTTAGGTGAGGCTTTTTACATATGCCTCAGCAAGGCGTAAGTCTCGAGGCACGGGGCGTAAGCCCCATAGATATTTAATTTTTAATATTTTACAAAATAATATAATTACAGTAAAATTTTATAAACATGTAAAATTGCATAAAAATTGAAGAAAACTATAAATATGTGAAATATATATATATATATATATAGAGAGAGAGAGAGAGATAGATAGATAGATAGATAGATAGATAGATAGATAGATAGATAGATAGATAGATAGATAGATAGATAGATAGATAGATAGATGCTCCATCCCCATAAAAAATTAGTCAAAACAATCTATTATACGCTACTTACAAGTACGAGTAACTTGCATCGAAAAGAATAAAATTTTCTACATGGAGGAACAAAAATGATGACTAACCTGCAATTTGAACTTTGAATTTGCTGCTATGAAGGAGAATGGAGTTCTATTTGTATTTGTAAAAAAAAAAATGAATATTCGTTTATTGGAAGATGTTAGCAGACTAGCGGCCAAGGGAAAGAATTGGGAAAGACCATGAATTAGGGCTTCAATCAATAAAAAAAGGTCTTGCCTTTTAAATTTAATATATTTCAGTTCCTTTTTAAAACTTTTGAGTAATTACAAGCCGACTTTTAAGATTTTGGGTATTATATGAAAAACTTATTCAACAAATTTTGTTTTTATTTGAAAAAGTCTCAGGGGCTTACGCCTTACTATAAAAATGCGCCTCAAACGCCCGGGCATATTGCTGGGCGTACGCTTCTTGAGACTTTCGCTTCATACCATCGCCTCGGGGCGTTTTTGGTGCGCCTCACCCCAGGGCTCGCCCCGAAAACGCCTTTTAAAACACTGCTCATCTCGAATTTTCCGTCTCGTGGTCAAAGTACCAAAAATTGTTTGACCAGATCCGGTACAAATCTCATATCCACATCCATACTAGTGTCACGTTGACATGGGTGCGGCACCTAAACTGCCGTGCCGGAGCAACTTAGGCGGTCACTATCCCTATCTAAGAACAACTACTGCTGCAATGACTTAATCAAGAATGACATGCGATGAATTCTCATCGACTCCTACTCTTGTTTACTGCTGGCTAATTTAAACACTGAGATGATTTACAGACTCGGCTTCACTTGGTGCTGCTTTGAGGGCTGCTCATGGTTGGTTGTGCAATAAGAAGGGTAATTTTGTGTCAATTTCATCCATGTACATGGACAATATGGACAAGACATCACTTAACTGCAAGCTCGCTGCGACAACAGGAGATCAAAAGCTTGTCGCCAAGTATGCTATGTTGATGAAGAAGAGAATCGAAATTGAGAATCGCCTTGTTAAAAAGCTGGGGCGTTTGTGATCTTGAGAGTTACCAAATCAGCAACCTCCAATAATTTGAGAGTAATAAAGATGTCAGATTATTTGACTCTTTGTTTTCATTGTCAGATTATTTGACTCTTTCTTTATCCTTGAGTAGGACTTGCTTTTAATACATTCTTTTTCATCTTTCAGTTAAAGAATAAGCCATTCGACAAGGCTATCAGATGATTGAATATCTGAATTCATGATGATTTGCGCCTAAGTTTTTCTAGTGATGGTATATAACTTATAACTAAAAGAATTGTAAGATAGGTGGGTTTGATGTTTTTTCTCATTTTTAATAAATGCACCCCAAAACTTATTCCCATCCTCATGGGAGATGTCTCTGTTAGTAGCTTGGGTAAATCGCGAAGGACTAGTAGGGCACGAATTGCTTCACAATCTTTTTTGAGAATTAGAAATTAGAATATGAGAAATCTATACATCCCTATTATAGGGTTCGTTTAGTCTTTTAATACACTGCTGTTAACAGTAACGTTGTTAACACAAGCTTATTTGATTTAGAAATACGCATGTCTAAAAATGAGTAATATAATAGGAGGGGTATGCAGTATATAGGAAAAATTTTGCTTTTTTGCATTGGCAAAATACGTTCTTTCCTTTTCATGTTTTCCTGCTCTTTGCCTAACACTTTCATCCCCTATTCCACTACTAATTAAGATATGTTAATTTGTGATTCGTGTAGTTGATATATATTTATATATAGTATATCCATTTAACCAAAAAAAAAAAGTATAAATTAGTATGTCATACTTTCTAAAGAATCTTAAAGTCAAATTTCTTGTCTACCTAAAATGCTTTTAAATTATCTGTTTTCCTAGATCATACAAATTTAAATCTTAAAAATGTTAATTGCATTATTCTAACTTATCCAATTTAATTATCTCTTGTTTATCCAAAAGAATTATGAATACATTAGAAAAATTAGATTACTATATATATTAAAGTGTGATTGACAAGGATATTCTGTTGAAGTATTTCCCTTAATGATTTGCTTAATTTAAAACGGTACTAGGCTATATTAACGCCTCATTTGTTTTTTTTTAAGATTAAGACGTCTGAATCTGAATATCAAGATGTGTATTAAGATTAAGACATCTGAATCTGAATACATATCTGAATATATTAAGATGTGTATTAAGATTTGAATTCTAAATAATTAAGACTGTTTGATTTTTAACATCTGAATGTATAAAATTTATCTTTATTTGAAAATTAGTAAACATAAAATTCAAATGAAATAATAACTAATTTAATATTCTATCAATGAAATATATATTTTTTTAAAATATGATAGTTGTTGGTGGTGATGACTACGGGTGAATGCCGACTAGAGGCGGTGGTTGGTGGTAGTTTTGGTTGATGATGGTGGTTCATGCTAGTAGCTAGTAGTGATTGGTAGTGGTGGCGATTATGATTGAGGATGGTGGTGGTGGGTGGTGATAGTTAATAATGTCGGTTGTGGAAGGTTAAAATGATGGGCAGTGCGGGCTGTGATTGTTGATGATGATGGGCAGTGCCGGCTGTGGTTGTTGAGGGTGATGGGGTAGTCAATTGTGGTAGTTGAGGTGGATGAGTGTTGACTATGGGTGAGAATGATGGTGGTCGAAGTGGTAGGGATAGTGGGAGGTGATAGTCGATAATGGTGGCGGTTATGATTGAGGATGATGGTGGTGGAGGTGGGGGTGGTGGTGGTTGAGTATGGTGGTGGTGGTGGCATGGTGGTAGTTGATAATGGTAGGCGGTGATTGCAATTAATAATGAATATGTGATAGCATCTTAATGAAATTAAGTCTCTGTTATAGATCTTAATCATACATACCTATTCAGATCTATTAAGTGGTTGTAAAAAAAAATCACACTTAATGATTAAGATCTGGATAATTAAGATTAAGACTTTAAAAATAAACGCACTTAATGTTTGAGATCTGAATGATTAAGATTCAGACCTCAATTAAGTGCAAACAAATGAGGCCTAAAGTCATGCTATGCTTGCTGAAGTTAAGAGTATTTTCTACATGATAAGAGGGAGACAAAAATATGGCAAGAATATGAAGAGTTAGGTATATTTTATCATCAAGGTTATGACTTATGCATGTGCTTGATCTTACCGAAATATAATTCTGCGCCCTCTTTAAAGCCTATATATAAACTATGAAGACATACTTGCCAACGATGCTTTCCATCTTTCAGCAAGACAAACACCAAAATTGAGAGTACCTAGTTTTTATAAGTTCCTACTTATTTTACTTTTATATTTCTAAAATTCTTTTTCAATTTAACTTCAAGTATCAACCAATTCATTGTTGAAGATTTTAAGATGGAAAAGTCTTAAAAAATAAGGTGAATGGAAAATGGAGGGAAAATAAAATTTTTGAGTAAAATTTTAAGTTTCCCTCTCTTGAAGCATTGTATATTGGAAGAGGAAAAGGACTTTGGTGGGTATATATACAATTGCTCTTCTTGTAGCTCTTAAAGAGTTAAGAAGAAGGCAAGCCTCGCGCCGTCGTCGTCGCTCGCTCGCTCGGCTCGGCTACGGCTTCGGATTTGGATTTGGATTTGGTCAAATGATCGATTGATTGATTAATTTTTTGGACCAAATTTGTTTGTTAATAGTGAATATTAACGTAATATTATTCGTATTTGTAACGGATGTTTTCCAATACGTTGATAGAATCCAAGTATCCAACCAGTTCGGCCAAGTGCATGCTCCATTGTCCATTGGCAACCTAGTGCTCCTTCCACCATGTCAAGTGCTTCCTCCATAACAGCCTAGTGATTGTTCCACCATGAGTGGTGGCTGGTCATTCTCCTAATAGCTGACTGCATTATAAATATGTGCAGTAGCTGTTAGAGCAAGGACACACAAAAAAAAAGCACAAACACGACACTGAAAAACGGAATAAGAGCTGTTAGGAGAAAGCATAGGCAGAAACTAATTGATATCCTCTTCAGTAAGAACTCAACATCGGCTATAAATTGCATTTCTTCCTCTCAGAATTTCCATTCGACTTCTGAGTTCTCCTCCTTTGTTGTGCATTGTTTTAAACTACAAATAAAGCAATCGTAAGTGTGATTTGCTGCCGAACTTTGTGTTCGCTGAAACACTGGGGTTTGAAGTACCGCTACACCAGTGTGTAATCCGTTCTATCCTGGGAGGAAACAATCCATAACCTTGGGTACTAGGAGGGGATTAAATTCCTTAAGGAAATACTGTGAATTCAGTGTGCTCGAATTAATAACTGTTTCGTTTATATTTACGTTTATACACTAACTTTCTTTTCTCCAGAATTATTATTTACAAATACAGTAAGTAAGAAGACAGGAACCAACAAGCTTAAGGAATTTAAATTTATTTCTGTATTTGTGTTATACTTACTGCTCTGGTGACTAAAACCTTTGTGGTTTTGTCTACTCCCGTTTTGGAGATTAAAGCCTTCGTGGCGTTTTGTTGGAGATTTAAATCTACGTAATTTTTTTTCTCTCCAAGTTTAAACGCTTATTAAACGTTTGTTTGTGTCATTCTTTTACAGAAAAAATGGCAAATGACAACGGAAATCGAGTTGTTCCGATGATGACTGCCTACGCATCAACAAGCCGAACACCGGCAGAAAAATCCGGAAAATTTTCCGAGATTGATTTCAAGCGCTGGCAACAGAAGATGTTCTTCTACTTGACTACGTTATGTCTACAGAAGTTCATCAAGGAATATGTTCCTGATCTGCTCGATGAAACTCCAGAGAATGAACGCTTTCTCGTGATTGAGGCGTGGAAGCATTCTGACTTTTTGTGCAAGAATTATATTTTTAGCGGACTAGAGGATAATCTGTATAACATCTACAGTAATATGGAGATGTCAAAAGAACTGTGGACTGTGCTTGAAAAGAAATACAAAACCGAAGATGTCGGGATGAAGAAATTCGTTGCCGCAAAATTTTTGGACTACAAAATGGTAGATAGCAAGTCTGTTATTACCCAAGTCCAGGAATTGCAAGTGATTATTCATGATCTACTTGTTGAAGGTCTTATCATCAATGAAGCATTCCAAGTTGCAACAATTATTGAGAAGTTGCCTCCTTTGTGGAAGGATTTCAAGAACTACTTGAAACACAAACGAAAGGAGATGTCCCTTGAAGATCTCATTGTTCGATTGAGAATCGAAGGGGACAACAAAGCAGCTGAAAAGAAAGGCCGTGAAAATTCAACAACAATGGGAGCAAATATTGTTGAGGCTACTTCTCAAATTAAGAGAAAGAGGAAGCAGGCTTCTGGGCCAAGAAATAACCCAAGCAAGAAGCAGTTCAGTGGAAATTGCTACAAATGTGAAAAAGCTGGACACAGATCTGTAGAGTGTCGTGCTCCAAAGAAAGACAAGAATAAGGGTCAAGCAAACATGGTTGAAAAGCACGAAGATATTGATGACTTGTGTGTTATGCTTTCTGAATGCAACCTGGTAGGAAATCCTAAGGAGTGGTGGATTGATTCTGGAGCCACTCGTCATGTTTGTGCTGTGAGGGAAGCATTTTCTACATATGCTTCTGCTGGACCCGAAGAGATGCTTTCTATGGAAAATGTTGCTACAACAAAAATTGAAGGATATGGGAAGATATTTCTCAAGATGACTTCTGGCAAGGTCATGACTTTGAACAACGTCCTTCATGTTCCCGAAATTAGGAAGAACTTAGTCTCTACTGGACTTCTTGTAAAGCACAGTTTCAAGTGCGTTTTTGTATCCGACAAGGTGGTGATAAGTAAGAACGAAATGTTTGTAGGAAAAGGTTACCTTACTGAGGGCCTTTTCAAGTTGAATGTAATAGTTGTCGAAACTAATAATAAAACTTCAGCTTCTTCTTACTTACTTGAGTCAAATAATTTATGACATGTACGTTTGGGTCAGGTCAATTATAAAACCTTGCGAAAAATGATTAACTTGGAAGTATTGCCTAAGTTTGAATGCAGAAAATCAAAATGTCAAATATGTGTGGAATCTAAGTATGTTAAACATCCTTATAAGTCGGTTGAAAGGAATTCAAATCCTTTAGACTTAATTCATACAGATATTTGTGACATGAAGTCAATACCATCTCGCGGTGGAAAGAAGTATTCATAACTTTTATTGACGACAATACTCGATATTGCTATGTTTACTTACTTAATAGTAAAGATGAAGCAATAGACGCATTCAGGCAATATAAAAATGAAGTTGAAACACAACTTAACAAGAAAGTCAAAATGATAAGAAGTGATAGGAGTGGTGAATATGAATCTCCTTTTGAAGAAATATGTCTAGAATACGGAGTTATTCATCAAATAACAGCCCCTTACACACCCCAATCCAATGGGATTGCGGAAAGAAAGAATCGTTCATTAAAGGAGATAATGAACGGAATTGTTGATAAGTTCTGGTTTGCCACCGAACTTGTAGGGGGAAGCCGTTCTTACGGCTAACCGGATACTAAATCGAGTACCCCATAGCAAAACACAATCCATTCCATATGAAAAATGGAAAGGAAGGAAGCCCAACTTGAATTATTTAAAAGTGTGGGGTATTTGGCAAAAATGAAAGTTCCTAAACCCAAAAGGGTAAAAATAGGACCGGAAACAGTTGATTGTGTTTTCATAGGATATGCGACCAATAGTAAAACATATCGATTTCTGGTTCATAAATCAGAAAATTCCGACATTCATAATAATACAGTTATAGAATCAGATAATGCTGAGTTCTTTGAAAATATATATCCGTATAAAAAGGAATGCGAGTCGATTGGTGAAGGATCTAAATGACCTCGGGAAGAAACAAAAGAAAGTACATTTAATTAGGAGGATCTAAGGTGTAGTAAACGTTAAAGAACGTCTACTTCGTCTGGACCAGATTTTGTGACTTTCTTATTGGAAAATGAGCCTCGAACATTTAAAGAAGCTATGTCTTCTTCGGAATTATTGTTCTGGAAAGAGGCGGTCAATAGTGAAATAGAATCCATATTGAACAACCATACATGGAAATTGGTTGATCTTCCTCCTAGAAATAAATCTTTGGGTTGTAAATGGATTTTTAAAATAAAAATAAAAAATGATGGCACTATTGATAAATTTAAGGCAAGACTTGTTGTCAAAGGGTATAGACAATGAGAAGGTCTTGACTACTTTGATACATATTCTCCAGTGACGAGAATTACGTCCATACGAATGCTAGTAGCTTTAGCTGCAATTTATGGTCTTGAAATTCATCAAATGGATGTAAAGATAGCCTTCTTAAATGGAGATTTGGAAGAAGAAATCTACATGGAACAACCCGAAGGGTTTGTGGTTCCAGGTAAAGAAAAGAAGGTATGTAGACTTGTTAAGTCCCTCTACGGACTAAAACAAGCACCAAACAATGGCATGCGAAATTTGACCAATCAATGTTGTCAAATGGTTTTAAGACAAATGAATGTGATAAATGTGTGTACATTAAAAATGTTCCAAATCACATAGTCATTGTTTGCCTATATGTGGATGATATGCTAATAATGAGTAATGACATTGCCAACATAAATGTGACTAAGCATATGCTAACTAGCAAGTTTGATATGAAGGACTTGGGAGTTGCGGATTTAATTCTGGGGATTAAGATCCAAAAGACTCCTCAAGGTCTGGCATTGTCACAATCTCATTATATTAAGACAGTACTTGAAAAATTCAAGCACTTAGGGTTCAAAGTTGCAAAGACTCCAATTGTCGTGAATCTTGCATTAGCAAAGAACAAAGGCCAAAGCATATCACAATTGGATTATGCTCGTGTGTTGGGATGCTTAATGTACATCATGAATTGTACACGACCAGATATAACTTGTGCTATAAGTAAATTGAGTCGATACACGAGCAATCCAGGTCAATCTCATTGGATGACAATGAAACGAGTTTTGGGATACTTAGAACATACCCAAAACTTTGATTTGCACTACAGTAAATATCTTGCGGTGATTGAAGGATATTGTGATGCAAAGTGGATCATCGGTTCAACTGATTCGAAGTCCACAAGTGGATATGTATTCACTATTGGTGGAGGAGCGGTATCTTGAAAGTCGTCCAAACAAACTTGTATTGCCCGCTCTACAATGGAGGCTGAGTTTATAGCCTTAGATAAAGCCGGTGAAGAAGCTGAATGGCTCCGAAATTTCTTGGAAGACATTCCATTTTGGCCCAAACCGTTGGCACCAATATGCATATATTGTGATAGCCAAGCGGCAATTGGAAGGGCTGGGAGCGTTATGTATAACGGTAAATCTCGTCATATACGACGAAGACATAAAACCGTTAGGAAACTACTCTCTAGAGGAATTATCACGATTGACTATGTAAGGTCAAGTGATAATGTGTCGGATCCACTTACAAAAGGCCTAACTAGAGAGGTAGTTGAGAAATTATCGAGGGGAATGGGACTATGGCCGAGAATAAGTCATTGTGGCGGTAACTCTACCTAGAAGACTGGAGATCTCAAGATCTAGGTTCAAGGAGATCAAACAAAGTCATTAATGACGGTTCAACATTGTCAACAAAATTTTTGGTCCATTCTCATGATGAGACAATGTTCAGTACCAAGGATAAAACATTAAGGCTTTTTAATGATTTCTAAATTTGAGGGGTATATCAAATAGTGTATCTACGGGATGACACGTTTAGAAATCACCTATGTAAGTGTGAAGTGTTAGCCGCTTCAAGGAGAATTTTGCAAGGCCAATTCTCTACGCACTTATGAAACCAGGCGGTGTTCATGGCTGAAAGGAACACAACAATGAGAACCAAAGATGGTTAAGGGTTGATTGTGTGACTTATGGTTGTCTAGGTATACACTAAAGTTTGACGGTTCAAAGATATCAAATCTACCGATTGACCGAGTATATCCGACATAAGTTCACTACGAAAAGTTCAAAGGGAAACCTACTTATCCAGATGCAATTAATCCTTGCTTGCAAATCACACAAGTTTTTCATGCATACTTCCGGGATATAGCCATTCCCCATTCATGTGGAGGATTGTTTAGGATTTTAAGATGGAAAAGTCTTAAAAAAGAGGGTGAATGGGAAATGGAGGGAAAATGAAATTTTTGAGTAAAATTTTAAGTTTCCCTCTCTTGAAAACATTGTATATTGGAAGAGGAAAAGGACTTTGGTGGGTATATATACAATTGCTCTTCTTGTAGCTCTTAAAGAGTTAAGAAGAAGGCAAGCCTCGCGCCGTCGTCGTCGCTCGCTCGCTCGGCTCGGCTACGGCTTCGGATTTGGATTTGGTCAAATGATCGATTGATTGATTAATTTTTTGGACCAAATTTGTTTGTTAATAGTGAATATTAACGTAATATTATCCGTGTTTGTAACGGATATTTTTCAATCTGTGGATAGAATTCAAGTATCCCACCAGTTCGACCAAGTGCATGCTCCATTGTCCATTGGCAGCCTAGTGCTCCATGAGCAAGTGCTCCTTCCACCATGTCAAGTGCTTCCTCCATAACAGCCTAGTGATTGTTCCACCATGAGTGGTAGCTGGTCATTCTCCTAATAGCTGACTGCACTATAAATATGTGCAGTAGTTGTTAGAGCAAGGACACAAAAAAAAAATACAAACACGACACTGAAAAACAGAATAAGAGCTGTTAGGAGAAAGCATAGGCAGAAACGAATTGATATCCTCTTCAGTAAGAACTCAACATCGGCTATAAATTGCATTCTTTCCTCTCAGAATTTCCATTCGACTTCTGAGTTCTCCTCCTTTGTTATGCATTGTTTTAAACTACAAACAAAGCAACCGTAAGTGTGATTTGCTGCCGAACTTTGTGTTCGCTGAAACACTGGGGTTTGAAGTACCGCTACACCAGTGTGTAATCCGTTCTATCCTGGGAGGAAATAATCCATAACTTTGGGTGCTAGGAGGGGATTAAATTCCTTAAGGAAACACTGTGAATTCGGTGGGCTCGAATTAATAACTATTTCGTTTATATTTACGTTTATATGCTAACTTTCTTTTCTCCAGAATTATTATTTACAAATACAATAAGTAAGAAGACAGGAACCAACATTCATGTCCAAATGCCTATAAGTATCTTAACAAGATCCATGTTTCGTCCACTCGTGTCAATTGTGACACGAATGTACAAAACATGGAACTTGTTCAGATATGTTATCTACTACGTAGAAAGAAATATTCATATAATAGTACCAGTATGTAGATTTTTTTCACCAAAGATGTAGAGAGAGGCTTATCCACCTTAGAAGATGGTGCATGTGAACCCATCCACTTTTCCTATAACATGTATTTTCCTGTATAAATTGCTACAAGATTGCTATATGGTGTAGTTGGCACCCATGATTAAAGGTCATTGCTTGGCGCCATGGGTCGACTTCTCATTAGCACATAACATATTTTGTTTTTAGCTCTTCCTTTCTTCTCTCTTTTTTTTTTCTTTCTAGTTTACTCTTTTGCCCTTTCATTTTATTTTTCCTTTCCTTTTCTCCTTAACAGTATCCAGTTATTAATTCTGGAAGATTTCATGATAACATATTCGATTAACCAATTTGAGATTTGTCTTTGTTTCAATCCACTATAAATTTGTTTCACTATAGATAATTTATGTGACTGAGATTTAAGTTAAATGATGAGACTTGCTCAAATATGTATTTTACAATCAAATTATTGCTTAATCTTGATTCCTAAAATTTCCCCATAAAAATTGTCCGAAAGAAAAAGAAAAAAAAGTTTTTGTTTTTATTTCCCAGCTAAAATACTTGTTCATCGCATGTGATAATTGAAAATTCATTTATTTATTTATTTATTTCGTGGATGGTCTACCAAATGGACTGGGAACTCAGACTTGTGATTTTGTGATATGAAAGTAAAGACTCCTCACTTGATCCAATCTTTTTTAGGGGGGGAGGGGGGAGTTAATTATCAGGACATCTTACCTTCCAAAATTAACTTTACTGTACATAAGAACGGTGTTCTACATGTCTTTAGATTCAATTCTGTTGGAAGTATTACTTTTAGAAATTATGATTTTCTTTGTTAGAAACTCTAATCTTTAGAATACTACTAGTAAGGTTATGCCCGGGCTAAGCCCGGGCCCAACGATGAGTAATTCGTATCTAAATTTATATCTTGGTTTAATGATTTTTCTGTTAGTTCTCAATGATGGCAACCTCCTGCCTCCTAATACTATTCAAAAATTGTTAAGCGTCTTAAAAAGACTTCAAAATTGCTTATATTCACCAAATAGAATGAGGCAACTTAAGTGGTGGAACATGTTTAGTTTAACTCTCATATAGTTATTTATTTTGTTCTAAGATAATTTCACATATATATTTTTGTTACATGTCCTGGAAGTACTTCCAGTTATATAAAAGTAAGTTATGTATCAAATAAATATTATAATAAAAGTTATAGCCAAATTAAGCTTTGCGGTAAAATAGGGTGTGTACCTCTTGAACTTAAGATTTTATTTCAGCTAAAGGCAGAATTCATATATAATAGGCATTGATCACCATTTGAGCATGACTTTTAAATTAAGGTATGTCTATGACATGCATCTCTCTTTCTCTCTCTTAAATTGTTTTGAGGCAGTGACTTTATCTTTTTCTTTTGTGTAAAATCAGAAAGTTTGAGGTTGCGATAACTTTAATAATTTACGAATGTTCTTTTAGCATCTTCATTGTACTAATTTTGTCAAACCTAGTATATTTTTTGTCCATCCAATGATTGGTAATTTCTAGAGCACCAATGGAGCCTCTTTTTTGGCTATTTATTATCGACATCTCCAATTATTTATCATATAAATTTATTATTTCTTAAATAATATAAAATATGTACAATTCAAATATGATAATTCAATTTTTATATTGCAATACAAAGAATACTTATGTGAAATGTATATGCTATTATTTCTCTTCGTACTTTCACGGGTATGTCATTTAGCTCATCCTCACAGTAAGCATACACTTTTTTTTGGGTCTTATTTAAAATTATTATTTGCATCCTTCACATTTTACATGTGTTGAAAACTTTTCAATCCTATTAAATAACAAAAACTATATTCCTCTAGTTATTTTCTAGCAGCATCCTCTTTGTACTCCTCTTTGTACTGATTTTGTCAAACGTTGTATATGGATGGTAATTTCTAGGGCACCCATGGAGCTTCATTTTTTAGTTATTTATTATTAACTTCTCTAATTATTTGTTATCAAATTTGCTATTTCCTTAAAAAGAATATAAAATTTGTACAAATTCAAATGTAATAATTAAATTTTTATATTAAAATATAAAGAACATTGTGTAATGTATATGCTATTATAGAGTAATCTTTTTGGCACTCTCGCGGATATGTCATCCAGCTCATCTTTTATCTTCACATTAAGCATAAACCTTTTTTTGGTCTTATTTATATTGTTTGTATCCTTCATGTTTTACATGTGTTGAAATTTTTTTAATCCTACATCATTAATAATAAAACCTGTATTCTTCTAGTTACTTTCTAGCACTACTAACATGTTAATTTGATTAGATTACCTAATTTAATTTATATAAATATTAGTAGTACTTTTTATGTAATGTTTATTGATCTCCCTTTTCCATTTTAAGATTACGACTCCAACCTGTATTCTAACCATATAGGTTTAGTAGTAATTTGCTTGTCCTTTTTTAACTCTACAATGCTAAGATGGGTTTTCTTATTTTACATTTATTCCATCTATTATGATATAATGTTATTTCATTTTATGTGATATTTTTAAAATCAGTTGAAAAATGTTATGTTTATATTTAATAATAATTTAACTTTAAAATGCTCAGTGTATCGTTAATGAGATAATTTCTGGTTGGCAAAAATATTTATGAATTATTTTAGACCACAAGTGCCAAAAGTGATACTTTTTTCTTAAACTTTGTGACCAATCAAACACCATCACATAAATAAGGACGGCGTAACTATATAATTTTGTGCAAAATCTAAGACTTAATTAAAAGCCCTACTAATTAAACTCATCATTAGTTTATGCAGTGATTTTTTTCTTATATAGTCAAATAAAAAGTGCATTGTTGGTGTGAAAATTATTTTTTCTAATCTTTCCAATCAAACTTTGTGCTAGAGGAAATTTATTTTGAAAACATTTCTCCTAATCTTTCTAAACGGAAGACCCCTTAATATAATACTGTTAAAAAGATTAGCATTAGAGTTGTCATGTTGTACTAATTTTGTTGGAGTGTTAATCAGTAAATCTCTGAATGGTTTGAGGCTAACAAAATAAGTTTTATTTGCTGAAGTGGTAGTCTTCATAGGACTTCTCACAAAATTTGATCTGTTTTTCCATCTATTAGAATTTTCACGTTTTATGGAGTAATCAATGGTTAATTCAGTTGCTTTTTAGGAGGAGCCTAAATAACTCATTTTACTCCCAAAAAAACTGCTCAAATGGATGTGTCAAAATAGTGAACTCCCTCCTGTTCACAATAAGTGACCAATTTGCTTTTAGCACGCTCATTAAGAAAATACTAAATTCTATACAAAAATGTCTACTATGACTAAGCTACCCCTAATTAAACATTTAACATGAGGAGTAAGAAAACTTTTTAGGGATATATAAAAGTGAAAAGCAAATTGGTCACTTATTATGAACCAGATACAATACAATGTAAGGCGGGCCCCACATAGACAAAATAGCCTTAAAAACAGTGTTGGCCATGTGAGACGGTAAATTAAAGTGGGCCCACTTGTTCACAAATTGCTCACACGTGCTCATGGTACATGCAACCAAGTGTGGATGTTTTGTCTAGAAAAGAAATAACCTCTAAGGCAATAAAGTACAAATTATTTAAAGCACATAATTCATGAAATATCGAAAACACCCTCCACTTCTGCTGAAGCACACATGTTGACCCCAAGCTTCTCAATTATGTACCGAACTTCCAACTGGTGGGCTCCACATTAGACAATGGCAGCTATAACAACAGATGTTGCTATCTTGATTCCTAAGGGGTCGTTTGGTACCGTAGATAAGTAAAAATAATTTTGTGATAAAAATTTAGTACCATCTTATTTTTTATTTGGTTACTAATTATGAGATAATAGCATGTTTGGTCAAGTTTCTCCAAACTAAAGTACTTTTTTTCTTCAAAAAAATTCTTTTTTTCGAAGTTGAAGTGTTTGGCTAAGCTTTTAGAAGAAAAAAAGGTGTTTTGAGTAAAAGCAGAAGCAGTTTTGGAGAAAAAGTAGCTTTCCTGCGGAAGCGCTTTTCAGAAAAATACACTTAGAAGCACTTTTTATTGTTTGGCCAAACAATAATTGCTACTCAAAAGTATTTTTTAAAATTAATTAGTCAAACATAAATTGATTCTCGCGAAACGTACTTTTGAGAAAAGTACTTTTAAGATAAATACTCTTCAAGATAAGTTGATTTTAGAAGCTTGGCCAAACATAATATAAGTCATCCTAGAATTAGAAATAGTAGCCGTGGATACCTTATACCTACCAGATGGTATCTAGCAGAATAGTAATTCAAGGATAAATCACTAAAATTGATAATCCCAAAATTAATACTTCCTCCGTTTCAATTTATGTGAATTTGTTTAACTGAGACGGGGAAAAAATGAAACTTTTGAAATTTATGATCCTAAACATATCAGAAAGGGATCCAGAGTATTTGTATGGTTATAAAAGTTTTTTATTAAGGATAGAATTGGAAGTTTAAGCTAATTATTTCCAAAGTTAGAAAGAGGTCATTCTTTTTTGAATGAGCCAAAAAGAAAATAGGTTTATATAAACTGTAACGGGGAGTACAATATATCAAACAATTAATAAAAAATAATTTCAGTATAACTCAAGGATTAATCCTAGCATAACTTGTCTTGGAACCAAACGATACCTAAAGTATCTAATCCTTCAAAGCTCTGTTAATGAACCAATTCTCTTAGCTTTGCTTGAATTTCTCATTTAGTTTACATAAATGGAAGATTGCTCTCTCCCTCAGGACTCATTGTTCCTTGGTTTTGACTGTTCCACTCAGTAAGTTCTTGCATATCCTAAATAAATTATATAGCACAGTTAATCAAACTTTCTAATTTTTCCCCTAACTTGATTATATCCATAACCATAACAACAATAAGCTTTAGCTCAGATTGATACTTCTGTTTCTGGTAATTCATTGAACTTGGTACTCCTTGAATCTGTTCAAGAATCAAGAGAAGTGATAATAAAAATCGGATCTTTAACTGAAAAACTTTTATGGGTCTTGATTTTCTTAGGTCACTGAAGGCAACTCTGTTAGATGCTAATCTCAACATAGTTGTATCAGAACTTGTGAATTATGATTCTGAGTTGCCTCACTACAATACAAAAGGTGGAGCATTTCGAGACCCATTCGTAAATGGCAGAATTGTATCACCAACATTAATGTGGGTTGAAGCACTAGACCTCATTCTCCACAGACTTGAAAAGTCAAATGTTGACTTTGGAAAAATTGCAGCTGTTTCTGGTAGTGCTCAGCAACATGGTAGTGTTTATTGGAAAAATGGAAGTTTTAAGATATTATCATCATTGGATCCTAAAAAACAACTTGTGGATCAATTTCATGATTCTTTTTCGATCAAGGAATCGCCCGTATGGATGGACTGTAGCACCACAGAACAATGCAAAGCTATTGAAGAAGCTGTTGGTGGTGGTTTGGAGTTGGCCAAACTTACTGGTTCTCGTGCACATGAAAGATATGTCGGTCCTCAAATTCGAAAGATTTTTGAAACACGGCCTGAAATTTATCAGAATACAGAGAGGATATCGCTAGTTAGTTCTTTTATGGCATCACTCCTTATTGGGGGATATGCTTGCATTGATCAAACTGATGGGGCGGGAATGAATCTCATGGACATTGAGCACAGAACTTGGTCTAAGATAGCTCTGGAGGTTGTTTCTTTTCCATTGTGAGAGTGCTTGAAATCTAGTGTAATCATGTTACTTTAGTTAAATTTTGATACTACCATATTTAGGATTTCATAGTAAGTTGATAGCTTATCTAAAGTGTTGCAGTTAATTGTGTCAAAACTGTGTTTGTTCTAGGCTACTGCACCTGGTCTAGAGGAGAAACTTGGAGAGTTAGCTCCTGCTTATGCTGTTGCTGGTTCTATTGCCTCCTATTATGTTGAGAGGTTAGCGACAGTCGACATGCTATTTACAATTTTCTGTTGCCTTGTAACTGTAGTTTTTTCCATTTTGGGGTTTACTTTAGTTCATCTTCTTTAGTATCTGATTCAACAAAGCCATCTTGATTCTTCTCCTCGTCTATCACCATAAATTTTCTGCCTTCAATTCTCATTTGCTGGACCCCAGGGTTGCTCAGGCCCAGAAATTCTGGGATATTCAAGTCTAATCTAAAAACATATCTGCATAGAATGTCCTGACTATAATGAATATTGTATTATCTATGATGCCTTTGCTCATTATGATGCCAATTTCTGTTCCATTCTTCTGTTAGTTTGTGTTCTCTGATAGAGAACAGCTTGCAGGTACCACTTCAACAAAAATTGTGTAGTTGTTCAATGGTCTGGAGACAACCCTAATAGCTTAGCAGGTGAATTCCTTGTTTTTTCGGTTTTGCATGACGAATAAGAACTGAAGTTTTTTTCTCTAATATACATTTAGATGCTCTTTAAGGCATCTAGCAGTTTAAGAATTGATGCTTTATCTACTTAAGTAGCCATTGTTTGTGGCACTTATTCTAGTGCCTAGGTGACTCATTTGTAATCAACTTGTTTTAGATTCTCTGTGGTTGTCCACATGCCCGAACTGGTTTGGGATTGAGACATGGTAGCAGTTGTTGTTGTACACCGAGGACAAGAAAAAGATACTGCACTTTGTAAAGTGATCATTGTCATCATTTTGGTGCTTAATGCAAGCAGAATTATGATAACAAGCTTTGTCTTTCTGTACTGAATCGGACTTGACTACTTTTAGCCGATCCAGCTTCTATCCAGTCAGTTATATATCAAAGTTTATGGACTTGCCATGAAACTGAAAAACTCTCTTCTAATCCTCTAACCTCTTCTTAATTTTTCATTTTCCTACTTTGGAAAACTTCACTGAGTCCTTATTCAAACTTCTAACTAGATAGATGACATGACAAGCTGGTCTCACACCTGCCATTTTCTATTATCCTACGGAAAAATGTATCTGCGAAATATTCTGCCTCTTCAAACACATTAGCAAACTGGAAATTTCTGCTATTAATATTGCCTTATAGAATCCATTTTTCATTCATCGTCATACTACTACTACTAACTGAACCTTTGGATCCTGAAGGTTTGACCCTCAACGCATATGGAGATCTGGCAATCAGTCTTGGCACAAGTGACACTGTAAGAGACTTAAAGCTTGGTCTCTTGCATACATACATTGCACTGCCTCTTTTTTGTGTCAAAGATGATGCATAAAGAAACCACATGTGCAGAAGAGTTAATTGTTATTTACTTTTTCTTCTTCCTCATTTAGTCTTGAACTGTTTTGAAGCTTGAACCAATATATGGGGGAAGAAGAGCCAAAACCTTTTATCTGGTTTCTTAGTAATATGATATATATGTGATCATGTCGATTATCCAGGTCTTCGGGATTGCCACTGATCATAGACCTAGTCTAGATGGACATGTATTTCCTAATCCGGTCGATACCAAAGGCTTCATGGTAATGTTGGTCTACAAGAATGGGTCTTTGACTCGTGAAGGTACTCTGCTTGTATCTGATTTAAAACTGTAAGGATGTTCGTGAAGTTTAAGGCATCTTATTGATGATGTTGAAATCTTCGTAGATATACGTGATCGCTATGCAGATGGATCTTGGGAGACTTTCAATATGTTTCTACAGCAAACTCCGCCTCTGAATGGTTAGTAAAATGTGATTCATATCTTGTTAACTGTAGCATATTTATAAACATTCGATACTTCTTACTTGCAAAAGATGGAAAGATCGGCTTTTATTACAAAGAGCATGAAATACTTCCTCCTCTTCCAGGTGAGGGTACTCCTAAAATACATTTACATTGAAATAACACAAGTTGATTTGTTTCCCATATCATGAGAAGATTATGAACTCACAACTTTCAAGCTAGGTCTTCAGTTGGTTTCCACCGCTACATTCTTGATAATTTCATTGGTGACTCCGCGGATGGAGTAGTAGAACGCGAAATAGAGGAGTTTGATCCGCCTTCAGAGGTAAGTGGCCTTGTATTGAAGATTCATAGTCATTTGAATAGTGGATGAGCATAAAGGATTATAGGTGAAACTCAAACACAAATGGACATAAATGGTACTTACAGGTTCGAGCATTAATTGAAGGACAGTTGCTCTCTATGCGAGCTCATGCTGAGAGACTTGGAATGCCTTCTCCACCGAAGAGGATTATTGCAACTGGAGGAACATCTGCAAATGATCACATACTGAGAATCATTGCTTCCATTTTTGGGTGCAACGTCTATACAGTCCAAAAGCCAGGTAAACAAACTCATTATACTGTTCTGCTAAGAGTTTTCTTGAGCATACTCTTCTGTGTGATGTACTGAATGAACGAGGGAAATCGGTGTCACGACCCGGATTGCCCACCCTCGGAAGTCGTGATGGCGCCTACTAATTTAAGCTAGGCAAGCCATTCCTTTGAACGAATTTACCTTTTTACCAATTTTATTCTCTTTACCATTATATAAAACAATAGCGGATAAACAGCGGAAATTTAGAATAAGCGGAAGAAAACAACAAAAATATCTGAATATGTATCTATTACAACAGTTTAAGCCTTAATCACCCAGAACTGGTGTCACAGTACCACAGACGGTCTAAGACTGCTAAATACAAGGTCTGAAAATAAAAGACACACTGTTTGTGAAGCAAAGAGATGAAACAGGAAATAAAGGATAGAGGAGACGCCAGGGCCTGCGGACGCTTGCAGGTTTACCTTGGATCTCCGCGTGGACTGAAGGTAGCCTCCAAACTACGGTTCAA
This sequence comes from Nicotiana tabacum, assembly GCF_000715075.1. Lineage (NCBI taxonomy): Eukaryota > Viridiplantae > Streptophyta > Magnoliopsida > Solanales > Solanaceae > Nicotiana > Nicotiana tabacum. Next base: position 26,822,096 of record NC_134095.1, read on the forward strand.
GAGTTGCTCCGGGATCTGCACATAGTGCAGAGTGTAGTATCAGCACAACCGACCCCATGTGCTGGTAAGTGTCTAGCCTAACCCCGGCGAAGTAATGACGAGACTAGGACCAGACTACCAAATAAACTTGTGCAGTTATATAATATACAGCGGAAAGTGAAGCAGGAATAAACAAGTAAAGATGGGAGGGGGAAAGTATGCTCCGAGGAATAACAGGTAAAAACAGAATATCATGAGAATTATAAAGGAATCAAAATCCAACTACTAACAAGGATAAGGGAAACAAAGGCAGAATTCACTTTCATTTCATATCTTGTTGCAGGCGTGGCTCCCATTTCATATATCTCGTGGCAGGCGTGCCACCCGCTCCCATTTCATTTATCTCGTGGCAGGTGTGCCACCCGCTCCCATTTCGTTTATCTCGTGGCAAGCGTGCTACCCGCTCCTATTTCATTTATCTCGTGGCAGGCGTGTCACCCGCTCCCATTTACAAATCAACAACAATCACAAAGAATCCCGGCAAGGGAACAAGAGCAACATAACCACATCCCGGCAAGGGAACAATAATATTTCAATAATATGTGAAGTGCAATAATTTATAACGGAGTCATAACAGTTACAATACAAGACTCACGGGCATGCTTGACACCGACGTATAGATACTCGTCACTATACCTATACGTCGTACTCCACAATTAACACGTAGCAAATAAGACACAACTCCTAATCCCTCAAGCTAAGGTTAGACCAAACACTTACCTCAAAGCCATGAGCACAATTCAAGTCTCTACTATCGCTTTACCTCTTGATTCCATCACCAATTTGCTCGTATCTAGCCACAAGTTACTTAATTACATCAATAAATGCTAAATGAATTAGTTCTAATGCATGAAAATGAGTTTTTAAAGTTTTACCCAAAAAGTCAAAAATCGCCCTCGGGCCCACATGGTCAAAACCCGAGGTTCGAACCAAAACCCGATTACCCATTCCCCCACGAACTCAAATATATAATTTGTTTTGAAATCGGACCTCAAATCGATGTTCAAATCCCCAATTTTTGAAAAACCTAGGTTCTACCCAAAACACCCAATTTTCCCCATGAAAAATCATTGATTTTGAGTTGAAATCATGTGAAAAGATGTTAAAGATTGAAGAAAACTAGTTAGAAATCACTTACAATAGATTTGGAAGAAGAGTTGTCTTTGAAAAATCGCCTCTTATGTTTTTGGGGTTTTGAAAAATGAAAAATAAATGAAAATCTCGTTTTACTATACCCCTCTCAGACCCCCTGTGCGGACCGCACAGCTCTCCATGTGGACTGCAGTGACATGCTTTATTATTTTGGCTATAACTTTTTCTACAGATGTCCAAATTGTGATTTCTTTACCTTTCTGGAAACTAGACACGAAGGGCTACAACTTTCGTTTTTGAACCATCTCAAAATTCCTTGTAGATCAAAAGATATAGGCTTCCGAAGTCGGACCAGTGAACCTGTGCGGACCGCACAAAATCGAGTGCGGCCGCACAGCTCCTACCGCGGACAACACCAAAACCAATGCGGTCAGCACTGGCGGGTTCAAAGATTTGACTTCTCTGAACCTTCAACATCCATGTTTTAAGCCTAAGACATCCCGGAACCTACCCGAAACTCACCCGAGCCCTCAGAACTCCAAACCAAGTGTGCATACTTACTCAAAGACATCATATGAACCTACTCGTGCGATCACATCATCAAAATAACATGTAAACTCATTAATTAAACCTCAAAACTCAACATTTTCATCAAGAACTCTCAAAGTTCATAACTCTTCAACCGGAAGTCCAACTCACGTCAAATAAACTCCATTTTTCACCAAATTTCACAGTTATCTTTCAAATACTATAACAAGCTTGTACTGGGCTCCGGAACCAAAATACGGGCCCGATAACAATGGTTTCAAACATTAATTCTTTTCTTCATTTCTTAGATAATTCAGTAAAATAATTTCTTTCAAAAATTGATTTCTAAGGCTTGGGACCTCGGAATTCATTTCCAGGCATACGCCAAAGTCCCATATTTTACTGCGGACCTCCCGGGATTGTCGGAACACCGATCCGGGTCCGTTTGCTCAAAATGTTGACTAAAGTCAACCATAATCAAATTTTAACTCTAGAAATTTCTATTTCTCATATTTTCACATAGAAGGCTTTCCGGATATAGGTCCGGACCACGCACGTAAATCAATGTGAGGTAAAAAGAAGGTTTTTAGGCCTCGGAACACTGAATTCACTTGTAACCCAAGTGATGACCCAAAAGGTCATCACAATCGGCCCTACTTCTGTAAGGAGGTTTTTGGAGTATTCTTGCTTTAGTTGACAAAGAAATGGTTGCACTTTCTTCAACAGACTCAGCTTCCCTTGGAGCTGCCTTGAGAGCTGCTCATGGTTGGTTGTGCAACAAGAAGGGAAAATTTGTGCCCATCTCTAATATGTATTTCGGGAAATTGGAGAAAACATCCCTAAGCTGCAAGCTTGCGATGCCTGCTGGTGATCAAAACCTTGTTGACAGGTATACTTTGTTGATGAAGAAGAGATGGGAAATTGAGAATCGTCTCATCCAAAGATGGGGACGTTGGTAAAATAACTCAGGACATGTACTGCATGCAGTTTTAATACAAACTGGCTGAACATGTTTTTAGTTTGAGACTTCAGAGTTCCAATAGTTTATATTGTTCAATCAAAATGTTTGCGTCTACTGAACCACAAAGGACTCGATGGAGAAAAGGGAACGTTTTTTAAAAAAATAAAAGAAAAAGGAAACAAAAGATAAAGCGATTTCACACAAACAAGCAATGTTTGAACTTTCATAGCAGCAGAAGTCATTTCAGCATACAAGACACCATCAAATACAAACTAGTACTGGAATGTCTAAAATGCAGCAACTGAAGAACCAAAGAAAAATACAATCCAACAAACAAAGCAATGCATCACGATTCATGTATTTAGTATTCCTCGTTATCATCGTCTTCTCCTTCCTCTAATTCAGCACCAACTTCCTCGTAATCCTTTTCCAGAGCAGCCAGATCTTCACGTGCTTCACTGAACTCACCTTCCTCCATGCCCTCACCAACATACCAGTGCACGAAAGCACGTTTGGCATACATCAGATCAAACTTGTGGTCAATGCGTGAGAAGACCTCAGCAACACTGGTTGAGTTGGATATCATACATACAGCCCTTTGCACCTTGGCAAGATCACCTCCAGGAACAACAGTTGGTGGCTGATAGTTGATACCACACTTGAATCCGGTAGGGCACCAGTCAACAAATTGGATGGTGCGCTTAGTCTTGATGGTAGCCACAGCAGCATTGACATCCTTTGGCACAACATCACCACGGAACATAAGGCAGCAAGCCATGTACTTTCCATGGCGAGGATCACACTTAACCATCATGGAAGATGGCTCAAAAGCACTGTTGGTGATCTCTGCAACTGAGAGCTGCTCATGGTAGGCCTTCTCAGCTGAAATGACAGGAGCATAGGAGGAAAGCATAAAATGAATCCTGGGGTAGGGAACAAGGTTGGTCTGGAATTCATTCACATCAACATTCAGTGCCCCATCAAACCTCAACGAAGCAGTCAACGAAGAAATGACCTGCATAGATTGCTCAAAATTAATATCCCAGTTGAAGAAACTTTGCTAAACATAGACTGCATATGATATGATTATAAATACCTGTGAAATAAGTCGGTTCAGATTGGTGTATGTGGGTCGCTCAATGTCCAATGAGCGCCTGCAAATGTCATAAATGGCCTCATTGTCCAGAAGAACTGCAACATCGGTGTGCTCAAGAAGGGAGTGGGTTGACAGGACACTGTTGTAAGGTTCCACCACAGAGGTTGAGACCTGTGGTGATGGATAAATGGTGAAACCAAGTTTTGATTTCTTGCCATAGTCCACAGAGAGACGCTCCAGCAGAAGTGACCCAAGACCTGAACCAGTTCCACCACCAACAGCATTGAAAACGAGAAAACCTTGAAGACCAGTACAGTTGTCTGCAAGCTTCCTGATACGATCCAAGCAGAGATCAACTATCTCTTTCCCAACTGCAAACAAGACAAAAACACAAATATAAGAACTTAATCGAGCTGAACAAAACCAAATGTAGTGTTACAATAAGGTAATATTTACTTGTATAATGCCCACGGGCAAAGTTATTGGCCGCATCTTCTTTGCCACTGATAAGCTGCTCAGGGTGAAAGAGCTGCCTGTATGTTCCAGTCCTGACTTCGTCAATGACAGTAGGCTCAAGATCCACAAAGACAGCACGAGGGACGTGCTTTCCTGCCCCAGTTTCACTGAAGAAGGTGTTGAAAGCATCATCACCTCCTCCAACTGTCTTGTCACCTGGCATCTGGCCATCAGGCTTTTGGGAGATACAACAGAAACAAGATCGTCAGTTATGCATCAAAAACAGGTTCTTCACAACAGAACTCAAAAAAAAAACTAGCAGCCCATTTCACAATACAATTCTTATTGACATCATTGTTTATATATGCCAAAACTTTAAGATAATCTCATAGCAGAACCTAACAATTGAATACATTAGTTAAAATTTCAACAATTAACAGCACTAACTACCATTTATTCACAATAAATCCTACATCTAAGTTCAGTTTACCAATTACAAATCGGATACATCAATAATACACTTGAGAATATAGCATAGAAGATGATCCATCTAAAATTTGACTTTCTATTACCCCAGGCAGTTTATTTTCCATTATACATGATATTATGATATATGCTATGCTATAAACATCCATCCCATCTATTCAACGCACATAATCTATCTAAAAAAGAATTGAAATTCAAATCATTTTTACATCAGATTATTCAAACAGATCCATATAAAATAGTTTTGCATTTGAAGCGATATAATCAGAATCAATTATGTTACTCAAACAGATTTATGCAGCAAATAAATATATCAAAACGAGTGTATATTCAAATGCTTCTGACATCAATGGAATATAATTTTATATTACTCAAACACATGTGCATTCAGATCATTTTGATATCATATTAATCATGCAGATTCATATAATAACATTTACATTTGAAGAGATGCAGCACATAGATCTACCAAAACGTATGCAGATTCAAACAGATCTCCGTAAAAAACGCTGACTCCAATGAATTTAAAATTAAAGGAACAGATATGCAAATAATTCAAACGGATCTATACAAAAACATTTCTCATTTGAAAAGATCTTATATTATTCAAACAGATTCAAGCAGCACATAGATCTGTGTAACAAAATGAAAATTCAAATAAATTTCGAAGTAAAGGAACCGTAAATGCAAATAATTTAAACAGATGTATACATACCTGAATGCCATGCTCGAGGCAGTAAAGTTCCCAGCATGCATTTCCGACCTGAATACCGGCCTGACCAATGTGAATCGATATGCACTCTCTCATTTTCGCTGCTTTTTTCGAAACCCTAGAATTTCAAATTCAAACTCAAAGGATCGGCGTTTATCAAGACGCCTCTTCCTACGATTTCCAGATCTGATGCACTCTATATTTTAGAAGCCCTTCGTTTTATACCGGAGCAATCCCCCACAAAAAAACTTGCGGTTGTGATTAACCATGATTAGTTATATTTAACCGTGGTTATGATTGATTGCCAGCTAAGAGTTAACATGTCATGATTGGATTACAGTTATTCTCTATCCCCCGGTTTAAATTAACCACGGTTAAGACCGGCCGCTCAATTTTTAATTTAAATATCTTTATACAATGGGGTCTGTTTGTTAATATAATTACAAAGAAACAATTAAAATATGCAGTGGAGTGTATTATAAGGAAGGGCAAAAATGTCCGGGAGAAAAAGCAATGGATAGTAGTGCGTCGTTTTCACGTATTCTACACCGTTGTCGGTTAGCACATGCTATGTTAAAACGGCAGGTCACCTTTCTGACAAATGGATTTCTGAAACCATAAAAAGATAGTTTATAAATATCTCTATCGTTTACTAAATAATTTATAAATATCCTTTATTCATCTATTCGTCTAAAAAAGCACACAATGTTAATTTTATTGACAAAATTATTTCCGCGACTAATGAGAAAACTTGTGGGCATTCTTTTTAATGATATGGCAATTTTTCGCTAAGACACGTGGCAATCGCAGTCTAAAACAAAAGATGGGTCTTATTTCAACCCATTTACCTGATCCAACCCAAGCTTTTCTTACCTTCGTTCTAAATAGCATAAAATAGTTAACTGCTGAAATTTTTTGTGGCGTTTACATAAAGGCACAAGGCACTCTTTTTCACTTTCTATTTTTGTATTCTAAATTTTAGTTTTGTTTTTTATTTTTGCAAACTTAAATAACTGGTAAAGGCAATTGTAGTGATTTTTTTTCATTTCTGCATGAACATATATTTCCCTGTGTAAAAACCAAGAAAATATAAGTCTCAACACTTTTTCCTCATAATTTTCCCTAAAACTTTGCAAGAAAACTTTGAAGGGTGTTCTGAAGTTAGCTAAATTACTTTTTTTTACAAATAAGGTATCTTTAGTTATCTCCTCAAACACAATATTAAACCAACAACGAGAGAGAAAAAAAAGAATCTTAGTTGTGGAGAAAAATTATTGGCACCTGAATAAAAGGGTGTTCATTTTTATGTTTTCCCTCTTCTTTCAACTGGATCTTTAATGGTATTTTATAATTCTGAATAAGATTCTTTTCGATTCATAGGCTAAAGCTAAGTTCTTTTGAGCTATTTCTTCATATATTGAAAAAATGATTGGATTTTTTTTGCTTTGCTGGTGCTAAATACAAATTCTGAAAAAGACCCTTTTAGATTTAGGGGCTAAAGATTAGTTCCTTAAGTTATTTATTGGTATTTTTGGTTTGTTGGTGTTTGAATTCTGATGAGATTTGTCCTGATTGTAACCTTTGTTTTGGCTGGTGAATCTTTTTATCATGGGTTTTCTTGATTGATTTTAATAATGTCGGATTTGGTCTCTTTTTTTTTCCTTATAATATTGTTAAAGTAGTAGTGTCGGATCAGGTAAATGGGTCGAAATAAGATCAGGTAAATGGGTCGAAATAAGACCAATCTTTTGTTTAGAATGAGATTGCCACGTGGCCCAACAAAAAATCGTCATGTCATTAAATAGAAGCCCCACATGTTATGTCGTTAGTCGCGGGGATAATTTTGTTTATAGAATTAACGTCATGTGCTTTTTGGACTAATAGGTGGACGGAGGGCATCTATAAACCATTTAGTAAACGATAGGAATAGTTTAGGGCCTTTTCCGTAAAAAGAATTTAGTGTTCAGTCCCTTCACTTTTTATGAAAGGAAATTGGATCCTATAGGTTCTGTTTTCAATTCAATTTAACCGCTCATATATAATTTTGCAAATACAGCAAAGTATTATCCCGTCAAAAAAAAAAACAAAGTATTATCACCAACATACTGTGTCTATTACTCAGATGGCAAGGAATGATACAGATTTTTGAGGCAGGAGAGTATACATGGTTTTGGAGACAAATGACACTGACTAGTACTACAACAACAACAACAACATACCAGTATAATCCCATAAGTGGGGTCTGAGGAGGGTAATATGTACGCAGACCTTACCCCTACCCCGAGGGACAGAGAGGCTGTTTCTAGGAGACCCTCGGCTCAAGAGAGCAATAAGAGACAATATATTAGTACTATCAATAGGCTCATAATAAAACATATAATACATAACATAAAATAAAAATAATAACAATATAAGAAATATAGGAAATACGAAAATGATGGAGAAAAGGATGTAAGGTATACTAATATCCAACAGATATAGCGCTGCATCAGTAGCTGATCAGTAGCATCCTAAGACTAACTCCTAAATGGTTAGTCTCACTCTAGTGCGTTGTATTAATATTCACAAACTACCCTCTAACCTACAAGCTTAATGCTCGACCTCCACAATTCCCTGTCAAGGGTCATGTCCTCAGAAATCCTAAGTCGTGTCATGTCCTGCCTGATCACCTTCCCCCAATACTTCTTAGGCCTCCATCTATCTCTCCTCGTGCCCACCACCGCCAGTCGCTCACACCTCCTCACTGGTGCATCAGTGCTCCTCCTCTGAATGTGCTCGAACCATCTGAGTCTTGCTTCCAGCATCTTGTCCTCCATGGGGGCCACGCCCACCTTCTCTCGAATATCTTCATTCCTAATCTTGTCCATCCTTGTATCCCGCACATCCACCTCAGCATCCTCATCTCTGCTACTTTCATCTTCTGGATGTGTGAATTTTTAACCGGCCAACACTCGGTCCCATACAACATAGCAGGCCTAACCACTGCTCCATAAAACTTACCTTTTAGTAACGGTGACACTTTCTTGTCACACAAGACTCCCGTTGCTAACCTCCACTTCATCCACCCCACCCCTATACGATGTGTGACATCCTCATCGATCTCCCCGGTCCCCTGAATAACTGACCCAAGGTACTTGAAACTACCCCTCTTAGGGATGACTTGCGAGTTGAGCCTTACTTCCACTCCTGCTTCCGTCGGCTCGGCCCCAAATTTGCACTCGAGGTATTCCGTCTTCGTCCTGCTCAGCCTGAAACCTTTAGACTCAAGGGCATGTCTCCAAACCTCTAGCCTCTCGTTGACTCCGCGTCGTGTCTCGTCAATTAGGACTATGTCATCCGCAAATAGCATGCACCATGGCACCTCCCCTTGAATATGATGCGTTATGGCATCCATCACCAGGGCAAATAGGAAAGGGCTGAACGCAGACCCTTGGTGCAACCCCGTAACAACCGGAAAATGGTCGGAGTCGCCTCCTACTGTCCTAACCCGAGTCTTAGATCCATCATACATGTCTTTAATCGCCCTAATGTAGTCAACCGGGACCCCTTTAACCTCTAGGCATCTCCATAGGACCTCCCTAGGAACCCTGTCGTACGCTTTCTCTAGATCGATAAACACCATGTGGAGATCCTTCTTCTTATCCCTGTATTGTTCCATCATCCTCCTAATAAGGTGGATAGCTTCTGTGGTAGATCGCCCCGGCATGAACCCGAACTGGTTATCTGAAATAGACACCGTCCTTCGCACTCTCATTTCTACCACTCTCTCCCAGACTTTCATGGTATGACTCAGTAATTTGATACCCCTATAGTTGTTACAACTCTGCACATAGCCGTTGTTCTTATACAGCGGAACCATTGTACTCCGCCTCCACTCTTCAGGCATCTTATTAGTCTTGAATATAACATTAAACAACCTAGTAAGTCATTCCAAGCCTGCTCTACCCACACACTTCCAAAGTTCAACCGGAATTTCGTCTGGCCCGGTAGCTCTGCCCCTCCTCATCTTACGCATTGCCTGCCTGACCTCGTCGACCTCAATATCCCTACAATAACTTAATTCATGGGGGCTGTTGGCATTCCTCAATTCACCTAGCACAATTTCTTGATCCCCTTCTTCATTTAGAAGTTTATGAAAGTAGGTCCGTCATCTCCTCTTAATCTGGTCATCCCCCATCAAAACTTTGTCGTCATCATCTTTTATGCACCTCACTTGGTCCAGATCTCGAGCCGTCTTCTCTCTCACCTTAGCGAGTTGGAATAACTTCTTCTCCCCTCCTTTGTTCCCTAGTTCCTCATACAGACAAGCAAAAGCTACTGTCTTAGCCTCCATTACTGCCATCTTCCCTCCTTCCTAGCTACCTTATATCTCTCATTGTTCGCTCTCTTCTCCTCCTCTCCAGAGCTCCCTACGAACCGCAGGTACGCTGCCTTCTTCGTTTCCACTTTATCTTGGACAACTGCATTCCACCACCAGTCTCCTTTGTGGCGACCAGTGCGTCCTGAAGATATCCCTAACACCTCCTTCGTCGCCTTCCTTATACAATCAGCCGTCGTCGACTACATAGTGTTTGTGTCCCCACTACTTCTCCAAGCTCCCATTGCCGATAATCTACCTTCCAACTCCTAAGCTTTATCCTTAGTCAAAGCACCCCACCTCATCCTCGGACAGCCTCGTACTGACCTCTTCTTCCTCCTTATCCTAATACCAATGTCCATCACCAAAAGCCTATGTTGCGTTGCTAGGGTCTCACCTGGGACAACTTTGCAATCCTCGCACAACCTTCTGTCGCATCTCCTGAGGAGGAGATAGTCAATCTGAGTCTTCGCCATCGAACTTTTGTAAGTAACCAAATGTTCATCCCGCTTCGGAAAACTTGAGTTCGCAATCACTAGATCGAATGCCTTTGGCAAAGTCCAACAACGAAGTGCCCCCTCCGTTTCGCTCCCCAACACCAAAGCCGCCATGCACCTCAGTATAACCAACTGCAGATGACCCAATATGACCATTGAAATCTCCTCCTATGAATAACCTCTCCGAAGGCGGAATACTACGAACGATGTCATCCAACCCCTCCCAAAAACGCCTTTTAATCTCCTCATCCAAGCCTACTTGCGGCGCGTACGCGCTAACAACATTTAAAGTGCACTCACCCACCACCAATTTAATAGTCATTAGTCTATCATTCACCCGCCTGACCTCTACCACCGACTCTCTAAGATGGTTATCTACCAGGATACTCACTCCATTCTTACCCCTCAGGACTCCAGAGTACCATAACTTATACCCATCCACGTTTTTCGCCCTCGATCCAACCCACCTAGTCTCCTGGACACACGCTATATTAATCTTCCTCTTCTGAAGTATCTTGACCAACTCTATAGACTTACTCGTTAGCGAACCTATGTTCCATGACCTTATTCTCAACCTATAGGCTCCCTTGCACCCTCTACCTCCCCTACCTCCCGTCCCACCCCCTGACCCCGGCCCCACTCTCTGTCCCACCCGAGGACATGCCCTTAATCTATCATCCCAGATTGCAACCACTAAGACTACGACAAATCTCAAGAAGACTCACTAGTGCACAACAAACAACGAATCCAACTAGAAGGAAACAAGTGACTACAAGTACACTAGTTGAATGATTGAACTATTGTGAACCAAAGTAACCTCAATTTAGCTAACACCAAAAGGGAAATAGTAGAACGGGAGGTACCAACTCTTGAGAACCAAACCTGTGTTGATTTGTTGTACTTGATGTAGTTGTACACTCGCGCACCGCTTCCCACCGCCCGTTGTGGATGCTCGTCCTGGTTGCTCTCCTTTGCTAGTGCTCGAGCGCCCAACTTCTCTCCACAACTTCGAGAATTTCCCTGAAAACACAGAAAATACCACGACCCGAAAACCAAAAAAATGGCTGTCACCACTACCACTGGTGTAGCCCTGATAGTAGTAGGGGAAATGTAGGGAAAAAGCAGAGAACTACACAAATATCTAATGAAATATATTGCCAGAACACTTGATAACTACTATAAATTAAGAAATAATGAGTATTCTTCTATAAATTAAACAAATCGAAATTATACTAGATGAAATAGAACCTTAAGTTGATTTAAAACAGTCAAATATGAATAAAAACTGAAACTTAACGAAAATTTCTTGAATCTAATAGTAAAAATAACCAAAACCCAGTTCAAATCAACCAAAAACCAAGTTGAATAAGATGGAATAAAGTTGAATTGATTGAAAATCCGTCAATAATGAATAAAATCGAAACTTTAACAAGAAATTTCAAGAATCTAACAGTAAACAAACCTGTAAGTGACGGAGCAAAGCAAGGGAAAAATTGAAAATAAAGACAGAACGAAAAAGGACGACGACTTTAGCCAAATCAACGAATCGAAACTTTAAAAAGGCAGACTATGAAGAAGAAGAAGATTAATCTCTTCTAACAAAACTTTTTGTTTAGTCGCCGTGAAGTCACCGCAGTCGCATAAATCTAACATGCTTCGAACATGCTTTTAAATCTCTTATTTTCACTGCTCTGAAAAAAGAAAAAATAGCAAATCCAAACAGTCATTATACACATTCCATGTACGAAAAGCACACGTATGATAGATAGAAGGAAAGGGAAAAATAAGGAAAATGAATGAATTTGAAGATTTTGGAGAATCATTTATTTGTCCTCGGATGGCCAAAGATGAAAGATGTGATGCGGGAGAGTTTAGGTAGTTTAGGAATCAATGCCACTGAAGCTAGTTATTAGAATGTAAATCCTGACTGAATCATCTGTGAAAGAGAACTATGATGTACAATGATGCAGGTTGCTTTCTGAGAATGACACATTCACATGATTTGAAACTGACAGACTAGTGAATAGCCTAGAGTAATCAGCAGGAAAAAGACGCTGAGCTCATCAAGTTGACAAAGGAAAATTGGAATCCCAGTATAAACAGCGATAATTATATTGGTCCTTCTGCCTAGCAAGATATCCGAATGTTTTTACTTCAAACAGAAGCTTTCATCCCCCGCTTCGCCTATCTTCAAAAAGCGATGTCGATAAAACTCTTTAAAAGAGATCCGCTTCTCTGCAGATATAGGAAGATCTATCAAACTTAAATGAAGTAGGAAGGCAATACAAATGATATTGATTACAGGAATCTGCAGACCTGGGTCGATAGACAATAGTCTCGAGCATAAGTCAACAGAATCAGGGTGCAACTGAGGAATAATCAGCTCAGAGAAAGGAAGACACGGAGACGCCTTGATATTCTGTAGTATCTATATTAAAAACATAAATAATTGATAAGTGGACTAACGAACAGAGGGAGGCCTTTGCATTGAAGAAAATGCTGTTACCTGAACACTAATCCTACCATGGAAAGGAGGGTAACCATTAAGTAGTTCAAACAGAATTGCACCAAGACTCCACATATCAACCTATTCAGAAGAATATGCATCAGCTTGTCTCATCTGTGTTATATAGTTGTATTAATTAGTTTCTTACCTTTGAATCATATTTTTGAAATTGAAGAATTTCTGGAGCCATGTAAAAAGGGGAACCACAAATGGTTTCTGCAAAGTCGTCCGGATTTAACATTCTGCTCCAAGAATAAAAAGATAAAGAGATAGTTAATGATGCCAAGTATTTTAGCTTCCCTGTTTCAGAACTCCATATCAAGTTCCTTTACCTTGAGAGACCAAAATCAGCAATCTTAAGAATCGGGTCATTTCCAAGCTAGATAAGAGAATGTTCTGAACCAGAAATGAACTTAAATTAGAACATTCCCAGACACAATAAAGATTAAATAAATGAGATGAACATTATATTTCGAGCATAAGTATTCAAAAGTGAACAAAATTCAATAAGAGAAAAATGACGATAGAAACTTGCAAAAACAAAATGATTATCAGGTAGGGAGGACTTGTGAGTCATGCGGCCTACTTGTAGATTTATTATGCGGTTGTACTAAATTCTGTAGGTTCTATGCTAGTAAAACCTTCTTCATTTCTTCTCGTAGATATATATCACCATTTCTACTTTTCCTTTTGACAAATTTTTCGGACTTTATGCATTTTCATGCTTCCCCGTTCCCTTCTTCAACATATCTCAAGAATTAGGCCCCAATTTTATCTCTCAAACTTTATTTCCCCTTTCGAGACCTTTCCCTAGGTTACACGGTTTTTTCCCTTCAATTTCGAAACCTGAAGTTGATGCAAGATCAAGAATGCTAAAAATCCAAAAAATTCAAGTGAAGAATCCATTCAAGATTAAGATTTTTTTTCCTTAAAGATTAGGATTTGTTATTTCTTATTTCCTAGTAATTTAATTCTTGTTTTAGTAGGATTATATTTGTAGTTCTAGTCAAACTAGGATTGTTAGTTGGTATCCCATTCTTACCAGAATTCTTTTTCCTATTTCAGTTAGGATAGATTTTCTTAGCCTTATTCTTATTCTAGTTTAATTAGGAGTAGTTTTCCTTAACCTCATCAATTTTACTCATTGTAAGGCCTATTTAAAGGGTTTACTATGCTGAAAATAAACATTGGTGATTAGTTTTTCTAAGCTTTTGCTTCAAAAATGTGATTGATCTTTTATTTCATTCTTCTTCCTTTATTCAACGCTTCTTGCAATCTTGCGTGATTGAGGAACATGTGGGTGGGGTTGCTTTCCATCTTACATTCTTCTAACGTGAGTTTGAAGAACGCTTTCACTAGTTTTGTGAAAAACTTTAGCGGGGTGCTTTTGTTTTTCTCTCTTCTTTGTATTTGAGAGGTGCAAAACCTTGAAAGTACATCAGAAGTACACCTAGCATTTCTAAATTACATGTGCATCATAAACATTCAGCTCAAGGCGATGAAAGGGCGCTGAATATCAGCTCAAGACATTAATAGGATTTTGAAATGCTAGTTGAGAAAAAAACACATTTCAGACAAATAATTTAGCGCAAAAAGGTGAAAAAGAAAAGCTAAAACTATTCAGCAACCTGATTCCAGCATGCATTTGGTGGACAAATTGGAAAAAAAGAAACTTTAGATGTTTTGAGGATACAAGTAATTCCATCCAGAGGATAAAATTAAATTGTATATTACTTTTCCTTTTTTGGTGTAGAGAGCTCTGTAAATGATTGTGAATCCATACTTGAAGTCACAGGATCCCTGTAAGTTTTTGGTAGGGGGATATCAAAAAAAATTGTATCTATTCATCAGCACAATCATTGGAAAATATATATGAAACATGTTACCAGTTTCAAAGACTATTCAGCAACCTAAAAATAAGCTTGGTTCATTTGGAAAAATGATTCAAGCATCAGGTTTTATCCACCTCCACGTGGGACTAGCTAAGCTCTAAGTGATAAGCAAAATTGCATAATGATATATTGCAATAGAAAAACGAATCAAAGATGTATAAATATGTCTTGGGTGAAAAACAATCTGAGTATACTTCTAGTCCTAGGTGTTTTTCAAATTAGTTGATAACACTTCCGGTTTTAGCAGTGCGTATTGAAATGTATTTTGTTTATGAAGACACAAAAGCTTGTACCTCTGGCTTCAAGTCACGATGGATAATTCGGTGTGAGCTTAGTACCTCTAGACCAGCTCCTACAGTATTGCAATCAAAATGGCATTAGTTGTACAAGATTTGTGAAAGGACATCTTGGTATAAGAAAAAAAGCAGAGAAAAGATTCTGAATGAAAATTTACCAATCTGTTTCATAAATTTTATAGCTACACATTCTTGAACTCTGCCATGATTTCGGATATAAGAAGCCAGATCTCCTCCAGCACAAAACTCCAAGACAAGGAAAATACAGTTTTCAGCCTGAGGGACAGATCAGTTGTCTCAAATTAAGAACTGAGGGAGAAGCACATCACTAGATTTTCTGATGGTTATGATTGGATCTTTTGGTCTGAAGCATGAAACTTATACAAAGATTATGCTACACCTTCTGCTTAATGAGTATCAACTTTGCGAGTTAAGCTTTTTAAGGAAAATGGACATAAACAAGCCATACACTGATGCATGTGAAGAACTTCAAAGCTAAACCCTCCAAAACCCCGCGAATAAATTCTTTAGGGTCACAGCTTTTACTGTATCTAGTGCATAAATTATGAAGCACTACTTCATCTTACGATTAAAAGCTATGACGCTATAATTTACAGCTGAAATCACATGCTCAGAGTGGATAATGACGCACAAAAGAAAGTAGAAAAGATAAAAGTTTTTCCTTGGCCAATCACATCTTTGGATATTATGCACCCAATTTAACTTTTCCACTTTCCTATCAACACCTTCCAGACATGGTGCTCTTTGCAAAAGCACCTTCTTTATAAATTTTTTTAATTTCCAAATTAGAAGAGAGATGGAGAAAGACCACCATTTTTGGTCTGAGTTTATCTCCTTTTTTTTTCACAAAAATTACCCATCCAGGCATCCACTATTGCTCATTAAAATATCACAAAAGAAACAGAATTTTAAGGGATCCAGTGAAATTTCTCAATCAAAATTGTTCTTAGCCGTTAACCCCTTGCTACCCAAATATCAATACTTGAGCTTACTTGCTCAATTTGTCAGAATTCTAAAGTTAAGACAATTGTTCAATTATTATAATTTGTTTTTGGGATAAATGAGAAATCAGTTGTTTCCATCTGGAGCCACCCCTTTACCCTTCTCCACATAAATACCAAACTTGATTCACCACCAAAATTCAAACGTAGCTGTACTCATTTGCAGTTGAACCTCTCTCTCTGTCTCTCTCTCTCTATATATAATGAGAAATCAGTTGTTTCCATCTGGAGCCACCCCTTTACCCTTCTCCACATAAATACCACCCTTCTCCACATAAATACCAGACTTGATTCACCACCAAAATTCAAACGTAGCTGTGCTCATTTGCAGTTGAACCTCTCTCTCTATATATATATAAACAATTCTATTCACATAAAATGTTACTTCAATCCAACAACAACAACAACAATCCAGTATAATATCACTAGTGGGTCTGGAGAGGGTAGTATGTACGCAGACCTTAGAGTGGTTGTTTCCAATAAATCCCCGCATGCTTCCCTCCAAGAACTCCCCACCTTGCTCTTGGGTGACTCGAACTCACAACCTCTTGGTTGGAAGTGGAGAGTTACTTCAATCCAATTCCATTAAAATTGTGCAGAAAATCATAAAGCTATTTGGAATACTCAATTATATATATATAAAAATAGCACAAACCTGAAAGATATCGAAAAGGCGAATGATGTTAGGGTGATTAATAGAAGACAAAAAGGTGAGTTCACAGTCCAAGCAATTTTTGAGTTGGCGAGTGAGGTTGAGGAGGTTGATTTGCTTCAACGCCACCACTTTTCCGCTTGTACGGTGCTCCGCTTTCCACACCGTCGACGACGAGCCTCCGCCGAGCCTACACGTCAGCGTGTACTCTCCGACCGTCCGGGGATCAGCTTCCATTGTATTCTGTGTGTGTGTGTGTGTGTTTTAAGCAAACTGTGTGTTTATTCTTTGGCTTTGGGAAATTTTGTAGAAGGGGTGCCGATGCTTTTTGGCCTTTTTTTTCCCCACATCAAACAGTTTTCAAAATCATTTAGAGGAAAAATATAGAATTGAAATTCAAGTTTAAAAAGAGTTTATGGAATTGGGATTGTGTTTTGACATAAATTTTTCTTGAAAAGAAAAAGTAAAAAAATTTCAGCAAAAATTGATATTTTCCTTGAAATATACCTTTAAACCAGTGTTTTAAATGGTAGGAGTGAAATCTTTAAAAAATTTAATTTTTAAATTAATAAATATAATATTATAACAGCCAAGAATATAAAAAAATGTAATAAAAGTTCATGAAAACGAGAAAGAATTAAAAACACTCATAGAAAATAAAATATCTAGCATGTTTTGCAAATATAAATAATATAGTATTGTTAAAATTACTATGAAATATAAATCAACTATAACATCTTTAACTTTCAAATAATCAAAAATCATAATTTCTTAAAGATATTATCAAATTACACATTTTTCCTCCCAAAAAGTAAATACTCAATAAATTGTGTCAATGTTATAATTTAAAATGTTACTCCTTCGTGAATAAATGCAAAATTACTTTTAAATTGCAAAACAATAAATATATGATGATTTTGAGAGATGTAGAACTATGCCATGAAGATCTAGCAAGTAAAGATATAAATTTTGATTATCTATTTTCAGAAGAAATATTCAAATGATATTTACCCTCACGATATTATAGACAAGTAAATATGCAATATTATGATTCGTTATTTGAGTTATTCACAATTTCAGTATAGATGAAAGGTACTTTAATCATTCATGTATTAGAGAATTTTGAGAGTCAACAATGCTAATTAGTGAATTCGACTCATTATTTGCATAGGAACTATGAGCACGTGATTTTTGTCTTGCGAAAACTACTCCAAAACAAAAAAATAAATTTCTTTTACTGTGCAATTTTCGAATTTGCGTGTTG
Organism: Nicotiana tabacum; assembly: GCF_000715075.1. Classification (NCBI taxonomy): domain Eukaryota; kingdom Viridiplantae; phylum Streptophyta; class Magnoliopsida; order Solanales; family Solanaceae; genus Nicotiana; species Nicotiana tabacum. Next base: position 26,839,952 of record NC_134095.1, read on the forward strand.
TTTGTTAAATATTTGTCTTATGTACGTAAATGTTTACATTGTCATAATAAAATGAAAAATAAAATAAAATACATGTTGCATGCATATAGGATTTAATTATGCATTTAAAAGATAATTTAAATAAAATCACAAAAAATATGTATTCGTTCTATTCTTAAATATGTCACTGTGTGATTAATGTTTTGACTATTTGTTAAATAGTTGTTATAAAGTTTAATATCTTGTGTAAGGGTAATTTTGTTTTTATAATTTTAATTAGGAATTTAATAATTAAGAATTTAATTAGAAAATGAAAGAATGGGGAATGATAGAAACAGACCTAGGCCAAGAATTTTTAAACAAAAATCAGGCCCAAACACTCAAAGGACCCGGTCCATGTCAACCAGTCCCATACAGGACTCAAACGACGTCGCTTCTGGATTTTTAATCTGAGTCGTTGATTCATTTCAATCAAACGGTCCAGTTCAGCCCCTGCATAAATGAAACGACGACGTTTAGTGAAACCAGATCTGAACCGTTCATCGATCTTGATCCCACGATCTCAAAAACTCACCCAAACCCGATCCATTTCACCCCCGGGTTGACCCTTTTCCACAACCTAAACCAAACGATGTCATTTGGTCAAGTGGATTGATCTCAACCGTGCATTTTAATTGATCCAACGGATGAGATCAATCCACCCCACTCCTATATAAGACCCAAACCCCTACCCCGGCCCCTAACTGAACACCCCCCCTCCTCTCTATTGTTCATCATCCCTTCCGAAACCAAACCCCTAACCCTAGCCGCCCTAGCATCCCACCGCCTGAAACCCGGCGGCAACAACGCCGCCGGTCACCAAAATAACACCCCAGAACCCCCTGAACACCCTCTATCCGAATATGTTAGCCGCTTGGCTCGAATCTTCCTGAAGGTTCTCGAATCTTCATTTGAAGATTCGAGCCAAGCTCAGATCTAAACCAAACAACCCCTAGTTAACACCATAGTACCCCCTAGCATGCCTCGTTATGGATCCGGTGTTTGTTTGGCTCGAATCACTTCAGAGCCTCTCGAATCTTCATTTGAAGATTCGAGCCAAACAAGAACTCACCCAGTTTCGTTCCAAAGTGACACCAAATGACCCCTAGGCTTCCCCCACCCTTGTGTCGTATTTGGTTCCCCTCGAATCTGACCAAAAATGGTTAAGTCCCAAATCGAACCTTCAAGAACCCTAGAAAACACCAATTTTTAGATTCTGCCCAAATTAAATAGAATATTGAGGTTTAATCGACCTTAGTCAAAGTATTTTCAGTTGAAAATACTTCGACTAAGGTCTGTTTGATTTCAAACAAAAAGTTTGAATCCAAGTGGAGTTCTAGTCTGAATTGAATTTGAAGGTTCAGAGGTAATTTTTCTGTTTCTTATGTGTATTCTACATGTATTCTATGTTTGTTTCATTAGTTTGTTTAATTTTTCATAATTTTCTAGTCAATTCTGTTATACTGTCTCATACTCGTCTATTTGATCAGAATTATAATTGTTTCTGTTTGTTTATGATTGTTTATAATATGTGTAATCGACTCGATTAAGTTCGTCGATTAGTTGTATTATAAATCCTGTTTCTGAAAATGATGATTGAAACAGTCTGTTTCTATTTTTTTTAGACTGATTATTGACAAATGTTGTAAATAGTCAACTGATTAATATCGTCAATTAAATCATGTTTGTTTGCAAATCAGTAAATTCAAATGAATATTGTGTATATATTGTTTTCTGAACAGGGCATTGTCAGTATATTGACAATGCTCCTTTGTTTGTTTGATTTTAGTCCAATGTTGAAATGCAGTTGAATTATTAGGCTGAATTCAATATAATAGTGTTGTGATGTTAGTTTTGAATTCAAGTTTACAAAAGTTGGTTAAATACAATTATATTAGGAGGTTAATCCTAGGATTGGTTATAGCTGCTTAAACAGATTTTAAAATCTGTAGTGTTAGATGCTGAATTTAAGGCAGTAATAACAGTAATTACAGTAGGAAATCTGGGGCATATCTGGGGTAAAACAGTGAAGGTAATCTGATAATAATAGTGAGCTGAAAGTGGAATGTTAGTGGCTATAGTTTAAGATAATAATGGGGAACAAAGGGTAATGGGGCTGCTTAAAATCAGGATAAGATCATTTAAAGTATTCAAAAGCAGTTTTTAATGGACCTTTCTGATTTTTAAAAAGAGAAAAGAGTCCAGGCAGCACTTAAAAGAAAGGGGCAGCCCTGTATAAATACAGGGAGCTGGACAGAAATGAGGAAAAAAGAAAAAATAAGGAGAGATTAGGAGAAAGGTCAGATTTTGAAGAAAGATTGAGATCAGATTTTAAGAGGGAATTGAGAGAGAGAAATCAGTTTTCAGACAGAATTTTAGAGATCAGTTTTCAGAGAGATTTGAAGGGAGATTAGAACAGGGAAAAATGAGATTTTGGGCAGATTTTAAGAGGAGAAACAATCTGATTTAGAAAGGCAGCTTTTTTCAGAGAGTTTTTTAAGAGAGACTGATTTCTAAAACATTAGGAAATACACACAGAAATACATACACATTTGAGAAAAATAGAAAGAAAGAAATATGAAATAGGAATCTGAAACAGATAGAGGAAAGAAACTGAAATCTGAAATGTTATCTTTCTAGAATCTGTCCGTTGTTTGCTTGTGAATATTGTTCGGTTCAAATCTGAAATTTTTCTCAAATTTCTGTCACTGTTCATCTGGGTTAACGGGTCTTGTTCAGACTTGCTTTGTTATTGGTATATTCTGCTGATTTTGTTACTGCTGCTACTGCTGAAATTTACTCCTTCTACCTTCATTTTCAGGTACATATCTTTTAAATTCTATGTTGGAAAGAGATTCAACATGACAAATAAATAAAGTTTGAATTGTAATACTGTCTTCTATTCATTTGAGTTCTTTAGTTAAAAATTTCAGCTTTGGTTTCATGTTGGTTAACCAGTAGTGAGTTCGACTCGATGGCTACAAGTTAATTGTCTTATTTTGAAATTCATATAAAACTTTGTAATAATGTTATCCATGTCAAAATTTCATTAGTTTAGTTATCTTTGAGTTGTGTAAATAGGAAGCATGGCAGAAAGTTGGCTTTTATTTACACTTTATGGTATTGTTAGCTAGGTATAGCATAATATGGAAATATCAAGGAAAAATACGCTATTAGTTTATTTTGTTAGTAAGTTAGTTGTTGTTTAAAGTTAGATGATGTTGGTTGCAATTTGCTATCTTTTGGCACAACCTTGGTTGTGTTTATAATCAATAGTTGAAAGACGTGTTAGTACAATCCGCTATGTTCACGATGTCAAATATGGTGAGTAATATTGTATGCAATATCATTTTATTAAGTCAACAGGTAGACTTGTTCTCTTTCTTAATAATAAAGGGCCTAGGAACTTATACAATGTGAAAGTTAATGTTTAGCAATAATTCATATAGATTGAGAATCAAATTGGTTTGATTATATATATATATCTATCCCAACTCAATCATAAGCATAATTAATTAAAATAATTTCGTCTATTAGATTAAAAACAAGTATATGAGAATAAGTTGAGATGTACATGCACAAATTGCAACACTTTATATCAATGGTAATTAGAAATAGAATTTGCACTAAATAAATAATGAAAAATTGTTCAAAAAAAATACGTCTTCCCTTCATAAATCATTTTTGTTAGTTTCATATACAATTCATTCTTTGGCATATATATATGTTGTATTTGCTAAAAAAAATCAAATTTTTATTCTTTTCTTTGAATTTGAATAGTTGGGATGAATATAATTTATACTCGGAAATTATAATCGACGGGCAACATTTAATAAATTGTGAATTCTTTTAAAAGAATTTAAAGGCATCCCTTAAATGTGAATTTCTCAGGAATTTCATATAAAATGTGCAGATATAATAAACAATTTTGTGGAAAATCCATAATATTATTACAAAAATTTTGCGCAATTAGGGATGCGTTCGCGTACCCTGACTATATTTTAAAGCAAATTCGGATTATGCGTATGCGCAATTTCGAGCGAATATTTAATAAAAAAAAATTCCTCCAAAAATGTTAAAATAATTTTATATAACCCGGGATGTGCAGTTCACTGTTTAAATATAAGGGTGGTGACGTTCTAAATTCTATTTTAAATCACGAACATATGAATTGGTAATAAAGGATATAATATGATCAATTATATTGTGTACATGTATGCGTGACATGATCCCCGTAATTATGAAAGGTATATAATACGAATATACGTACGCGTAATTCGTTTATATAATTGTAAACAATAAGTAAAAGTGGTAGTAAAATCATGCAATAAAAACGTATTTAGTAAAAATCAAGATAATTAAGCCAATAATAAAAACAGTTGAGCGACCGTGCTAGAACCACGGAATTCGGAAATGCCTAACACCTTCTTCCGGATTAACAGAATTCCTTACTCAGGATTTCTGGTTCGCAGAATAATAAACAGAGTCATATTCTCCTCGATTCAGGGATTAAAACTGGTGACTTGGGACGCCTTAAAATTCCCAGGTGGCGACTCTGAAATAATTAAATAAATCCCGTTTCGACTGTCCTTCAATTGGAGAAAACTCCCCACGCGCCCAGCGGGCGCGGTAAAAAGGAGGTGCGACAGCTCTGGCGACTCTGCTGGGGATCTGGTGCTACAGTGTAAACTGTAACCCAGAACCATTGGTTCAGGGTTTAAAGAATTCGAGCTTAAAATATCTGTGTTAATTGGCTTTATTTACTATATGATTTTCACCTGTTTATATGCTAATATGCTAAATGTTGCTTTTTACTGCTTTAATATTATTTGAATTGTGCATATACAATTGCTACGAAACCCCCTTCTTTCTGAGTCTTCTGAATTTATTGTGCACACGTGCGCGTGGCCCACCTTTCTGTTAAAGGTCATACCAAATAAGACGAAGTTGGGACAAGTAACTAGGCCGGATAGACTTTCGTTCTCCCGGTACGTTGCCCCCACTTCGGCTCAAACTGTCCGTTTGGGTAAGCCAGGTTTAGAACAATCAACCTCAGGTTTTTCACCTAGAATAACTCAGCCATGTACCAGATCCCTAGTAGGAACGTCTATTTGCATCATGTACATTTGACCTTGGAGACTCAACACAGGGGTTGGGTCTGTCTAGGACAGGTGAACCCGAAACAAAAAGGACCATCCTGATGCATCCTACTTGCTACTTGTGCATTCATTTGCCTAGAACATGCTTGTTGACCAGTTTAAATGAAATCATGGTGAGAACCGAGGAATAAAATGGGTTGTTTTTTAAAAAAAATAAAAAAATTCCAAAAATAGTTTTAAATCTTGAAATAAAGGTTTTAATAAATAAAAAATTTTGAAAATGATTTTTTAGTGTATATTTTCAAAATGAGTCTTGACTTTATTAAATTAAATTTCAGATACAAAATGAGCACCACGCAAAACCCCCCATCCACGAATACAGAAGAGTTTCTATTTCAGCTTCAAATGTGGTGGTATGATTTAGACGAAGATGGTCAAAAATGGGTCGTCAAGCATTTGGGAAATCTCACGGATATTATGAAAGTTAAACCCCGTGATGATCTGATTGCGGCGTTAGTAACTTTTTGGGACCCTGTTCACAATGTCTTTCATTTCTCTAACTTCGAGCTTACTCCTACATTAGAGGAGATAGCTGGATATGCTGGTTTCGACGGAAGTCTAAGAAATCAAAGCCTGATATTCACAAAGGCTCCTTCGGTACATCGATTCTTCGGTCTTCTGAACATCAGCAGTCAAATCAGGAAAAGCAATGTCATCAATGGATGTTGTTCCTTCAACTTTTTGTATTCAAGGTTCGGAAAGTCAGATGGGTTCGAAATTCATGAGAAAGGCCTTACTAACAAGCAAAACAAAGACACTTGGCAGATTCACCGTCGCTTTGCCTTCATGGTGGCTTTTCTAGGAATCATGATCTTCCCAAACAAAGAGCGAACAATTGATATTCGCACCGCGAAAGTTGTGCAAATCCTCACCACCAAAGAAAATCACACCCTTGTCCCCATCATTCTCTCAGACATTTATCGGGCTTTGACTTTATGTAAATCAGGAGCAAAAAGCTTCGAAGGATGCAAAATTTTGTTACAAATGTGGGTGATTGAACATCTCCAACAGCAGCCCAAGATCATACAGTATGGGTCAAACAATGATAATTGCATCGAGAGTTATGAGGAAAGAATAAAAAATTATCAGGCTCTAGAAGGGATAGAAGCATGGGTATCTCATCTAAAATCTTTAACGGCAAATCAGATTGAATGGACTTTGGGATGGCTCCCGATGAGGGAAGTGATACACATGTCAACCTCAAATAGTTATCTGCTACTATTGGGATTGAGAAGCATCCAGTCGTATGCGCCACTAAGAGTCTTAAGACAACTAGGGAGATATCAAGTAGTTCCTGATGATGAAGATTTGAGTATGCAAGTAATCGAATTACACCCAGAAACCACTATTCCCGAGGCTCTACTTCAGCAGATGTGGAATGGATGTCGATACTTGAAAAGTGATACTCAAGTCCCAGACACTACAAAGGGTGAGATAAATCCTGGATATGCAAGGTGGTTTGAAAAACGGTCTCGCGTGGATGATGTACCAGAGCCTGAGCTAAGAAGGCCAACAAAAAGACCCCATGTTCAAAACTTCAATGATAAAATCCAAGAGCGGTTGATCTGGGGAGAAAAGGAAAAAGGGTACAAAGCAACTATCCATGCCCTAAAAGAAAATCTGAGAAGCCTCAGTTTGGAGAAAGATTTGCAAGCACAAGAAGCCGAAGGCGAGAAGAAGAGTCTAGCTTGTGAGAATGAAAATCTTCATGCTCGATTCCAAAAAATGAAAAGAGTTTCTGAGACACCAAAGAGGAGCTGGAAGGATCAAAAAACCATCGCCAATCTTTTTGAAAGAATGCAAGATTATGATTCCATTCTTGCGGAAAACGAAAGGGCGTTGAGCAAAGCAAAAGAAAGGATCCAACAATTAAACGAAGAGGCCAGATCTAATAAGGAACGCCAAGTAAGGCAATCCGAAGAAGACAGAGCACAATTCAAGAAGGAAAAAGACCATTGGATACGATCAGAAGATCAGCTTCGTGCACAACTAGAAGAGACAAGAAGATGCAACAGAGAACATCAACAAGCAGACATCGACAGGGAAAGAGCGCATGCAAGATTAGAGCAGGCCAGACTCCGAGCTCTATTAGAGTCAGCTCTAGATCGTGAAAATCGTGTCAGAGATATAGCCACCACTCACCAGCAGCAATTGCAGGACCAAGACCAACGTCTCCAAGGTTTCAGGGAACAAATCCACGACCTGACGGTCTACACATCTCAAAGTTACGTAAACTGCCAAGGAATGGATTATGAAAGGTTTACAGAGCATGCACCCATTTTTGCCCGTCATCTAGCAATGGAGTTGGAAAGGATGTATCGTACGCTGGGAGGTCATCCAGGTCAAGCCCCACATTGAGCAAATAATCTATTAATTTACAACACAAGTGGAAAGTGGGGCACGTTGTGAGATGTTAAGAATTGTATCTTTTATTTTGATTTAAGTGTGTGTATTTCAAGCCATTTTCTTAAAGTTTTCAAATGTAATTTCATCTTTGTATAATGAATTAAAGTGTTTGCCTCATGTCCGAACTACGCAAGGTCTGATTCATGCGGGGGCATGATACGTAGGCAATCTCTATAAGATTCGACCACCACAATAAAAGATATATATAATAAATAAAATTAAAAGTGAGTAACAATAAAAATTTCAAGAAAGCTGGGACGACACAAGCAGCCGAGCAAATGCATAATAGAAAGGGGATATTTGTCTAGGAGCATTGCATCTCAACGTGTAATTATATATGTGTTAAACTCTCAAGACTAACAAGTTTGTTCATTTTCAGAATTCAAGCAGTTAGTTTCTCTAAAGAGTATACTGGCATATTATCATTATCACACAAGATCAAAAGGACCAATACCCGAAAGTATGTCTATCCCAGATGTTGACACAGGTATGGAGCTAGAGGAGATGGATGTCGGGAAAATGAAAGAAGAGATGTTTAAACTCAAGCAGCAAATGACTGAGATGTACCAAGCCTGGTCTACAGGACAGTTACCCCCGTCTTACCCAACTAACCCTGCTCCATCAATGACCCAAACTCAGGATAATATTACCACTGAATTATCCCCAAATTTCCCCATTTACCAGCACTACCGAGGCACCACCTCTCAGACACCACAGTCTCCACCTCCGAAACCAGTTCCATACTTTCCTCCACCTATGACTCCTGTTTTCGTAGCACCTCCCCCCGCTACATTCTACAAATCTCCTAGTGAGCCTACATTCCAGGCCCAGGACAACCAATATTACCCCCGGAGCCCACCCTCAAAGCCTCCGAAATCCATTCAACTGCTCCTCGTTTTGATCTCCCAACCGAAATTGACAAGCCAGCCAAAAATGCTGAACAAGAAGAGATGTTCAGGAAGGTCAAGAGTCTAGAACAATCGTTCAGAGACATGCGAGGATTAGGTGGGCAAGTCAGTGTAGCATACAAAGATTTGTGCTTATTCCCCAATGTGCAATTACCAGTTGGCTTTAAGATGCCCAAATTTGACCTATACAACGGGCACGGCGACCCAGTAGCCCACTTAAGGGGTTTCTGTAGCAAGATGCGAGGAGCTGGGGGAAAGGATGATTTATTGATGGCTTACTTCAGTCAAAGTTTAAGCGGATCAGCTTTGGAGTGGTATACACGTCAGGACCATGGGAGATGGTACACCTGGGATGACTTGGCACAGGCATTCGCATACCATTTCCAATACAATCTGGAAATCATCCCAGATCGACTATCTTTGACAAAATTCGAGAAGAGACACAATGAAAGTTTCAGAGAGTATGGTTTCCGGTGGAGAGAACAGGCAGCAAGAGTGGATCTTCCTATGAAGGAGAGTGAAATGGTAGACTACTTCCTCCAAGCCTTGGAACCAACTTACTATGCCCATTTGGTTTCAGCGGTTGGGAAATCATTCAACGAAGTAGTAAAGATGGGAGGTATGGTGGAAGAAGGCCTCAAGACAAATAAAATCATGAGCTATTCAGCGATTAAGGCGACTACTCAAGCTATTCAAGGCGGGGTAGGAGGAATTGGAAGAAAGAAGAGGGAGGAAGCAGCGGTAGTTGATTCAGGAATTTGGTCAGGACCCAGAGGTTCACCGCCTTACTATAATCAGCAACGACCTCGCCAATCAACTTACCACCACGATTCATCCCAACACTACTATCACCCTTCGGAGCCTCATTTTTCCATTAACCATGCTCAAGCATACAATCAGCCACCTGTTCATGCCAATTGGCGTGCTCCTGCCATACCAAGTACTTACCCACGAGCCTATCCCGGACCAGGTTTCAGGCCTAGGCCAGCATTCAGGGGAGAAAGGGAACAGAAAAAGAAAACTTACACTCCATTGGGAGAGTCTTACACTAGTTTGTTCCACAGGCTGAGACAGCTAGACATGCTAAGACCAATACAATCCAAGCTACCCAATCCTCCTCCAAAGAATCTGGATTACACCATTAGCTGTGAGTATTGCTCCGGTGCACCAGGCCATGATACGGAAAAATGCTGGCATTTGAAAAATACAATACAAGAGCTGATTGATACTAATAAAATCGAGGTTCGAACCCCCGAAGCTCCCAATATCAATAGAAATCCAATGTCAGTCCATCAAGAGGCTAATATGATAGAAATCATACAAGCTGATGGGGAGACAAAGAAGCCGTCACAAACTGTCATGATGATCAAGTCTCATGAAGCCAAGCTAGATAAGCAGTTAACAGAGGAGAAGCCGGTACCTAAGCAGAACAGAAATGGTGATGATCCATCTATGATAGTCGAGGAGGGATCATCGAGCAAAGTTGCCATAAAATAAGAAAGGCCGAAAGTGATAGTACCAGGGGTTGCTAGCAAACCCATTGTATTCGTGGAAGGAGTCCGTACAGATCAGGTTATTATCACACCTGTAACCCAGCTGTCAGTCATCAACAACAAAGCCATCCCATGGAACTATGAACGGGTGACTGTAATGTACAAGGGAAAAGAAGTCAAGGAAGAAGTGTGTGAGGTGCAAGGCTTGACTCGTTCGGGAAGATGTTTTGCGCCCGAAGAGTTAAATAAAACTAAAAATAATCCAACACCAATAAAGAGAGCTGTGACGGAAGAAGAGGCGGAAGAGTTTTTAAGAAAAATGAAACTCCATGATTATTCTGTTGTGGATCAATTGAAGAAGACGCCCGCTCAAATTTCATTGTTGTCATTACTGATCCATTCAGAGGAGCACCGTCTGGCTTTGATGAAAATCCTGAATGAGGCTCATGTTCCTGAAAAAATCTCTGTAAATCATTTGGAAAGAATAGCCAACAGAATCTTTGAGACAAATAGAATTACATTTGCTGATGATGAATTACCTGTGGAAGGTACCGAGCATAACAGAGCTCTTTACCTCACCGTGAAATGTGAAAACTCCGTAGTAACCCGGGTATTGGTTGACAATGGGTCAAGTGCAAACATCTGCCCTCTCTCCACTTTAAGCAAATTAAAAATTAAAGAGGAGAGGATCCAGAAGAATAGTATCTGCGTACGGGGGTTTGACGGTGGAAGTAGAGATTCATTTGGCGACATAGTGTTGGAACTAACAATAGGGCCAGTTGAATTCACAATGGAATTTCAAGTGTTGGACATAACTGTTTCTTACAACTTGTTGTTGGGTCGACCATGGATCCATGCTGCTAAAGCAGTCCCATCAACACTACATCAGGTTGTCAAGTTTGAATGGGATCATCAAGAAATAGTTGTGCATGAGGAAGAAAGTTTAAATGCTCACAGCAATACCATTGTACCGGTCGAAGGAATAGAAAATGACCAGGGACCATGGGTATACCAAGTGTCCGACATAGTATCGATAGAGAAAATTCCAGAGGGGAAATACCTTCCGAATCCAAAGATATCCTCTGCATCAGTCGATAGCCTATGAAATGTTAAAAAATGGTTTTATACCCGGCAAAGGTCTGGGCCCATATTTGCAAGGAATTATACAACCAGTATCTCTCCCCGAGAACTGGGGAACATTCGGTTTGGGGTTCATACCCACTGTCAATGACGTGATAAAGGCCAGAAAGTTGAAACACCAAGCATGAGTTCTTCCAAAACCAGTCCCACATCTGTCAAAGTCTTTTGTCAAGACCGGTGCTAAAAACCGCCCGATAACAACAATTCCTAAATCCCGGGTCAATCCTGAGGAAGAATTAATTGAAAGATTCGAGAAATTGTTTGATGATGTGAATATGTTGGAAAGCGGAGAAGGGTGTAGCAACGCAGAAGTTCAATTCATTGGGCCAGAAACAAAGCTTAATAATTGGAAAACAACTCCTCTCCCCATTCGAAAGGAGTCTTGGTAGTTTATTTTGATTTTCTTTCAAGTTTGTTTGGGTTACTTCAAGGTTGTAATCCCAAAGCTTATCTTACAGTTTGTTTGAAGTGTGCAAACCTTGTTATCTTTCATCATCCAATAAAAAGCAGTTTCCTTTTTATTATCATTCCTGATAGTTTTCTTTTCTTTTTCTTCTTTCCTTCTGTACAGTTCTTTTTACGCTGGCTCTAGTGATATGGCATGCATGAGGAATCCTCAGCCCAGTCTTAAAAATCAATCTGGTTCCGAAGTAATAATTCAAGAAATATATTGTGATTATGAATCAGAATATGATGAAGATGAGGTTTTTGAAGAGATTAGTAAAGAGTTAATTCACTTTGAGGAAAAAATCAAACCTAACTTGAGTGATACCGAGGACATCAATATAGGGGACACGAGTAATGTCCGGGAAACTAAAATAAGTGTCCATCTCGAACCAAAGATCCGAGAAGAGTTAATTAAAGCACTCATAGAATTCAAAGATGTTTTTGCATGGTCATATGACGACATGCCGGGCCTGAGCACTGATTTAGTGGTTCACAAATTGCCCACCGATCCAACGGTGCCTCCTGTCAAGCAAAGGCTGAGAAAATTCAAGCCTGATATGAGTGTGAGAATTAAGGAAGAAATCACCAAACAATTGGAAGCAAAGGTCATTCGAGTCACTCGATATCCTGTTTGGTTAGCTAATATCGTTCCTGTGCCAAAGAAAGACGGCAAAATTAGAGTATGCGTCGACTACCGCAATCTCAACAAAGCCAGTCCGAAGGATAATTTCCCATTACCCAATATCCATATTTTGATCGATAATTGTGCCAAGCATGATATAGGATCTTTCGTGGATTGTTATGCTGGGTATCATCAAATTCTAATGGATGAAGAAGATGCAGAAAAGATGACATTCATCACACCATGGGGAACTTATTGCTACCGGGTAATGTCATTCGGTTTGAAGAACGCCGGAGCAACCTATATGAGAGCAATGACCACAGTGTTTCATGATATGATACACAAAGAGATTGAGGTATACGTGGACAATGTGATCATAAAATCAAAGCATCAATCTGACCACGTTGGGGACTTAAGGAAATTCTTCTTAAGACTTCGCAGGTACAACCTCAAGCTTAACCCTGCCAAATGCGCATTTGGAGTTCCATCTGGAAAGTTGTTGGGATTCATAGTCAGTCGACGAGGTATCGAGCTAGACCCATCAAAAATCAAAGCCATCCAAGAATTGCCACCTCCAAGGAACAAAACTGAAGTAATGAGTTTGTTGGGAAGGTTAAATTACATCAGCAGGTTTATTGCTCAGCTCACAACAACCTGTGAGCCAATTTTGAAATTGTTGAAAAAGGATGCTGCGGTCAAATGGACCGATGAGTGTCAAGAAGCGTTCGATAAGATAAAAGGGTACTTGTCGAACCCACCCGTGTTGGTCCCGCCAGAGCCAGGAAGACCTTTGATTCTTTACTTGACGGTCTTGGAAAACTCGTTTGGTTGTGTATTGGGGCAACATGACCTCACCGGCAGAAAAGAACAGGCCATCTACTACCTTAGCAAAAAGTTCACAGCTTATGAGTTTAAGTATACTCATCTGGAAAAGACATGTTGCGCCCTAACATGGGTAGCTCAAAAGTTGAAACACTATTTGTCATCCTACACTACTTACCTCATTTCGCGTTTGGATCCATTGAAATATATTTTTCAAAAGCCTATGCCAACGGGAAGACTTGCAAAGTGGCAAATTTTGCTCACAGAGTTTGACATCATCTATGTGACTCGGACTGCAATGAAAGCCCAAGCACTGGCCGATCATTTAGCCGAAAACCCGGTCGATGAGGAATACGAGCCGTTGAAAACCTATTTTCCTGATGAAGAAATAATGCATATCGACGAGGTGGAGCGAATTGAAAAACCTGGCTGGAAACTTTTCTTTGATGGAGCCGCTAACATAAAAGGAGTCGGGATAGGAGCTGTAATCATCTCTGAAACAGGGCATCACTATCCTGTTACGGCTCAATTGCGATTTTATTGCACCAATAATATGGCTGAATATGAAGCTTGTATTATGGGTTTAAGGCTAGCCGCAGACATGGGTATCCAAGAAATCTTAGTCATGGGAGATTCGGATCTTCTGGTACATCAAATTCAAGGAGAATGGGAAACCTGAGACTTAAATCTCATACCATACCGACAATGTCTACATGATCTTTGTCAGCGGTTTCAATCAGTGGAATTCCGACATATTCCAAGGATTCGTAATGAGGTTGCCGATGCATTGGCTACTTTGGCATCAATGTTGCACCATCCAGAAAAAGCTTATGTGGATCCTCTACATATTCAAGTCCACGATCAGCATGCTTATTGCAATATGGTTGAAGAAGAATTTGATGGTGAACCATGGTTCCACGACATCAAGGAGTATATCAGGATGGGGATATATCCCTCACAAGCCACAGGAGATCAAAAGAGGACCATTAGGCGATTGGCAAATGGATTCTTCTTAAGCGGAGGAGTTTTGTATAAAAGAACACCAGATCTTGGATTATTAAGATGCATAGATGCCAGACAAGCTACGGCTGTCATGTCTGAAGTACATTCGGGAGTTTGCGGACCCCACATGAGTGGATATGTGTTGGCAAAGAAAATCCTCCGAGCTGGTTACTATTGGCTTACCATGGAGCGAGATTGTATCAGTTTTGTGCGCAAGTGTCAACAATGCCAGATACACGGAGATTTGATTCATTCTCCACCATCCGAGTTGCACACAATGTCGGCACCATGGCCCTTCTTTGCCTGGGGTATGGATGTGATTGGACCAATTGAGCCGGCAGCATCCAATGGGCACAGGTTCATTCTGGTAGCCATTGATTATTTTACCAAATGGGTTGAGGCCAAGACATTCAAATCGGTGACCAAGAAAGCTGTGGTCGATTTTGTCCACTCAAATATCATATGTCGATTCGGAATCCCAAAGGTGATCATCACAGATAACGGTGCTAATCTTAACAGCAACTTAATGAAGGAAGTATGTCAACAGTTTAAGATTACACATCGCAACTCTACCCCATATCGTCCCAAGGCGAATGGAGCAGTCGAGGCAGCCAACAAAAATATAAAGAAGATACTCCGGAAAATGGTAGAAGGTTCAAGACAATGGCATGAAAAATTACCATTTGCGTTATTGGGATATCGTACTACTGTTCGCACTTCAGTAGGAGCAACTCCTTATTTGTTGGTATATGGCACTGAAGCAGTAATTCCTGCAGAAGTTGAGATTCTTTCCCTTCGGATCATCGCCGAAGCAAAGATTGATGATGATGAATGGGTCAAAACCCGTCTAGAACAGTTAAACTTGATTGATGAAAAACGATTGGCCGTAGTATGTCATGGTCAATTATATCAAAGAAGAATAGCAAGAGCATACAATAAAAGGGTGCATCCACGGAAGTTCGAAGTGGGTCAACATGTGCTGAAACGTATTCTTCCACATCAGGTTGAGGCAAAAGGCAAATTTGCCCCGAATTGGCAAGGACCATTCATTGTGACCAGAGTATTATCAAATGGTGCACTATGCTTAACAGATATTGAAGGCAAATGCATAGACATGGCGATCAATTCTGACGCGGTAAAGAGATATTATGCATAACTTTTTTAATGTTTGTATTTAGCATTATTTCGAAGATTGGAATGACAAAGGCAATTTATTCTACTATCCAAACACTATACCCTTTGCTTCCCATTTTGAGCCACATTTGTTTCTTTCTTACCCTCTCTTGGAATCAATGAAAAATCAAATATGAAATTTAAAAAAAAAATAAAAAAATCATCACTATTATTTAGTGAACTACGTTTGACCTGATTCCTCAAAGAAGGATACGTAGGCGCCTCACGGCTCGATCATAGGGTGCACAATATGCATAATGTGCACAAAAAGAAACATCAAGAGACCCCAAATCAAGAAACTGGGGCAAAGAATTGTATTGGAAATAAGAAAAAGATTCCAAGAGTTGTAATTTTAAACCCATACCAAAGTTATTTAGCTTTTAATACCTTTTCCATTTCTAACTACATACCAAAAAGACCTTTCGATCAATCTTAGAAAAATGCTGAGTCAAACAAATGAAGATGGTTCATAACACTCTGGTCAAACAAGAAAAGAAAGTAAAAATGAGAGAGTCTTATAGGTGAAAACCCATACGGGCACCATAAGGCGATGGAAGTTGAGAGAAAGTAAAAATGAGAGAGTCTTATAGGTGAAAACCCACACGGGCACCATAAGGCGATGGAATTTGAGAGAAAGTAAAATGAGAGAGTCTTATTGGTGAAAACCTTCGTAGGCACCGTAAGGCGAAAAAGAAGTAAGAAATGAACAAATGAGGAAGGTTTATCGGTGAAAACTCTTTGAGATATTGCAAGTCCAACAGGTCTGTAAAATGAAAAATGAAGTTGGATTACGGAAATTTTGGGGGAAAACAAAAATGAGACAATTGAAAGGAGATTGATTAAAAGACTGGGTTGATTAATCCGAAATGCATACCCTGATCATTGGCGCCAGTAACTCCAATCAGATAAGTTTTTATTCTTTCTCCAACAGTCATCCAAATTTGGATTTTTCTTTTCATTCCATAATTGTCGAAATCAGCACGTTTCGTCACTAATAATCTTACTTTTCTAAAGCTTTGAGATAAGTTTTATTCCAAACAAATAAGAAGGAATGTCAGGGTATACTACCAAGATTCAGGATTACATGATGCAAAAAACAGCCATGAAAGGCGGGAGATAAAAATAATAAGATACGAGAGGAAGAAAAGTGAAATCAAAAGTGGATCAGCAATGTCAGGAGAAACATATGATTACGGTTAAAAAGGTTTGAAGGAAAACATACAGAGGAGAATCCTATAGTCAAGGATCAATTACAAAGACAAAACAGTCTTTTTCAACCATTCCAAGGCAATAAAACAAGACGAAGAAGAAGTCCCACCATCGGCAAGAATACCCCAGTTAACCACCCTGCTTTAAACTAACGAAGTTTTCTTTGATTTAAAACAGGGGCAAAAACAACATTTGTGTCAGGAAACACTTGATAGAGGATAAGAATTGAAGAAATCAGGCGTCCACCTGGAGAATGAGGATGAAGAAGTGAAAAAGAAGTCAGGCGTCCACCTGGAGAATGAGGATGAAGAAGTTAAAAAGAAGTCAGGCGTCCACCTGGAGAACGAGGATGAGAATTAAAGAAATCAGGCGTCCACCTGGAGAACGAGGATGAGAATTAAAGAAATCAGGCGTCCACCTGGAGAAAGAGGATAAGAATTGAAGAAGTCAGGCGTCCACCTGGAGAATGAGGATAAGAATTGAAGAAGTCAGGCGTCCACCTGGAGAATGAGGATGAAGAAGTTAAAAAGAAGTCAGGCGTCCACCTGGAGAATGAGGATAAGAATTGAAGAAGTCAGGCGTCCACCTGGAGAATGAGGATGAAGAAGTTAAGAAGAAATCAGGCGTCCACCTGGAGAATGAGGATGAGAATTGAAGAAATCAGGCGTCCACCTGGAGAATGAGGATGAGAATTAAAGAAGTCAGGCGTCTACCTGGAGAATGAGGATAGAAGAAATCAGGCGTCCACCTGGAGAATGAGGATGAGAATTGAAGAATTCAGGCGTCCACCTGGAGAATGAGGATGAGAATTAAAGAAGTCAGGCGTCCACCTGGAGAATGAGGATAAGAATTAAAGAAATCAGGCGTCCACCTGGAGAATGAGGATAAGAATTAAAGAAATCAGGCGTCCACCTGGAGAATGAGGACAAAGAATTGAAGAAGTCAGGCGTCCACCTGGAGAATGAGGACAAAGGAAAGAAGAAATTAGGCGTCCACCTGGAGAACGAGGACAAAGAATTGAAGAAGTCAGGCGTCCACCTGGAGAATGAGGATGAATCCGCAGTCAGGCACCCACCTGGAGAACAAGGGAATACAATTGAAGTATTGAAGTCAAAAGCCCGCTCATATGAGAAAGGAGCACACTTAGAATCAATAAAGCAGAGTGATCCAACAAAGTCCCCAGCAGGAAACAACAAGAGTCCCAAACAGATGAAGAAAATACGGGACACAATGAAAAGGAAAACGGAATAAGCCAAATGCCCAAGAGTCACCAAGATATCAAGACAACAAGAAACGCAAGGGCATGATCTAGATAAGATTTTTATAATTCATGTACCATAGTCTAGTTTAGCTTTTTGTATTACCTTTGAAGTAAGGTATAATAAGGAGGTCAGCAAGCAGTAAAAACATCACGAAGCAGCAGTAACATCACAGTCCCACGGTAGTCCCAGCTACCCAAAACTTCCCGAACTACATTGACCTGATTCCTTTATAGCCAAGGATATGTAGGAAACCTTTGAAGCAGAGGTTCGGTCAAATCTTTCAAAAATGCTTCCCACGGAGTATTCGAACGGGCGAAAATCGCTCGTATCCGCTCACTTTATCTTTGCACGAAAACTCTTCGAGTTTCCGCACAAAGAGGGGCAGCTGTGAGCACGTGATTTTTGCCTTGCGAAAACTACTCCAAAATAAAAAAATAAATTTCTTTTACTATGCAATTTTCGAATTTGCGTGTTGTTTGTTAAATATTTGTCTTATGTACGTAAATGTTTACATTGTCATAATAAAATGAAAAATAAAATAAAATACATGTTGCATGCATATAGGATTTAATTATGCATTTAAAAGATAATTTAAATAAAATCACAAAAAATATGTATTCGTTCTATTCTTAAATATGTCACTGTGTGATTAATGTTTTGACTATTTGTTAAATAGTTGTTATAAAGTTTAATATCTTGTGTAAGGGTAATTTTGTTTTTATAATTTTAATTAGGAATTTAATAATTAAGAATTTAATTAGAAAATGAAAGAATGGGGAATGATAGAAACGGACTTGGGCCAAGAATTTAAAAACAAAAATCAGGCCCAAACACTCAAAGGACCCGGTCCATGTCAACCAGTCCCATACAGGACTCAAACGACGTCGCTTCTGGATTTTTAATCTGGGCCGTTGATTCATTTCAATCAAACGGTCCAGTTCAGCCCCTGCATAAATGAAACGACGACGTTTAGTGAAACCAGATCTGAACCATTCATCGATCTTGATCCCACGGTCTCAAAAACTCACCCAAACCCGATCCATTTCACCTCCGGGTTGACCCCTTTCCCCAACCTAAACCAAACGATGTCGTTTGGTCAAGTGGATTGCTCTCAACCGTGCATTTTAATTGATCCAACGGATGAGATCAATCCACCCCACTCCTATATAAGACCCAAACCCCTACCCCGGCCCCTAACTGAACACCCCCCTCCTCTCTACTGTTCATCATCCCTTCCGAAACCAAACCCCTAACCCTAGCTGCCCTAGCATCCCACCGCCTGAAACCCGGCGGCAACAATGCCGCCGATCACCAAAATAACACCCCAGAACCCCCTGAACACCCTCTATCCGAATATGTTAGCCGCTTGGCTCAAATCTTCCTGAAGGTTCTCGAATCTTCATTTGAAGATTTGAGCCAAGCTCAGATCTAAACCAAACAACCCCTAGTTAACACCATAGTACCCCCTAGCATGCCTCGTTATGGATCCGGTGTTTGTTTGGCTCGAATCACTTCAGAGCCTCTCGAATCTTCATTTGAAGATTCGAGCCAAACAGGAACTCACCCAGTTTCATTCCAAAGTGACACCAAATGACCCTTAGGCTTCCCTCACCCTTGTGTCGTATTTGGTTCCCCTCGAATCTGACCAGAAATGGTTAAGTCCCAAATCGAACCTTCAAGAACCCTAGAAAACACCAATTTTTAGATTCTGCCCAAATTAAATAGAAGATTGAGGTTTAATCGACCTTAGTCAAAGTATTTTCAATTGAAAATACTTCGACTAAGGTCTGTTTGATTTCAAACAAAAAGTCCGAATCCAAGTGGAGTTCTAGTTTGAATTGAATTTGAAGGTTCAGAGGTAATTTTTCTGTTTCTTATGTGTATTCTACATGTATTCTATGTTTGTTTCATTAGTCTGTTTAATTTTTCATAATTTTCTAGTCAATTCTGTTATACTGTCTCATACTCGTCTATTTGATCAGAATTATAATTGTTTCTGTTTGTTTATGATTGTTTATAATATATGTAATCGACTCGATTAAGTTCGTCGATTAGTTGTGTTATAAATTCTGTTTCTGAAAATGCTGATTGAAACAGTCTGTTTCTATTTTTTTTAGACTGATTATTGACAAATGTTGTAAATAGTCAACTGATTAATATCGTCAATTAAATCATGTTTGTTTGCAAATCAGTAAATTCAAATGAATGTTGTGTATATATTATTTTCTGAACAGGGCATTGTCAGTATATTGACAATGCTCCTTTGTTTGTTTGATTTTAGTCCAATGTTGAAATGCAGTTGAATTATTAGGCTGAATTCAATATAATAGTGTTGTGATGTTAGTTTTGAATTCAAGTTTACAAAAGTTGGTTAAATACAATTATATTAGGAGGTTAATCCTAGGATTGGTTATAGCTGCTTAAACAGATTTTAAAATCTGTAGTGTTAGAGGCTGAATTTAAGGCAGTAATAACAGTAATTACAGTAGGAAATCTGGGGCATATCTGGGGTAAAACAGTGAAGGTAATCTGATAATAATAGTGAGCTGAAAGTGGAATGTTAGTGGCTATAGTTTAAGATAATAATGGGGAACAAAGGGTAATGGGGCTGCTTAAAATCAGGATAAGATCATTTAAAGTATTCAAAAGCAGTTTTTAATGGACCTTTCTGATTTTTAAAAAGAGAAAAGGGTCCAGGCAACACTTAAAAGAAAGGGGCAGCCCTGTATAAATACAGGGAGCTGGACAGAAATGAGGAAAAAAGAAAAAATAAGGAGAGATTAGGAGAAAGGTCAGATTTTGAATACAGATTTTGAAGAAAGATTGAGATCAGGTTTTAAGAGGGAATTGAGAGAGAGAAATCAGTTTTCAGACAGAATTTTAGAGATCAGTTTTCAGAGAGATTTGAAGGGAGATTAGAACAGGGAAAAATGAGATTTTGGGCAGATTTTAAGAGGAGAAACAATCTGATTTAGAAGGCAGCTTTTTTTCAGAGAGTTTTTTAAGAGAGGCTGATTTCTAAAACATTAGGAAATACACACAGAAATACATACACATTTGAGAAAAACAGAAAGAAAGAAATATGAAATAGGAATCTGAAACAGATAGAGGAAAGAAACTGAAATCTGAAATGTTATCTTTCTAGAATCTGTCCGTTGTTTGCTTGTGAATATTGTTCGGTTCAAATCTAAAAAATTTCTCAAGTTTCTGTCACTGTTCATCTGGGTTAACGGGTCTTGTTCAGACTTGCTGTGTTATTGGTATATTCTGCTGATTTTGTTACTGCTGCTACTGCTGAAATTTACTCTTTCTACCTTCATTTTCAGGTACATATCTTTTAAATTCTATGTTGGAAAGAGATTCAACATGACAAATAAATAAAGTTTGAATTGTAATACTGTCTTCTATTCATTTGAGTTCTTTAGTTAAAAATTTCAGCTTTGGTTTCATGTTGGTTAACCAGTAGTGAGTTCGACTCGATGGCTACAAGTTAATTGTCTTATTTTGAAATTCATATAAAACTTTGTAATAATGTTATCCATGTCAAAATTTCATTAGTTTAGTTATCTTTGAGTTGTGTAAATAGGAAGCATGGCAGAAAGTTGGCTTTTATTTACACTTTATGGTATTGTTAGCTAGGTATAGCATAATATGGAAATATCAAGGAAAAATACGCTATTAGTTTATTTTGTTAGTAAGTTAGTTGTTGTTTAAAGCTAGATGATGTTGGTTGCAATTTGCTATCTTTTGGCACAACCTTGGTTGTGTTTATAATCAATAGTTGAAAGACGCGTTAGTACAATCCGCTATGTTCACGATGTCAAATATGGTGAGTAATATTGTATGCAATATCATTTTATTAAGTCAACAGGTAGACTTGTTCTCTTTCTTAATAATAAAGGGCCTAGGAACTTATACAATGTGAAAGTTAATGTTTAGCAATAATTCATATAGATTGAGAATCAAATTGGTTTGATTATATATATATATATATCTATCCTAACTCAATCATAAGCATTAAGTAAAATAATCTCGCTATATCCCAACTCAATCATAAGCATAATTAATTAAAATAATTTCGTCTATTAGATTAAAAACAAGTATATGAGAATAAGTTGAGATGTACATGCACAAATTGCAACACTTTATATCAATGGTAATTAGAAATAGAATTTGCACTAAATAAATAATGAAAAATTGTTCAAAAAAAATACGTCTTCCCTTCATAAATCATTTTTGTTAGTTTCATATACAATTCATTCTTTGGCATATATATATGTTGTATTTGCTAAAAAAAATCAAATTTTTATTCTTTTCTTTGAATTTGAATAGTTGGGATGAATATAATTTATACTCGGAAATTATAATCGACGGACAACATTTAATAAATTGTGAATTCTTTTAAAAGAATTTAAAGGCATCCCTTAAATGTGAATTTCTCAGGAATTTCATATAAAATGTGCAGATATAATAAACAATTTTGTGGAAAATCCATAATATTATTACAAAAATTTTGCGCAATTAGGGATGCGTTCGCGTACCCTGACTATATTTTAAAGCAAATTCGGATTATGCGTACGCGCAATTTCGAGCGAATATTTAATAAAAAAAAAATTTCCTCCAAAAATGTTAAAATAATTTTATATAACCCGGGATGTGCAGTTCACTGTTTAAATATAAGGGTGGTGACGTTCTAAATTCTATTTTAAATCACGAACATATGAATTGGTAATAAAGGATATAATATGATCAATTATATTGTGTACACGTATGCGTGACATGATCCCCGTAATTATGAAAGGTATATAATACGAATATACGTACGCGTAATTCGTTTATATAATTGTAAACAATAAGTAAAAGTGGTAGTAAAATCATGCAATAAAAACGTATTTAGTAAAAATCAAGATAATTAAGCCAATAATAAAAACAGTTGAGCGACCGTGCTAGAACCACGGAATTCGGAAATGCCTAACACCTTCTTCCGGATTAACAAAATTCCTTACTCAGGATTTCTGGTTCGCAGAATAATAAACAGAGTTATATTCTCCTCGATTCAGGGATTAAAACTGGTGACTTGGGACGCCTTAAAATTCCCAGGTGGCGACTCTGAAATAATTAAATAAATCCCGTTTCGACTGTCCTTCAATTGGAGAAAACTCCCCACGCGCCCCGCGGGCGCGGTAAAAAGGAGGTGCGACAGGAACTATTGGAGAGCTTCGAGGTTGACCGTTATGAGTGTTCAGAGCGCACAATAGGACGCTTGGAGCGTAAGTCTCATAGAACTAAGCCCCAATGCATGAGCCTCAAGGCTTTTTAATAGCGTCCCGCCATGGGAGAGCCCTTACGAGTCTTAAAAAAAACCTTTTATAATATTGCTTTAAACCATTATTTCAATATCTCATTTCTAAGTTAAAATTCAGAAGTTTAGTATTTACAATGTTAATAGTTTGTGCTTAACTTTTAGTTCAAACACTAATTTTGGTGATTTATTATAAAAAATCTCAAAACTCTATTGTTGGACTTTAGAAAGTGTTGAAGAAGATAAAGTTGATCTTTTTAATTTAGTGTTATTCGATCAACTTGGTAATTGGAGATTATTTATGTTGGTATTTGGAAGTTGTGTTTCAAATTTGAGATCATTTGGAGCAGATTTGGGGCGGTTTGATCGAAATTGAAGTTGCAAATTTAAAGAGCACTTTGTTAAAATAACTCAAAAAAAGGTATGCCAATTTGATAGATTTCGACGAACAACTTAACAAATAGGTAAAGAAAATACAGCATCAACTCTACCAAACCCATAGAGAAATACCTGAAGAGCATAAATATGACAATCGGGTACACTTCAATGAACAACTTAACAGATAGGTAGAGTAATAGTAATATCGACCCTACTAATTCAGTAGAAAATCCTAAAGAGCAAAAGTATGATAATCCAATAGACTTTGTTAAATAATTTAATTCGATAGAGAAACTCCTGAAAAGTTATATACAGTTCCAGGGTCATTTTTTAAATACCGCCAATTTCAAGGATATTCCGCTAAGATCAATCCCAGAAAATCCCTATTGTGTCAATCACCCTTTTAGTTTAGCATACAATTGTTTGTTATCTACCATATTCAAAGTTGGATAACGATCACATGATAAAAATAATAAAATAACATATTTTTTCTTCTCCAAAACTCATCTCAATATTTCAAGAAAGCCAAGGTTCAATCCAACAAATAAAAGTTTATCGAAGTTTATTTAGTGTAAAATCATATATATATATAATATTGTACAATAATATTGTTTTAGTATATTATATATAATATTGTTTTAGTATATTTCATTTTAAATTTAATACATCAAATATCTACCCTAAAAACATAACAAAATAGCCACATTATAATTCCCATCTTATTATAACTTGTTTACAAATAAACGACTTAGTACAATAAAATAATTTCATGTATAGTAACTCAGAATTTTTAACTTATGGCAATAATGTTATAAACCTTTTTTATGACAAAAAATTCAATCAACTTTGCTTAAATATCACAAGAAGTTTCGGAACAATTTTTTTTTAAACTAATGTATCATTGGTTTGAGTTAACTACCATGTAGGGATGACGTTCGGGCAGTTCGAATTGGATATAAAAATTTCAGTCTGGATTTTTGATTTTCAAATTGAAGAAATGACAATCCAAATCCAATTCAAATAAGCTCGGATAGGATCAGATTTTTTAAATTCGGTTTCAAATTAATCAGTTTGGATATTTTGAATTTTCAATTTTGAGCCTATAAGTTGAGTTGTTTCTTCTTTTTACAAAATAAACATCCAAATGAAGTATTAATGTTAAATTGCCTAATAAGTTCATTATTTTTACTGCAATTATTCAAATAAAATATTCAAGTAATAAAATCATTATAAAAAAATACAACAAAGACATTTATAACACCGATAATAATGAGCAATAGTAAAATCATGTCCAAATAGAACGTATTTTGATAATAACTTAGTAATTAATATTAAATATATGATATAAAATTTAATGGGTAAGATATTGAACTTATTATTAATGACATATGGATAATTAGACTATTGTCTGATGGGAAGCACCGAATATAAAGAATAAAAATTTTGAATTTTCGGATATTCAAAAATCTTAATTAGCAAATCCAACATTCAAAATTTTTAAAAATTAAATCCAAAAATCCAGTCCATAATCTGAAAATCCAAATCAAAAGTTAAAATTTCGATTTGTATTTTGAATTTACCCAAATTATGCCCACCGTGTAAGTATGTCCACATAAAAGTTTGTTTTTGTAAAAAAATAAAAAAGGAAAAAGGAGAAAAAGAGGAGAAGCCTAAATGCCTAATCAATTGCTTAACCGTGTCTTCTAGGATATCCGGACCGAAGAAATAGCGTAAGCGCTTAGCCACAAGTGCTTTATGACGGCAAACGCTTCTTATAAATACAGATCCCCTTTTGGACCTAATCCCAATTCATCATACTTTGCTCTAATCCTCTAAGAAAACTAACCCTCTCATTCTCTCTATCTGTAGCTTCTCTCAAGGTAAATAATTTGTCTTTCTATTAATTCAATCGTCTGTTGAAGACGCTTAAATTTACGCGAATTAGTGTATTCTGTCAATATCTGAACAAAATTATCCCTTTTTTGACGTTGATCGGCAGATCTGCCCCGATTAATCAAATTTAGAACAATCTTTAATCGACGAGACATGCCTTTTTTGTTCAATAGTATGTATTTGAAACTATTTTGATGTTATAGCATTGGTTTTCCTTGTTTTGATGGATATTTGTTAGTTTTTTTTATAGGAATTGTTAATTGTGACCTAGCTAGGATTTCTTCAATCAAATTGAATTAGATCCTAAAAATTTTACAAGCTTAAAGATAGATTTTTGTTTGCAAAAAACTGCCTTACTAATCTCTGGGATTTTGGATTTATTTATCCTCGCATTGACAATATATAATAATTCTGTTCTATTTATGTAGATTTTGAACTATTCCTTATTTGATAGCTATGGTTTTATGCTTTTAGTGTTTTGTTGAATTGTTTGCACGATTGTTCGATGGAATGAACTTTGTTTAAAGAATCCAAAAATTGGATGATTTAACTTTTTTTTAAGTTTATGTTACTTATGGCTGTAAAAATTGAGGGTGATTGAATTTTCCTCCTTTGATTTATCTCTCGTCTTCCACTAGCTATTTTGGTAGCGTCATTTAGCTGTCTTTTGAATGCTGCTTTCCCTTTATTACGGTTCCTAATCAATTAGGATTCGTTTTGTTACACTCTCCTACCTGCAGTTGGGTAGGTTGATTCTGTTTCTCCTTCAATTTGTTTCATTAGATGACGTTTATTCCTAAACTAAGAATATCTAGGAGTCATCTCAATGTTATGAGAGTTTATATATGGCTGGTTTGCTTCTATGATCTTGATCACCAATAAGCTCCCAACTTTTGCCCTTGTAGAACTTTTTTGGGGACTTTGGGTGCCTGCTAGTTTTGTCATCCCCTTTTTAGCTTGATCTTGATTTGAAATTAAGTTGTGTTTTTCAATATATTTCAGATGCAGATCTTTGTTAAGACACTCACCGGAAAGACTATTAATCTTGAGGTTGAGAGTTTTGACACCATTGACAATGTCAAAGCTAAGATTCAAGACAAGGAAGGTATTCCTCCTGATCAGCAGAGGCTGATCTTTGCCGGAAAACAACTTGAAGATGGCCGAACTCTTGCTGACTACAACATCCAAAAGGAGTCTACCCTCCACCTTGTCCTCCGTCTCCGTGGTGGTATGCAAATCTTTGTTAAAACTCTGACCGGAAAGACTATTACGCTTGAGGTCGAGAGCTCAGACACCATTGACAATGTCAAGGCAAAGATCCAGGATAAGGAGGGTATTCCTCCTGATCAACAAAGGTTGATTTTTGCTGGCAAGCAACTTGAAGATAGTAGAACTCTTGCTGACTACAACATCCAGAAGGAGTCCACCCTTCACCTTGTCCTCCGCCTTCGTGATGGCATGCAGATCTTTGTCAAGACGCTTACCGGCAAGACAATCACCCTTGAAGTTGAAAGTTAAGATACCATCGACAATGTTAAATCAAAGATCCAAGACAAGGAAGGTATTCCTCCAGACCAGCAGAGACTGATCTTTGCTGGGAAGCAACTTGAGGACGGGAGGAATTGACAGATTACAACATTCAGAAAGAGTCAACCCTGCACCTTGTTCTTCATCTTAGAGGTGGCATGCAGATTTTTGTCAAGACTTTGACTGGGAAGACAATAACTTTGGAGGTTGAGAGTTCTGAACCATTGACAATGTCAAAGCAAAGATCCAAGACAAGGAGGGTATCCCGCCAGACCAGCAGCGTTTGATCTTTGCTGGTAAACAGTTGGAGGACGGCAGGACTCTTACGGACTATAGCATCCTTACAGTTGGAGGACGGCAGGACTCTTGTGGACTATAACATTCAGAAGGAGTCGACTCTCCAGTTGGTCTTGCGTTTGAGGGGAGGGATGCAGATCTTTGTGAAGGCATTGACTGGGAAGACAATCACCTTGGAGGTGGAGAGCTCGGATACCATTGACAATGTGAAGGCAAAGATACAGGATAAGGAAGGCATTCCACCAGATCAGCAGAGGCTTATCTTTGCTGGTAAGCAGCTTGAGGATGGCCGCACGCTTGCAGACTACAATATCCAGAAAGAGTCTACTCTTCATCTCGTGCTCAGGCTCCATGGTGGAGACTTCTGAATTTATGTGCGCTAATGCTACTTTTATGATGGTTGTGTCAATGTTTCTGCTTTGTTTTGTTCCAGAACTTTAGTTTTCCTCTCTTTTCTGTTAAAAAACATCTCAGATTCTGTTCTGTTGTTTTCGCTACGCTACTTGGCTTTATATGTCTTGCTCTCCTTACTTAGTTATACTAAGCCCTGGAGACCTTCACTAAAAATCCCACGACGAACCTAGATGCCCCAGGAAAAAAAAATGTGACCAAGCCGATATTTTTTATAATCCACTGGCAAGTCTTTTGGCGAAAAAACATTGTTGCAGTGGTGGTTTGGTAAAATTTTGCTGATTCCTATATATAATAGTGAAAATTTCTGCACTTAATGTACCGTAGTTAAAAAGAAATCTTGTTGAGATGTTGGGTCGAAAATTAGAAGGAAAGCAATAGACTATCACCAAAATATATTTTCAACAAAAAGAGAAGAATTTTAGTAGTTCAATGTGTGACACTTAAACTTTTATCTTATTGGTTTAGAGTTAAGCAAGATATCTGGCAGATGCAGGGGGGAGTTCTTGAGAAACTCAGTCAGGATTTCTCGCAAGAAAAGCAACTATGGAGAAAAATGGAATGATAAACATTTTGGCTCTAAACAAGCCACCATCGCCGGTCACCTCATCTTCTCCATTTCTCCAATCTTAATCTAAACGTAACCAATGTTGATTTGAAGAACTAGTGACGCTACAAATATTCATGCTTTTGACAAGTGATATCAGAGATGAGACGCTACAGGTCAAAGCATTCAAATTGCTTTTGACAAAGCACAGGGGAGATTCGTATTAGCCACTGTAAGTATCAAACAAGTTCTTGAATTTCATTGCGTATATGGTAATGGTAGAGGAGATTATGTGAACATATACTTTATATTATATCTAAGCTGTTGTTTATTATTCAAGTTTATGCCTCTGCATTTTACTCTCTAGTATAATTTGAACTGTAGCTAAATTCTATTCGTTATGCTTAACCATGGCTGTTGTTGTAATTGTTTCATGCGCCTTTTCCCGACAATAATTGAAATTGTCAGGGTAGGACACTATTAATTGAGTGCCAAGTTTTTCCCATTCTTTTAATAATGGTGGTGTTTATGTCAATTTGTACCTACCTTAACTAATCCCCCAACTCCAAGTACATGCTATTTTCCACTAGCATGATTACTGAGTAGTCCATCAAGACTTGCAGAGATGAGCAAAAGTACCTATCTCTTTCTTGCCTCTATTGGAGTTTGAACACTGGTCCTTTATGGTCTATTTCAGTTTTTCTGATTGCTAGGTCATACCCTTGGCTGCTAAATTTTTGCTGGTTTATATGGTGGCAAAATGAGAAACTTCCTTTCCATCGGAAATATTTGCTTTTTTGTCTGTACTGTTGTACTAGCTATGATGAATGATGGATAACTTACTAGTAGGTTCGTTCGGATTGCAGGTGAAAGATTACTTGTTATTTGTTAACTGGGGAGAGGTGCGAGGGTGGAAACAAATCTAGGTTTCATCTTCTGATCTGGCTCATCTCTTGGCATGATCATGTAAGATAGTCTCAGTTTATTGGTTCAATGCTTTCTGATAGCTGGACTTCACGAATTTATGGAGCAGTATGACTTTGAGAGGTGCGATCTCATATACCACGTTACATCTAAGTAACAGATATTTATGGTAATGTATTGCAAGCTGATATGCTTTTGGACTTGAGCGTTGGAGATCATGAACTTGCTCACGTGTAGGTGCCAAGGTGAATTTGAGGTGAGTGTGCTGAAAGTGAAAGCATGAAAAAGAGAAAGCTCTTAAAATTTAAATATGAATGAAGAAAGCTTTTTGTCTTACCTTAAGCCCTTCTGATGTCACAATAATATGAGATCACTCATTTAAAGATACTTACTAGGCAAGGAAATGAATGCCAAATATGTTCAGAAAATAACGCCTTCTATTTTCTCCAGAGAAATAAAGGCTTGTCGAAATAATTGGAAGGATGCAGACTGTAGACAAAAAGTATAGGCCAAATACATGAACAACCCCTTAAAGTTGTCACGATTTTTCATTTAGACCTATTGGACACTTAAAGTACTGTTATAATGTATCTATTGAACACTCGTGCAGATGTGGCACAAGAGGTGTACTTCACTTGGAATTGAGTGTTTAAATCCCTTAACAACTTTATTCTGTTCTTTTTCTTCTTTCTCCTCCATCTTCTCGGTGCTTTCATTGAGCTTTTCTTTCTTTGTGTTTAGCATTTTTCATGATTTTCTTACAGATTTATCCTACTCCCTATATTGATTAACACTCCGACTTCTTTTTAAGTACAATGGAAAACAAAATCTTTTTCATTTCAGGTGAAAAATCTTTCGAACTTATAGACTACGGTGAAGGGTGGTTTGTGTTGATTGAAAGAGGCAGGAGATTTTCAAGCAGGATTAAAATCGATGAAGAAAACCTTAGATGGGTTTGTGATGTTCTTAATCGAGCATCAAAGAGAACAGGGAACAACTACAGACGATGGGGGAGGAAGTCACAAGTATACATCTACAGAGCCTTTCAGAACTTTAATATGTATGGCCGTTACATGCGTATTGAAACATTGCAGGGGATTAGGAAATCAGCAGTAATAGTTCCTGAACCAAACTACAATAGGGGATGGGGAGACATAGCTGGGAATTTTTTTACATTTTCTAGGGAAGCATACAACAAGTAGACTCAAGCATTCTAACACTCCTCAGACGAAGTCTTATATTGATACTGCCAAAATTGCCCAATGGCTGGAGTTAGCGAAATTCCCA
Source organism: Nicotiana tabacum (assembly GCF_000715075.1). Taxonomy (NCBI): domain Eukaryota; kingdom Viridiplantae; phylum Streptophyta; class Magnoliopsida; order Solanales; family Solanaceae; genus Nicotiana; species Nicotiana tabacum. The sequence goes on from NC_134095.1 coordinate 26,870,179, forward strand.
GCAACAGTGGTTGATAAGGTGATCAAGGTCAACCCAGAAACAGAAGATAACAATTACCAGTTTTTATCGAGATGCTTGGTTGGAACTTTCAATGATTCTTTTAATCACAGCCCAAATCAGGAGGTGATTCAAAAATGGCTCTTGAATAGATGGAAGATTTGTGCTGGCATGAAAGTTACCCCTCTCTCCCACAACCAATTTCTGTTTGAGTTACCATCGAGGCAAGAAGCCGGAGAGTTGAGGCTGGTGAATGGTTCTGGAATGGACGACGTCTAACTTTACAGTGGTGGTCACCTTCATGAAAGTTACCCCTCTCTCCCACAACCAATTTCTGTTTGAGTTACCATCGAGGCAAGAAGTCGTGAGAGTTGAGGCTGGTGAATGGTTCTGGAATGGACGACGTCTAACTTTACAGTAGTGGTCACCTTTAACAGGAACCAAGTTGGCCAGGCAGAATTCTGATTGTAAATGCCCAGAGAAGAATGGAGCACTGGAGGTACAGTTCTAAAAGATGTTACCGCCACCCCAAAGCCAATCCCAATCTTTAAACTTGTCGGAGAAGAAGACGCAAGGTGCTCGTCAGTCAAAAAAGCGGTGGGTACATCGGGTTTGGTGGTCATCAGTCAAAAAAATTCACACAGGAGGAACAACAATATTGACAAGCTCAAAGTGGATAATGAAATAACAGATGATAAGGATGTGATCAAAGAAGAGATTTTGAACTATTACCAGAACCTTAGATTGAGAGTGAAACCTGGAGGCCCAGTGCTAATTTTGATGATGTTGCCAGATTATCAAGTGAAGACAGGGAGATGTTAGAAAAAGCTTTTGAGGAAGAAGAAGTACATGCCGTTGTCCAATCATGCGCTCTAGATAAAGCACCTGGTCCAGATGGATTTACTATGGCCTTCTTTCAAAAGACATGGGACTTTATCAAGCTAGAGGTGATGGGGGCGCTCAACCATTTTCACTAGCATTACATGGTGAGATCATGTAATGCATCTTTCATCACTCTGATCCCCAAAAGGAAAGGAGCAATTGAACTCAGAGACTATAGGCCAATTAGTCTCATTTGAAGTGTTTACAAGATTACAACGAAGATACTAGCAGAAAGGCTGAAGAAGGTAATTGGGAAAGCTAGTCTCCAACCATCAGAATGCCTTCATTAAACACAGACAAATAATTGATGCAGATCTCATTGCCAATGAGGTACTAGACTGGAGGATTAAAAGCGGTGAACCTGGGGTTATGTGCAAGCTAGTTATCAAGAAGGCCTTTGATCAACTTAATTGGTCTTACCTTATCTCTATTTTAAGGAAGATTGGATTTGGGAAAAAGTGGATCAGATTTAGTATTTCAACGGTGAAATATTCAATTATTGTTAACAGAGGACCTGTGGGTTTTTTCTCTCCACAGAAAGGGATAAGGCAGGGAGATCCACTCTCACCTTTCCTTTTCATCCTAGCCATGTAGGGACTGAGCAAAATGTTGGAGAAGGCCAGACAAATGCAATGGATCTAGGGTTTCAGTATTGGTTCAAATGCTGAGAACATTGTCAAAGTATCACATCTAGTGTATGTTGATGATACTTTGATCTTCTGTGAGGCAGAAAGATCTCAGATGCTATACTTGAATCTGACTCTTCTGCTATTTGAGGCTTTATTAGGGCTACATGTCAACAAGTTGAAAGGCATCATCTATCCGGTAAACAATGTGCCAAACTTAGATGAGTTGTCTAGTATCATGGGCTGTACTATCGAAGCACTTCCTACGACCTACCTAGGTCTCCCATTGGGGGCTTAATTCAAGAGTTGCAAGGTATGGAATGGAGTCATTGAGAAATTTGAGAAGAGATTAGCACCATGGCAGATGCAATATCTATCAATGGGTGATAGGTTAACTCTCATAAATAGTGTGCTCGATAGTATCCCTATATACCACATGTCTTTGTTTCCCATTCCCAAAAAGATGCTAAATCAAATAGACAAGATCAGGAGGAATTTCTTATAGGAGGGGAACAACAGCTCTCATTAGTTCCACTTGATAAAGTGGAACATGGCCATGCAACCAAAATTCAAAGGAGGTCTGGGTATCAGAGACTTAACCATCCACAACAAAAGCTTGCTAATGAAATGACTATGGAGATATGGCACAAGTGATTCAAGCCTCTGGAAGGAGGTAATCAACGCCAAGCATGGGAAGAGAGATAATTGGAGCACTAAAATTGCCATTGCACCTTATGGGGTTGGGCCATGGAAGTATATCAGCAAACTTGGACAGGAATTTGTCCAGAATGTTCACTACAAAGCAGAGAATGGAGCACATAGCAAAATTTGGAAAGACAAATGGATGAGCAACACCCCACTCATGTTTGAATACCCTACCATTTTCCAGATTGCCCTTGATAAGGATTCCTCCATTGCCCAGAACAGAACTGGCAATATTTGGGATGTGCACCTCAAAAGATCTATACAAGATTGGAAAATGGACATGTTAGCCAGAGTGGAGGTCTTCACCATCGATGAGAATCTACCTGACACTATGAAGTGGGGGAACAAGGGCATCTTTACAGTGAAAAAATGCTATAAGCACGAATGCTATAAGCACATCTGTAATCAGAACTAGGTATTTGACTCAGACCCTTCATGGAGAATAATATGGAAGACCAAACTACCAACCAAGGTTATTTGTTTCAACTGGATTGCTCTATATGAAGCCTGCTTAACACAGGATAATCTCAATAAAAAAGGCTTTCAACTGGTCAACAAATGCTACATGTGTAAGGAAAGCTCAGAGAATGTCAGTCACCTGCTCTTGCATTGCCCATCTGTGGAACATGGTTTTTTTGTCTTTTCGATTTGAACTGGGTCATGCCATCGTATATTAGAGAGGCATACACAAGATGGAGTCTTCGGGAAGTTGATAAGGCCATCAAGGAGATCTGGTTAATGATCCCTGCAGTTATTTTTTGGAGTTTGTGGAATGAAAGGAGCCAAAGATGCTTTGATGGAATCTCAACTCCAAATCACACTCTTAAAGCTAATTGTTTGCTCACCCATTTTAGCTAGGTGAAGTTAACCCCTGTAATTAGCACTGACCACCTTTTGGACTTTGTTAGCTCCTTAGTTATTGTTTAGCACATCCTAGAGGGGCTTACAAACTCTTATTGTTCTGTATTTTTGTCTTCTGTTTTTGTAACTGTTGCATCTACTTGATGCCTTTCTAGTGAAATACCTTACTTCATAAAAAAAAAATACAACCCCAAGATTTCAAAAATCATATATTTAGTTTTTACTAGCATAAGAGTTAGAATATGAGGTTGTATAACCCTTTCGTGGGTCCTCTATTTCTTCCAGCAAGGGTAGCATTGGTCGTGATTTTGTTAAAGAGAAGTTTGGGGTTAAGTTAAAATCCCTTGCTGCTCCAATTTGTTCTTCGCCAATTCTCTTCTTTTTGTTGATTCTTTCCTTTTTTGTGTGTGTGTGTGTGGGGGGGGGGGGGGGGGGGTCATTCTTTTTCCTTTTAAATTCTGATTGTTTGATGGGCCATGCCGTTCGAAGGCAAAGCTTTTTAAGGGCAATGTTTGCTCTCTTTTTAGGTACGGAGGGAGATGAGAGAGAGGGGACGTAGTGGACTGGTGTTGAAAAACGAAAATGCTTTTCGTTTCTTCTGTTTTCTGATGTGGCGTTCTTTAATTGGTCACATTGCCACATAAGCTGCATTTGAGCTTCACACCTGTGTGTTTTTGGGATTGAGTTTTCAATGCTCAATAGACACACTTTAACAGTATTTTAAGTGTCCAACAGGTAATATTCTTGTTAAAGTGTCTAGATGAAAAGGCGTGACATCTTTAGCCTATGTATTTGCCCAAAAGTATAAGCGGCGAGATTTTAACTAGATCTCCATTCAGCTCGGGTGGTGGGGAATGGAGAGGATGGAGGGGGAAGTAAACTTAAAATGATTTAGAAAAAATGGGCTGGGTGGTGTGGATGATGTTTATGTGTCCATGCCATTCTTGGTGACAGTAATTGCCAATGAAAAGATCAGTCCCTTGGCACAAAATATAGTTTCAGTGTACTATAATTAAATTTAGAGAAAAATGTCCCATTTGAAACATTATTTAATAAACTAATCTCAAAGGGGAAACGTAAGTAAAACTCGTCGAATGGCGGATCTAGGGTTCAACGGTTTGAGACTGTTTCAAAGCTGTCAGTAGGGGTGGGCATCGGTCGGTTCGGTTCGGTTTTGAATATTATCGGTTTTGCCTATCGGTTATCGGTTTACAAATATCATAACCCGATAACCAAACCGATAAGATATTGGTTATCGGTTATCGGTTAATCGGTTATTGATCATTATCGGTTCGGTTATCGGTTTACCCGATAAGGTAAAACTAAAACTAAGAGTGCTGATTGCTGAACGCCGATTATTACCTAAAATTAAGAGTGTTGAACGCTAATATTTGTACAAAGTAATATTTGTACAAAGTTTACTGGAAGCTGCTATATATGACACTTCAAAGTAAGGACCAAGGAGCGGGTGTGGATTTCAATCCAACAAAAGAAATTCTCAATATACCATTTTCAGTATAAAACTAAAAGCTAAACTACAGCTGAGTAACAAGAATCAAACATTTGAAGACTGTCAATGAGATTTAAACTTCTATTCAGTATCAAGAATCAAGAATAGGTAAGAGATTATAAGCATTTGAAGACTGTCACAAAGCTGCACATAGAACAACAATTCAAAGCTGCACATAGAAAAATTAAACACATATTGCCAACACCCAAAATCATATAATCATAATTCTAGCAAAAAAGATTAAATTTTTGCCTCAAACTAAACATACCCAGTGGCCAGTACCTCAATTGCCCACATACAAAGTGCAAACAACTCAAAATTCCAATCTAACAAAAATAGGAGATAAAAAGATCCCAACTTTCACAATCCAAAAACAGATGGTACACACAGTAATGTCCAAACTCCAAAGTAATAGTTCAAACACATTAATAACAATACAAAGTAGTAGCAACCTTAAGATTAACAAGTTCAAAGTCCAAACATAATACTAATAGTTCAAATTCAAGTAAACAACACAACAACTACTCAATCCTTATAGGCTTCACCAACTTGCGCAACAAACAACGCTCAACATGCCTCATTTTAAAATCTTAAAATGAAACACATATAACTACACATAAAAAAGAAAATATGATAACAGAAAACTGCACACAAAGCTGCACATAAAACCAACATTTCTCACAATAATTTTAGTTTAAAGTTAAACTTCTCACTGAATAATTTCAGCACACAAAGCTGTACATTTTTTGCCTCAAACTAAACATACCCAGTACGGCAGTACCTTAATTGCCTGTGCATACAAAATACAAACAGCTCAAATTCCAATCTAACAAAAATAGGAGATAAAAAGATCGCAACTTTCACAACCCAAAAACAAATGTATACACAGTAATGTCCAAACTCCAAAGTAATAGTTCAAACACATTAATAACAATGCAAAGTAGTATCAACCTTAGGATTAACAAGTCCAAACATAATACATAAAACAAGATGACAATAACTACATCTTACTTTCCACCATCCATCATCACCTTCTTCAATCCTTTCATAGTGACTCCAAACATGTGAGATAGCTTTGAGACCACAAAGTCGAGGCATGGTTACACCTATTAAACATAACAAGAAAATATATTAAGCAAGTAATATTTGTAATCATACTATGTGTTATATAAGTTGAATAATTAACTTACCAAAGTTTTAACTTACAACTATCTAGGATTCTACATATCATCATCGCAGGGTTCGTTTTCAAGATTGGCAAAATCTATGATAATATATATTAACAAGTCAAACAACAAAAATATTAAATAAACTATTTATAAAAATAATATACAATCAAACAAATTAAAATATTGCTACCTTGTTCTAGTTGCTCGAGAACATCTAAATCTTCCTCAACACTTACAGGTAATGCTCACTTCGAAGCCAATCTTGAAGGCACAGGAGAACTTCCACCAATTTAGGAGTCAATGAACTCCTAAATGAATCAAGAATATGCCCTCCAGTGCTAAATGCACATTCAGATGCAACACTTGAAATAGGAATAGATAATACATCCCGAGCCATCTCAGCAAGAATGGGGAATCTAAGTGAGTTTACTTTCCACCAAAGCAATATATTACTGTCTGCTATTTCATTTTCAACTTCTTTTGTTAGATATTTTTCCAATTCTGATTTAGAATCTGAACCTCCAATCCCAGCTTTATGTCTTTTTAATTCTTCAAAGAAAGAACCAAAAGATCCATTTGAAGTTTCCATTGTGTCCAATGAAGAGTTAGATAAACATGAAGAGGGACGACAAACTTTATCTTTTGAACAAGACTTTACATACTCATCAAACAATGAAGTCATGTATGTATGCACTCCCTTCGCGATAATTGACCCTTTCTCTTCGAACATCTTCGCAAGTGCAAAACTAACAGAATCAAACTTGTACCGAGGATCCAAAACACATGAAATGAAAATCATTTTGTTCATTTTTTCTGGATCACCCCAATACTTATCAAATTTCTCCTTCATTTTCTTTGCCATTGAACCCAACAAAACATCTTCATTTAATATCAATTGTTTCAAGTAAACAACAACTTCACAAATTTCAAGAAAATGATGATTTGATGTAACATAAAGTGAGCCAGATACCTTTACAGTAAGCTTATAAAAGATTTCAAGAAATTTTGTCAATTTCTTTACATCCTCCCAATCACTACTCAAAAGTGTACCTGCAGGACTTCCATTTACAATATCAACAAACTCAAGATGATGTGACAAGCCAATATCATGATCAACATATTCTAAAATTGCACTCTCATATTCAATAGCCCTGTTCAACATTAAGTATGTAGAATTCCACCTTGTAGGAACATCCAAACATAAAGATTTCCTAACTAGATCTCCTTCATCACAACATTCCTGAAACTTTTTCCACCTAGCAGGAGACTGCCTGATATATCTCACTGCTTGCCTAATACGTTCAATAGACACAATTGATTCTTTTATACCATCCTGAACAACAAGATTCATAATATGAGCCATACACCTCACGTGAAGGTGCTTACCATTCATAGAATTGGTCCCCCATTTAGTTAACTTCTTAGAAAGCTCCTTCACCGTCACATCATTTGAACTAGCATATCAACTGTGATAGTGAAAATCTTTTGTAACCCCCATTCTTTCAAACAATTAACAATACTATTTGTCATATCTTCCCCCCTATGACTAGAAATTGGACAAAAGTTGACAATTCTTTTATGCATTTTCCATTCATTATCAATCCAATGAACAATAATACACATATAATTTATTCGTTGTAAGGAAGTCCAAGTATCAGTGGTAAGGCAAACTCTCTGATCTTTAAAAAGCTTCACCAACTTACGTTTTTCATCATTTAAAAGATCAAAATAGTCCCGAGTCACAGTTCTACGTGAAGGAATTCGAAAAAAAGGTTGTGCAACTTTCATAAAATTCATAAAACCTTCCTTTTCAACAAAGCTGAAAGGAAGTTCATCAACGATCACCATACGACACAAAGCCTTCCTACATTGTTCTTGATCAAATTTCCAAGGAACAACGGCTACATCACCCTTATTACCCCCCGGAATAGGGTTAAAGCCTAGTTTTGATTGACTTTTTGCAACATCTAAAGGCATTTTTAAACACTTGGCCATATGTGTAAGGAGTGATTTCGTACCATTATCTTTTGAATCGGCAAAATATTCTCTTTTGCAATGTTTACAAACACCCTTTTGATTTCCTTCCGGATCAATAATTTGGTCGAAATATTCCCATGCAACAGACCTCTTTTTTCTTTGTTTTTTTGCTTTCGATTGAACTGATTGAGATTGTGATGTGGCATTTGAATTAGAAGCTCCACTTTCACCAATCACCTTATCAATCATGATATTTTCAGCCATGTTTTTGTGTCACTGTGAATTTGATTTAAAAGAAATCAAGCAGCGAGACAACAAAATCTTAAAATGAAATACATATAACTACTTATTTAACTTAAAATCTTAAAATGAAACACATATTTTTTGAATAAATGCTCAATACTTCCTGCCACAACATAGACAGTAAACAAGTGAGGATGGGAAACAACTCAGTCTAAGGCGCTAAGCAGCAACTATCAAGCAGGGTAAAATAAAAGATAAGTACGGACAACAGAGAAAGAAAACACCACCTTCGTTTGTTATACAACACCAAATTTTCAGGATGTTACCCACTAAATTTGCATGATGTTATAGTATAAATCAGTGTAGTATAAATCAGTATAGTATGAAAAAGGAAACCAAACAATCAGTGTAGTATAAATTCAAGAAACCAAACATTTTAGGGAAACCATTTTTCGAGCTTCATAAAAAGGAAAATATGCAAAAATTGATTTCTAAGATACCAAACTAAGATGAATTCAGAAATGGGATATGAAAGACTAACCTTAGTGCAATGCTCTGCCGGAAAAAGATATAGAAAACTGAGTTTTGACGGGCTCAGTCGTGTGGGCGTGAGTCATGAGGCAGAGAACTGGTGAGGGCTTGACTGCTTGAGCCGTGTGGTCGGTGGCGGACTGGCAGAGAACTGGTGAGGTTTGACTTCTGAGGGTGAGGACTGAGGACTAAGGGCTTGACTGAGGACTTCAAGCATATGACAGGAGTGAGTGAGGCGGACATCGGAGAAAGCAAAGCACTATATGAAATAATGAAAATGAAACCCTAGTATTATAGACTAAAGGGTAGACTAGTAAATTAGTAAACCCTTATTGGGTTATCGGTTTACCCAATAACAGAATTGATAAACCGAGCCCGAACCGATAACCCAATAAGCAATTTTTTTTACCCGTTACCGAATCATTAGCCCAATAACCCAATACCGATAACCCAATAAGTAATTAACGGTTCGGGTTATCGGTTTTACCCGATATATGCCCACCTCTAGAATGATGTAAAAACTAGATAGAATTATTTCTATTTAAGAAAACTTTATAGAATTATTCTTTTTTTGATAATTCTTATAGAATTATTCTGTATTTAGCTAAAGTACAGATGATGAAGTGCTCTTCACTCTATGGTAAAGTTCAAAATTAAAAAGTGAGAAAGGAAAATTTAAAACTATATGGTACTTAGAAAAGAAGTAGGGCTAGGAGGCACTGGAATTTCTACTGTCCCTTCAAGCATCAATAGAACTTTCTTCATTGAAGGGCGAAGTGATGGTTCGTCTTGAATGCACCAGATGCTTATTTTCACCATTCTCTCGAATTGTCTTCTCTCAACCTCCTCGTCCCCGACCAGTTTTCCTAGCTCTCCTGCCTCAAAGCAGCTGTAAACCCAGTACTCAAGAATCGATTCATCTTCAGCAAGGCTCCAATCGACACACTTCCGCCGACAGATCAATTCCAATAGAACGATACCAAAACTGTAAACATCTGCTTTCACTGTCACTGGCAGTTTTCGGTGCCATTCTGGTGCGACATAGCCTCTGGTCCCTCTTACCCCTGTGTAGGTTCTTGTTTGATCTTTCTTTAAGAGCTTGGCCATTCCAAAGTCAGATATTTTAGCACAAAAATGATCATCCATGAGTATGTTCTGAGGCTTTATATCACAATGGATGATTTGTGTGTCACACTCATCATGCAAATATAGGAGGCCCCTTGCAATATCTCTAGCGATGCCACACCTTTCCTCCCACGTGGGCTGTTTTTCTGGTGTGAAAAGTATGTCTGAGAGTGAACCATTGCTCATGTACTCATACACCAGAAGCCTTCTTGATCCATCTAAGCAGTAACCAAGGAGGCGGACTAGATTTCGATGATGTGTTCTTCCAATGATTTTCATTTCAGTTTGGAACTCTTTTTCCCCTTCTACCAATTCCTTGTCTAGTCTCTTAACAGCTACCACTTTCTGGTCTTCTGCCAAAATCCCTTTAAATACTGTCCCAAATGCTCCTCTTCCTAACTCTTCTGTGAAACCACTGGTTGCCTGCTCTAGTTCTGCATATGAAAATGCTCGTGGACCAACATCTTCACATAAATGAACACTTCTACTCTCCTGGATTTTCCTGTAAGTCCAGATATGATTCCTGTGAATGAGGAATCCGGAGATGCCCAACACCAAGAAAGCAAAAGCAGCCAATGTAATGCCGGCAATTAGGATGTCCATCCTTAGCTTTTCTCCTTTTGTTTCTTCAATCTGGTTAAACAACCCTTCTTCTGCAAACACGTTAATTCCCACCTTGACCAATGCTAGATTAGAATCACTCATGTCTCTTCTTCCATATCTCAGTGGCAGCCTTTGCTTTCTACACTCTCTATCTTTGAATAGAGCAGCCTCACAATTACAATCCTGTAAACAGGCTTGTACACAATCTTCTTTTGTTGTTGTGACCAAAGTAGCATAAGAGATATCTTCCCATCTTGTGTTCTCAACTGATCTCATGGCATAGTATTTAGAAGTCTTCTCCTTTAACCGACAGGTTTCTGCAGTGAAATTTCTTTCACAGCCTGCGCTCCAATTGCCTGGCTTTACAAAATCAAATCCTGGAAGACACGCACAGCTAACTTGATCATCTATATTGATACAAAAGCCATTAAGCCCACAAAGGCCTTTTGGAACACATCTATCATATGCTGATGACCATATTGCAGAGCTGTTCTGTTGGCTCAGAAAATGTGAATAAACTCGAAGAATACCGTCAACATCAATTTTCATGAAATAGATGGTCCTTTCTCTAGGATAGTCTCCCTTTGTTAGATTTTTGAGACTGACAGTGGAATTGAGTAAGTAGAGGAGGCTATCATCGCCAAGATTCAGTGTAACATTATTCCCTACTCCACTGGTGCCTGTTGAGAAGTAAGAATACTGGGCTGTGTCTGGTGTCTGGACTGGATACTGAACGAGGTTCCCATCGCTTTGCATTTTGAGACGGAAAATCCCAAGTGAGTCATCTTCTTCTGAGGCGCTTGAGAACAGTTCTTGTCCAGCAGAGAGATGCTGACCAGGTAAAATGGTGTTTGTTGGGTTGTCAAAACTTTGCCATATGATATTGTGATTAGAATTGTAGAGCACAAAGTTGCCAGTGTCCAGCATGGAAGCTGAAGCAATGGCTTGAGAAGGATTTATAACAGGTATTTCTTGGCCTTGTCCTACTTGCACAATGAGCCTTCCATCACTAGTTAAGAGCAAGACAGCGCTGCTTGGGACAGCAGGACTGATTCTGTTTGCTGTCCACACTGCTGTCTTCTTCGGCATGCTGCTGATGGAGATTCCAACAGCGTAGCCATTAGTTTGCTCATAAAACCCAAAGGAAAAGCGCCTTGAGGGTGAAAACCATGACGAATTGGCAGTAGGTGTTAGAGAAGAACCAGGAGTTATATTGAAGTTTCTTTGTTGTGCTAGTGCTACTACATGAAATGCAGATAGGAATAATAACCATAGCAAAACAGCCATTGATTTTAGAATTTCTTCTCTTTCTTTTCCTCTGATTTATCACAAAATTGCATTGCTATTATATTCAGTTTATAGTTGGAAGAATCCAAAGACTTCAGCTATTCTAGGTCAAGTCAATGTTTGCCAATTAAGAAAGCTGTTCACTAACTAGTTGAAAGAAAAGTAATATAGGAGACTTGGAAATTATTAAGTCCTGTCGATTCTGAGAAAATACCACGTATATAAGTCTATAAATGACATTATCCTTATTGAGTCCTGTCAATATCATTTTAAGTGTAAATACCTATGACCACCTTGAATCGGTGAATGTTAGGTGAAATTTTTTACAAGTCTTTAGTCAAGCAATAATACTTTTAAATTGTGGTATTTGTAGGGCCCGGTTGTACCTTGTGCTTCTACAGGATTGGCAAGCTAAAGTCAGTTTGTTAGTGACATATTTGATGGCCAGAACCCCTGTTTACGATAAGCGCAATAAAAATTACTTATGACAGTTTAAACCTCATTTAGTATTCATTGTTTGATACACCTCAATGAAACAGATATAAGAGTTTAATTTCTGTATAGTAACAGTGTCAGGTCATCTAAAAAGATTTAGATCAACTCGACTTGTTCCTTATCATGCTTGTGGTTGAAGACAATTGTGTATTGCTCAGTTGGTAAAAGTACCTCTACCTACGACCGTTAGGTCCTGGGTTCGAGTCACCATGAAGGGGAAGTGTGGAAACACTATAGATCCTCCTAATTTGAGAGGGGTTTAAAAAAAAAAAAGTGTGAATGGGTATGTGGATTTTCCTTATACTGAGTTTAAGAGTTTGTTACTTTAGTTGTTTATACTGCTGCATCTTTTTTAATGTTTGACACCTTGACTCCTTTGTTTCAAAAACTATCTACCATTTCTGAACAGGGGCGGACCCACCTTGTAGGAAGGGGTTCAGTTGAACCCGCTTCGTTGGAAAAATTAATTATTTTGACATACTGTTTCTACTTTCTGTTTCTATTTCAGAAAGTTTACTGTTTTTTATTATTTATTACAGTAATACAAATTGAATAACAAAGTTATCTAGTCTATTTGTGCAGCGTTATTAAATGCGAAAAGCACAAAAAAGCTCCGCGGTTTGTTGGGGCTTTAAGTGCAAAGCACAAATAAAGCGCATGCTTTAATAAAGAAAGGTACAAATAGAGAAAAATTACAAATATATATGTGTAGTCCAAGCTAATGTCTATAAGCATGAATACCAAATATATGGATAAAGAAATGGAAGAAAATTTATGATAAAGTAAAATATCAATTGTTTCGTGTCGCCTCTTCAGGATTACGCTCATTGGCAAGGAAAAGTGTGCCTTAGAGCCTTGATGACAACACTGAAGCGCCTGTTAAGTGAGACGAAGCGCTCAACATGTTTTGAGCCTCGCTTCAGGCTTAAACGCGCTTAAGTGCGCCTTTGATAACACTGTATTTGTGGTGAAGATTTCTGAAGTCTTATAAATGTGAAATCTTTATTCAAAATGAAGACCTGAGCTACTTTAGACCAAGTCAAGGTATGTAAGAGACTCTTCATTAGTTAAGTCTACCAATGTTGTTGTCCTCATTGAGACTTGTCAATTTAAGGGTATCTAACTAGGACCACCAAGAATGTAAGTTGCAATTTTTGAAAGGTGCATTGAATGTAGCATCCAGCTTTTGCACAAGTCTTTACAACAATAACAAAAAAATCCAATGTAATATCATAAGTGGAGTCTGAGGAGAGTAGTGTCTACGCAGATCTTACCCCTACCTTATAAAGGTATAGATGCTGTTTTCGATAGACTTTTGGCTGAAGGAACAGTGAAAATAAAACAACAAATAGTAGTAACAACAATGTAATCGAGTAACGGAAGCGAATGACACATGTAATAATAAAGAACCAGAAATAAGAAAATATAAGAATAGTACTAGTACTACTTGTAAGCTTAGGAGAAACTCACCGATATCTGTCAACATTCAACCCTAATTGGGTACCTGCTGGAATATTCGGAGAGCAAGCAAGATGACCGGACACCATTGTTGTCAAAAGAAGTGTTGGGGGAATTTTATGGGCCTAGTTGTTCCTTGTGCTTTGACGACATTGTCAAGCTACAGTCATTCCAAAATTGGAGGGGCCAAAACCTTGTTCACGATAACCTCAATAAAAATTTCTTGGAAATTAGTCTTAAACCATATTTTTCCTTTGTTTTCTTAAACATCTCAGTACGTTTGTTTAGAGGCCATACCTTTTCTATTTGGAAATTTTCCAGCTTGAGAGAAAGTATGTGATGATTGACTAGTCAAGTCTTTTGCATGCGTTGCCTGTATATGATTTCCTTAACCATCCGTTTTTTTATTGACTTGGTCTTTTTTTACCCTTTTCTGTAGTGAGTTTCTAATATTAATGATAGTAAAGTCTTCGGCCATTTCCTTTTGCTGGTTTGCACGTTAGTGCGAATATAGTTATCACTTGATGCGACTTACTAATACAATAATGACTACGCCCGAGTCCGTAACAAATTGAGATCGGCTATTTGATTGACAAGTTGGGGTTGTTAATATGAATTATCACTTCTTCTTTTAAACTCAACTTCTATTATCATCCTCCCAAATAAAAATACAAGCGAAAAAATAAGTTAAATATATAGTTACACTTGATGTATCTTAAAGGATAATTATTAAATTGCCAAGGAGATTAATCCAAGTGGAAATTAGTACCTTGAGATTCTGAGAATGTTATGAGTCTTTGTTTAACCAAAAAATGGGTATTTCGGTCAAAGTCTATTTTTAGAAATACTCGGGCTACTGATAATCAAGAAATTTAATATTCTCACAGTGATAGGAAAGGAAATCAGAATAAGAAATAGCAAAGTATTCAATGGAAAGCAAAAGAAAATAATTATATTCCAATAATAATTAGAACGTGTCTGTACAAATGATATCTCTTTCCCTTATATAGGAGTCTGTAAGTACAACATCTTTCCCCTTTTATGACCGAGTTGTTATTGTCATGACCCCAAATACCCGATCGTGATGGCGCCTATCACAATACTAGGCAAGTCAACCCAACAAGTAACCACAATCAAGTTCTTTTACTAAAAACATTTTTCTAACATTAATTAAGTCTCAATTTTTCATAAGAAATATTTAAACCACTGAAATGTGTGGAAAGCAGTAAAAACATTAAACCAACACAGCCCAAACATCTGGTGTCACGAGTTTAGAGCCTCTAAATACACTGATCCGACTGTCTAATACATAACAAGTCTAAAATGCAGAAAAACAAGGATATGAAGGAGGAAAGCAGGACTGCGGACACCCTGCAGCTACCTTGCAATCTCCAATAAGCTCTGGAAATGCCGAGAACCCTTACTCTGCCGCTCGGGCACCTGGATGTGCACACAAGGTGAAGGGAGTAACGTGAGTACGCCAACTCAGTAAGTAACTAAAGTAAATAAGGTCTGAAAGCAGTGACGAGCAGTTAAAAATCATATGTAAGAGTTTACAACAGAGTATCAAATCGAACTCAACAATCGTAAAAACTTCAGTTTCAATTGAAATACTTTGAATTCATTTACTTAGCAGTTTTCAACAGAGGCTTATTATAAAAGAAGAGTGAAATCAGCAAAAAAATCATAAATGGGCACCTCGGGCAAGGTATCACTCATAATTATAGCCTCTCGGGAAAGCCTCTCAGTCACTCGTGACACATCGCTCGTGACACAGTACTCACACTCAGCACTCAGGCTCAATATTATCTCATAATAGTAATAATTATAATAACCGTTGTGGCGTGCAACCGATCAATAGTTTATAGTCGACTACGCTCACTGGGGGTGTACAGACTTCGGAGGGACTCCTACATCCCAAACGTCATATCGCTGCGGCACGCAACCCGATCCAATATATATATTGATGTGGCGTGCGGTCCGATCCATATAAGTATCGCTGCGGCGTGCAGCCCGATCCATAATATATATATATAATATTGATGCGGCGTGTAGCCCAATCCGTAATATTTATAATCCTCATCATTAGGTACTCAACCTCTCTCAATCATTAACTTCACAGCCACTCGGGCATAACAGTGGAAATCAGGGAACTCAGTCTAAACAGTTCTCACATTTAAGAAGTAGAGTGGTAAAACCAGTTTTAAATAATAAACAGGTAAAACATGACTGAGGATGTGCTTCCAAACAAATAGAATGAGGAACAACAGTAAAAATGCCCCTAAGGGTCTCAACAGGTCGGCACAAAGCCCCAAACATGGCATACAACCCATAATACAGTATAAATTTCTAAAATACGAGATATCATAAGATTTCAAATCAAGTACGCGGCTTAACAGTCGCTACGGGACGGATCAAGTCACAATCCCTACTGGTGCATGCCCACACGCTTGTCACCTAGCATGTGCGTCACCTCATTTATCAAAACGATACGAAATACCGGGGTTTTGTACCCTCAGTTCCAGATTTACAATGGTTACTTACCTCAAACCGGATGAAATACTACTCCGCAATGCCTTTGCCTCTCGCCTCGATCCGGGCCGAATCTACCCCAAAATCAGAATCATAACATTAGAATATGCTAAGGGATCGAAGCCCAAGCGAAAATAATCAAATTATACCAAAAATTCCGAAATTGGCCAAACCCGACCCCCGGACCCACGTCTCGGAATTTAATAAAATTTACATCAGTAGATTCCTTATCTCCCCACGAGTTCATACATATCGAAAGTCCCAAAATCCGACCACAAATGGCCCCTCAAATCCTCAAGTCAAGGTCTCCAATACCAAGACCTAATCCCCAATTTTTAACCCTTAATTTCCATTAATTTCAAGCAAAATCATGAAATAATGCCATATGATCGATTATTAGGTTCAAAAATCTTATCTCCAGACGTTATCCCTTGAATCCCTCTCCAAAATGGTTTCCCCAAGCTCAAACCCGAATAAAAATGGTGAAGAACCACTCAAACTTCGCGAAGGGGAGTTTATATATTTTCTGGCCCAGGATTTTCGCACCTGCGACCCAAATCCCGCTCCTGCGATCTAGCGGACCGCACCTGCGGTTTTCACTTAAGTCCTCAATTTCTGCATCTGCGATGCACAATCCGCACTTGCGCCATCGCAAGTGCGGTTCCTTAATCGCTTCTGCGGTTCCTGCCTTCCTTGGCTCCTTCCACTTCTGTGACTAATCTTCCGCATCTGCGAGGGTCGCACCTACGGCCTCCCAACCGCCAATGCGGTTATGACAGCAGTCCCACAACTTCAGCTGCCATTTCCAAATTCTTATCTTCCCGCCAACCATCCGAAGTCACCCCGAGGCCCCCGAGACCTCAACCAAAAGCACAACCAAGTCACATACCACCGTCCAAACTTATACCAATCTTTAAAACACCTCAAACAACATCGAATCAACCAAAACACATCGGATTCAAGCCTAAGGTTCTCAAAATCTTCCGAATTACGCTTTTGATCAAAACGTTTATCAAACCACGTCCGAATGACCTGAAATTTTGCACACACATCCCAAATGACACAACGAACCTATAACAACTCCCGGAATTCCATTCCGACCCCTATATCGAAATCTCGCCTATCAACCGGAAAATGCCAAAATTTCAATTTCGCCAATTCAAGCCTAAATCTACCCCGAACCTCCAAAACACATTTCGATTATGCTCCTATGTCCCAAATCACCTCCCGAAGCTATCCGAACCATCAGAACTTACATCCGAGCCCTTTAACACATAAGTCAACATACAGTTGACTTTTCCAACTTATACTTACTCAAAAGAGACTAAGTGTCTCAAACCTTACCAAAACCTCTCCGAACCCAAACCAATCAACCCGATAACATATAATACATCTGAATAGAACTATAAGAAGTAGAAATTGGGGAAACGGAGCGGTAATTCATGAAATGACCGGCCGGGTCGTTACATCCTCCCCCTCTTAAATAAATGTTCGTCCTCGAACGAGTCAAGAAACATACCTAAAGCCTCGAATAGGTGAGGATATCTGCTCTGCATCCCCCGCTCGGTCTCCCAGGTAGCCTCCTCCATGGGCCGACCTCTCCACTGCACTTTCACTGAAGCTATACCTTTTGACCTCAACTTTCAAACCTGACGCTCCAAAATAGCTACTGGCTCCACATTATAAGTCAAATCATCATCCAACTGAACCGTGCTGAAATCCAAAGCATGAGACGGGTCGCCAATATACTTTCGGAGCATAGAAACATGAAATATCGGATGCACACTCGATAAGCTGGGTGGCAAAGCAAGCTCATAAGCCACATCCCAAATCCTCCGAAGCACCTCAAAAGGCCCAATGAACCGAGGAATCAATTTACCCTTCTTCCCAAACCTCATAACACCCTTCATTGGTGAAACTTTCAATAGAACCTTCTCACCAACCATGTAGGACACATCCCGAACCTTCCTGTCAGCATAACTCTTTTGTCTTGACTGCGCTGTACGAAGCCTCTCCTGAATCATTTTCACATTGTCTAAAACATCCTGCACCAAGTCTGTACCCAATAGCCTAGCCGCACCTGGCTCAAAGCAACCAATTAGAGATCTACACCTCCTCCCATACAAAGCCTCATATGAAGCCATTTGAATACTCGACTGATAACTGTTGTTGTAAGCAAACTCTGCGAGCGGTAGAAACTGATCCCATGACCCTCCGAAATCAATGACACAAGCGTGCAACATATCCTCCAATATTTGAATAGTGCGCTCGGACTGCCCGTCCGTCTGAGGGTTAAAAGTTGTGCTCAACTCAACCTGAGTACCCAACTCTCGCTGCATAGACCTCCAAAACTGTGGAGTGAACTGAGTGCCCCTATCTGAAATGATGGAAACTGGGACACCATGCAAACGAACAATCTCCCGGATATAGATCTCTACCAACCGCTCTGAAGAATAGGTAGTACACACAGGAATGAAGTGCGCGGACTTGGTCAACTGATCCACAATCACCCAAATAGCATCGCACTTCTTCAAAGTCTGTGGGAGCCCAACTATAAAGTCCATAGTGATCCGCTCCCACTTCCACTCTGGAATGTCCATCCGCTGAAGAAAGCCACCCGGTCTCTGATGCTCACATTTCACCTGCTGACAATTGAGACACCAAGCTACAAACCCTACAATGTCTTTATTCATCCTCCTCCACCAATAATGCTGTCTCAGATCCTGATACATCTTCGCGGCACCCGGATGAATAAAATACCACAAGCTATGGGCCTCCTCCAGAATCAACTCCCGAAGCCCATCCACATGGGGCACACATATCCGGCCCTGCATCCTCAACACCCCATCATCACCAATAGTCACATCTCTGGAATCATCGTGTTGAACTCTGTCCTTAAGGACAAACAAGTGAAGATCATCATACTGGAGCTCTCTGATGCGATCATATAAGAAAGACCGAGAAATCACATGCTAATACCCAACTAGGCTCCGAAATATCCAACCTCACGAACCGATTGGCCAAAGCCTGAACATCAACTGCAAGAGGTCTCTACCCAACTGGAATGGATGCCAAACTCCCCATACTCACCGCCTTCCGGCTCAAAGCATCGGCCACCACATTGGCCTTCCCCGGATAGTACAAGATAGTAATATCATAGTCCTTTAGCAACTCCAACCATCTCCGCTGCCTTAAATTGAGATCCTTCTGTTTGAACAAGTGCTGGAGGCTATGATGATCAGTAAACACCTCATAAGACACACCATACAAATAATGCCTCCAGATCTTCAACGCGTGAACAATGGCAGCCAACTCCGAATCATGAACAGGGTAGTTCTTCTTAGGGGGCTTCAACTGACGAGAAGCATAAGCAATAACTCTACCCTCCTGCATCAACACACACCCAATACCAACTTTCGAAGCATCACAATACACGGTATATGAAGTTGAAGTTGATGGCAACACTAACACTGGAGCTGTGGTCAAGGCGGTCTTGAGCTTCTGAAAGCTCTCCTCGCACTCATCCGACCACCTGAATAAAGCACCCTTATGAGTCAACTTGGTCAAGGGCGATGTGATAAACGAAAATGCCTGAACAAACCGGCGATAATAGCCCGCCAAACAAAGAAAGATGCGAATCTCTATAGCTGAGGACAGTCTAGGCTAACTCTAGACCGCCTCTATCTTCTTTGGATCAATCTGAATACCCTCACTGGACACCACGTGCCCCAAGAAAGCCACTGAACTAAGCCAAAACTCACACTTGGAGAACTTTGCATAAAGCTTCTCCTCCCTCAATCTCTGCAACACAACTCTCAAATGCTCCGCGTGCTCCTCCTGACTACGCGAAGAATATCATCAATGAAAACTATGACAAATGAGTCGAGATACGGCTGGTACACGTCGTTCATCAAGTGCATAAATGCTGCTGGGGCATTGGTCAGCCCAAAAGACATCACCAAGAACTCATTATGACCATATCGGGTCCTGAAAGCAGTCTTAAAAATATCTGAGTCCCTGATCTTCAACTGGTGATAACCTGAACGGAGTGTCTTGGAGAACACTCTCGCTCCCGGAAGCTGGTCAAATAAATCATCAATGCGAGGCAGAGGATACTTGTTCTTAATTGTTACTTTGTTCAACTGCCTATAATCAATGCACATCCTCATAGTGCCATCTTTCTTCTTCACAAATAGAACAGGTGCACCCCAAAGTGACACACTAGGCCGAATGAACCCCTTATCAAGGAGTTCTTGAAGCTGCTCCTTTAACTCCTTCAACTCTGCTGGTGCCATACGATACGATGGAATAGAAATGGTCTGAGTGCCCAGCACCAAATCAATACCAAAATCAATATCCATGTCTGGTGGCATACCCGTCAGGTCTGCAGGAAACACATCGGGAAAATCCCTCACAACTGGAACAAATTCAATACTGGGAGTCTCTGCACCGACATCCCTCACAAAGGATAAATACGAAAGACAATCCTTCCCAACCATATGCTGGGCCTTCAGAAATGAAATCACCCTACTAGGGAAAAAATCAGTAGAACCTCGCCACTCAATCCGTGGCACACCCGGGATAGCTAACGCCACTGTCTTAGCATGACAGTCCAAAATAGCACAACACGGAGATAGCCAATCCATGCCCAATATAACATCAAAGTTTACCATACATAACAACAATAAATCCACTCGGGTCTCCAGACCCACAATAGTCACCACACATGACCGGTACACACGGTCTACAATAATAGTTTCGCCCACCGGAATAGATACACGAACAGATGAAACAAGAGACTCACGTGAAATATCCAAATAACGAGCAAAGTATGATGACACATAAGAAAAGGTAGAACCGGGATCAAATAACATAGAGGCATCTCTGCGGCAGACTGAGACAATACATGTAATCACAGCATCTGAAGCAACAATATCTGATCTACCTAGGATGGCATAGAAACAAGCCTGACCACCACTTGATCGACCCCTCCCTCTGGGGTGACCCCTAGCTGACTGACCCCCACCCCTAGCTGACTGAATGGGCGGTGAAATAACTGGAGCTAAAGTCGAGGGCTGATCCCTCTACTGAGATGGACCCTCTAGAAGACGAGGACACTGCCTCCTCATATGTCCAAACTCTCCACACTCATAACAACTCCCTGGTACTAGAGACAGGGACTGAAGGGAACCCCTGTCACTAGAATGACCAGTAGAAAGACCTAGCATGGAAGAACCCTGAATTGATGGAACACGGGACGAACTTTGGGTTGGAAAGGCACTGAGTAATGAATGGTCCCGATGAGAACTGTGATAACCATGACCCGATAATGCCCCACGGTAACCTTGGCGAGCTGACTAAGCATGCCTGGATGGACAGCCCATGTCGTGTTGAAACTAACCCCTCGAAGGAGCACTACCGAAGCTACTAGATCCCCGAGGCCTCTTGGCCTCCCTCTCCTCTCGCTCCTGGCGACAAACTGACTCAATCTCACGGGCGATGTCAACAGCCTCCTCAAAAGTAGCACCTGACACCCTCTCCCTAGTCATGAAAATCCGAAGCTGATATGTGAGGCCATCAACGAACCTCCTAATCCTCTCCCGATCTATGGGAACCAACCAAACCGCATGACGAGCTAACTCAGAGAACCGCATCTCAAACTGTGTCATAATCATATCTCCATGACGCAACTGCTCGAACTGCCTACACAGCTCCTCTCAGCAAGACTGTGGCACATACTTCTTCAGAAAGAGAACAGAGAACTGCTGCCAGGTAAGGGGCACTGCACCAACAGGCGTACGCCTCTCATAAGCCTCCCACCAAGTAAAGGCAGCTCCAGAAAACTGAAAGGTAGTAAATGTTACACCACTAGTATCTAGAATACCCGCCGTACGAAGAATCCTCTAACACTTGTCCAAGAAACCTTGGGCATCCTCGCCCTCAGTACCGTTGAAAGTCGGAGGCTAAAGTCTACCAAACCTCTCCAATCGACGCTGCTCGTCATCAGGCATAACTGGTACCACATACTCCTGAGCTGATGCAACCAGCTGGGCTGGAGGTGCCCCCGGTGTCTGAAGTCCCTGCACAACCTGCTTAGGTGTGCGAGATACGGGAGTTTGAGTGCCTCCCCCGGCCTGAGAAGTAGCTGCGGCCATAGTAACTGAGACCGCTTGAGCCAAGCCAGTGCACACTGATAGAATCTGAGCTAGAGCCTCCTGAAGGCTTGGAATCACAATAGGCACAACTGGTGCCTGAGCTGGTGCTGCCGGAGCATCCACAACTGGGACCTGATCATGAACTAGGGCAACTGGTGGATCTGCAGGTGCTGCCCTAGCTGCTGTGCGAGCTACACCCCTGCCCCTACCACGGTCTCGACCGCGTCCTCAGACTCTAGTGGCCCCTGCTGGTAGTACTGGTAGTCGTCCATCCTGACCGGTAGCACATGTTTATTCATTTTGTAAGATTTTTTTTTCCTTTTTCCAAATTTGACATTTCAAATGTAAAAATTTTATTTTAAAAGGTCTGAAAATTGAAAGGCAAGCTAGGACAATTGGTCCTATAAACCTAGTATGAGTAATTCAAGTATTTACATTTTGTTGCTTAAATTGAAAATAGTATTAGAAAACACATGTGACATGTCTCTCCATTTTCTGACCTCTCTAACTAGTAAGCTTAAATTCTTCATGCTTTTTTACCATGTTTAAAATAATAAGTGAACTGCGATGGAAATGAATTATAAAAAATTATTTATGTTTGAATAAAGCTTTATAGATAATACTTCAACTACTATATAAGAAGTTATAAGATTCAAACAATTACTAGTGAATCTTATAAATGTATTTTTTTTCTTTTATTTAAGGCCTTTATTTAATGAAACAAAATAATGTTTTGGATCTATGATGGCAATGTTCAGGCTTGGACTTTCGGAGAGAATGTCATAGGCCCATTATGCGGGAAAGCTACACATTTGGCCGCTCGGCTTGTCTGCCGTTTTTTTTTTTTTTTTTGTGAGTAGGCGACTATTTAGGGGTCGTTTGGTTGGAATATGATTTATACCGGTATAAGTTATGTCGGTATAAGTTATATTGGGATAAGTTATGTTATGATTAGCTATGCTGGGATTGTTGTTTATTCATTGTTTGGTATGTTGTATTAAGAACGACAATTGCATAGTTTCTAAAAAGAAGGTATAAGTTATACCGGTGCTAATTACCCCACCTTCTATAAGGTATAAGTTATTTCAGTGTTAAAATTAATATCGGGATAACTTATACCCGGTTTGCTAACCAAACAGAATATTAAAGTGGTATTAAATTTTTATACCACCCTTATACCTTATTATACCTCGTACCAAACAACCCCTTAGGCTAATTCCTTTAACATAATTATCAATCGAATATTAGTTTTCTTTTCTTCCAGGACAGCCTAACCTCAAATATTACTTTTAGAATACTATTTACCGAAAAATACCATGTGACACATAGAAGATATGTTTTAATGGTATCATTCACATTTTGTTTAGAAAATAAGGAGGCATTAGATTTCTACTACCAGTTTTTTTCCGTGTTTGTCAATTTTTGTAATGCGTACTCTCATTAATATGTGACTAAAGTTGTTGCACATCTAAATTATGTAATCTTAACATTTTTGCACATTCATTCTAGTTGGGGCTGCTACCTCATTGGAAAGAACCTTATGGTCACTGTACTAAATTTTAGGGAATTGTTTTTACAGAATGGTCAAATGCAGTTACTTACTCTCAAAATAGAAATGAATTGTTTAGTCCACGTACCCCATTCTTTTGGGCTAAATTTTTGATGGGCTACTTAGAAAGGCATGGGGCCTTATCTACTTCCCACAAATTCATGCTCCTAATAGAGGGGATTTGCATCTATACCTGCTTTTTGAGTGATGTTTTAACTTATATCCGCTTTGCAAAAAAAATTACAAGCGTACCTATTTTTCGCGTAAACTTCAGGCATGCGGGCCTGAAGTAGCAAAGGCAATCACACAAACTTTAGCATTGTAGTAGACGGGCCTGAAGTTGTGCTGAACTTAAGCATTCTATTAGCTGAAGTTTTGTTCTCTATTTGTTGAATTTCAACATGTTTTAGCTAATATTTTTGCCTGAAGTAGCAAAGGCAATCACGCAAACTTCAGCATTCTAATAGACGGGCCTGCAGTAGCAAATATTGTTGAACCAAGTGTTGGCTGAAGTTTTTGTTTGTAATTGCTGAACTTAAACATTCTACTTGCTGAAGTTTTGTTCTCTATTTGCTGAACTTCAACGTGTTTTAGCTAAAGTTTTGTTCTATATTTGCTGAACTTCAGCATGTTTTAGCTGAAGCTTTGTTATGTTTGTGATGAACTTCAGGAATGAAGTTTGTTTTGTATTGAAGAGGGAATTTCTCATCTTTCTACTGATACAACTAATCTTTCTAGTTGGGTACAGAGCATGTTATCTGAGCTCAATAACACTTTAGTTCCCTCTATTTCGACATGATTGGTAGTATTGGAGAAAAAGATTTATGTGTATCCCCAAATGGTGGTGCATCTTCTAGTAGTATTACTATCAATGAGCAACACAGAATTATTTCCGATGACGATTTGAGAGCAATTCCAGGTGGAGCGGTGTTTGCAACAGAGAGTAATAAAAGACAGAGATCTTGTGTTCCACTAACAACAGATGCAACAACAAGGCCAATTGTACTTGTAGATTCACAAGAAACTGGTGTTCGCCTTGTGCACACATTCATGGCGTGTGCTGAAGCAATAAATCTTCAATCAATAATACTTACAAGGAGTCTCATGTGTTTGAGAGAGAAAAAAAGAAGAAGAAGAAGAAGAAGAGGAAAAGAAAGGAGGAAGAAAAGAGCGCACAACAGTGGCGAAGCTAGGAAATTCAATAATTTGAACACCCTTTGCCAGTGGGCTATGCAAGAGTGTTCAAAATCTGTTTTTAATCAATAACAAATAATATTTTACCTTATATGTAGTATAATTTTTCGGCGAAGGGTGGTCAGTTGACCACCCTTCAACCAAAGTAGCTTCGCCCCTGGCACACAGGTAGCAGGAACAAGAAGGCGTCTGAAGTTGTAAAAATTAGGGTATAGGTTAAATAATTTTAAAAATATCCATAACAGATGTGTTTGAGGTTTAGTTTCATTCCCCAAAAATTACTTGGTCAAAGCCAACATATAAATCAAAGGGAAAATTAGACAGTATAGCCACTCCTACAAATAATAGCCGGCGAAATATATATAATACAGTACATAAGTTTTGTATATTTTGGCTAGCGGACATAATTATTTTTTGCCAACCTACCAAATGTGTAACTTGCCCAAAATCAGATAATAATTGCATTAGCATGTGTCATACGTAATTCTATGGAAGATAAAGGAAAAGATAAATTCGTAAATGATGATCAAGGTATCATGAACTACTCTTTCCTCCCCATTGGAAATATGATTTGAAAATGGACATACCACATAATTTTTTTTGTTTATTGGTATCACAAGAAGTTGGACGAAAGTAGTTCAAGTGAAATGTTAGTTGCTCCTTCTACTTGTGAGAGAGTTTGTCTACTCCTAAGTTTGGTCATGATTTGAGAGAAGAAACTTGCTACCTAAAGATAAGCTTTGAACCTGTCCCAAGCTGTCATTAAATGTTTCTCACCTCCATTGTACAAAATGAACACGAAACCAATCAATAATAATAGTTGCTTCTTGGTTTATCATTCCTCCATATGATATACCTAATGCTTGCTATTTCATTACATCTATCTTGAAAAGCAAGAATTAGATTACAAGAACACGATCAAACAAAATCTCAATAATCAAGTATGACAAACAAAACTAGAGAAACAGGTTCTGGTGGTAAGAATACCAAGATTGTCACACTACGAAAGGGTCCTATAAATGAGATTCTATAACAGAAAACCTTATTTAAAAAGGACTTTATCTGCTCTACAAGCAAGAATTTCGGGCAGCAAACAAGTGGTCCTAGGTCAGAGGTCACCAATATGAAAGTAGCTGTAGCACTAGACATATCCCTACCATCCTCTGGGTTAAAAAGCTAATGCAAGTGGAAAAAAAAACTATAGACTGACATAGCAAAAAGAGCAGGACAAATTGTCATATTACAGAAGCTGGATTCAGTCTTCACAAGAAAATGTCACATGTTAATGTTATAACATCATGTCTCAACTTTTGAGGCAAGCCTTTGTTTGCATACTGGCGGAGAAAAAGGCAAACAAACACTAACTGAAAGTGTTTTTTGTTTCAAAAAGGGTTGAAAAGCTTTTGCAGTAAAAAGTTTTTTCAACCAGGTGTTTTTTTCAAATTTTCCTAAAATGAATCCCTTCGTTCTAATAGAGTTGGCATTTTCCTACTTTGGTGACCGGAATCCTCAATCTTATGGTTGGAGGTGGAGGATCTTTATAATTCAGTTGTCCCTCCCCTGTTGAGAATGCAAATCTAAACAGTCACTTGTTAGGCAAGTAAACAAGAAAAGGAAGAAAGCACGTAGATAAGAACAGTGGTCTGACAAATCTTTGGCTTTAACCAAACTGTTGCTTTCATTAAATAATCAAAATTTGATAACTGGTTGCTTTAAACAAATATCAACACGACGACGACAACAACAACAACAACCTAGTGGAATCCCACAAGTGGGGTTTGGGGAAGGTAATGTGTACGCAGACCTTACTCCTATCCTGGGAGGTAGAGAGGCCGTTTCCGAAAGACCTTCAAGAGGAAGAATAGAAACAGGTAAATATCAACAACAAACCAGGAAAATGAAACCAACAATGTATGAACCGGAAACAGACGGAAGAAAGCAATAGCAATAGCCAAGTAGTAACAACGGCAAGGTACTAGAAAACCGAAGTGGAATGAACAAATATCAACACAACTTAAGCAAATGAAAATGACAAGTATGGTAAGTGTTCAAGATTGAGCTGGAGGACTCTTTTTCTAAACAAGAATGTCCTTTGCTAAATTCTTGATGTAGGAGATTTGCTAGGTGCTCAATTCGTAGCGTATAACCAAGAAGGACAGAAGAAAGGTTCCTCACCAGGTAATATACATTTTAATGCAATCCACTGAATTATTAGCCTTCAACAAGCAAGTTCTAAAGAAGAATTGAGTTTGATATGTCCTCAGCAGAATGCTTAGTGAGGCACACAGCAGACTACCATTCTCAGCGAAAGGGTCAACAAAAGATTGTTTTAAGCAAGTTTTGCAAGGATGACAAAACGGGGGTCAAGGACATTTGGAAGCCAAAGCACTCAACATGAGCAAAATCAGAAACTTAGAGAATGCACTTCATCTAGATCCACAAACATAAGTAAGGTTCTCTGTACCAGGTAATCCAAAACTTACACTAAAACATCACTTATTCAAACGAAAAATGCAATTCTTAACTGATTTAAACCAAGGTCTTAGATATCCCGAAGCTAGTGACTCTTACGGACGTTGGGAAAGAGAAGATTTAAGCTTTGCTACAACATTCTAACCTTTCCTGAATGGTTCATAATTATTGGGGTGAAAGTCCATGAATAGACTATTATTCCCTTATAATTACCAAAAACATTAAGCTGAAAATACTAACATGAAGTTGGATTATGCCAGATGTGGAAGGGAACTGAGGACATCCGTATTTTTCTTTCACTGAAATACCATTAAGAAATTGGTGAGTTCTAAACAGAACAGTATTAACAAACGTGAAGGCAAAACGTGCACTACGAAGGTGAAACAGAAGCAGCAGAAGCATATGAACAACAAGCTTCACGCAACAACATTATGATATTTCAGAAATAAAAGATAATCGGATGTACATTTTGATCAATTTATGGTTTTTAGTAGCCTTAGTATAACTACTTTGCTTTCCACACAGTTAATTGTCAAAAGATGGAACTATTACAGAAAGTTGTTAGGTAATATCCAGATTTCACTTACTTTAACCATCACAATTAACTCTATTTAAGGCTTAAAAGGTCAAAATTGTTAATATTAGTGCTCATCAAAAAGAGAAAACAGAACCGCATAGTATTTCAGAATTAGCACAACAATAACTACACCTCAATACTAGTTGGAGTTCGCTATATGAATTATCCATATCTGTTCTGTGATATTCCAGAATCAGTGAGTAAATATTTTGATCTCAAACTGATTTCCAACAGCCAATAATAAAAGCTAAAAATCTAAATTTCAGAAGCTTCTGAAGTATCATTAGATGTCTCAACAATGGCAAGCAAAAATACCCTTACCTTAACCTTCTAAAATAAAATCAGAAAAAAGAATACTAGGAAACTAGGTGAGAATATAAGAAAAGGACCGACTGACAAAGTAAATTATACTCTACTCAAGTATACATTTCATTATCAATGAAAAAATTAGGAAAAAGAAAACACCAATTGTCATCAAATAAAAATAGACAGCCACCAACTACATCATTTATGAGTACAATGATAATAACATATTTCAGCCTAACCTATTCTTTTGCTTTTTTCCTCTCTTTTTTTCCTTTTTTAGTTTTTCTCTTTTAGCATAGCAGGTTCTTCACTACAATATGCATGCGCATTTTTATCTGGTTCACCTTTTCTTAGTCCAGTTAAATGTGTCAAATTTCACAAAGAAAACGCCAGAAAAAAAGGGAGAAAAAAAAAAGAGTAACAAGATGGTATAATAGTTCTCTTTCTTTCATTAGCGGAAAAAAAACTATATATAAAGAAATAAATAAAAACGGAAGAAAATAAACCAACTTGATATAAATAAAAAATGCCTGGCTCCATCCTGTTTGCCATTTAACCACGCAAATGAGAATTTCTTTCTTTTTTCACATAGAGACACCTACATTGTCCTCCGCCTTCAATCTGTGAAAACTCAGAAACAACCTTGGATTTACAAAGCAACGTTGGTCAAACGGTACTACCGCTTTCTTCAACAACATAAGGGCAGTTTCGCCATTCCACATCTTCTTCTTCTTCTTCCTTCTTGCAATCCCAGAAACTCCCATTTTCAGCTCAACAAATGCCCAAATGCAACAGAGAGAGAAAATAAAATAAGGGTATTTTTAGCTTTTTGTAATTTAGTTACGCCACCCCAACCAAACAACACTACGACTAGTAACTAGTAATGGTACCAGTACTAGTATATTCTGAAACTGTCTGTGTTTTCTGAAGGTCTAGAGAGAGAAATTTTCATTAGAGAAGAGTGTTTCTTTTTTTCTTGATTGGTAATGTCAAAAAAATTGTTTAGAGGTTATTGAATTTGCAGGGGGTAGGGGGTAGGGGGTATTGGGATTTGGGAATTTGGGTAGATGTGTTTGGGCCTATTATTATTTGGATTTGGAATTTATGGGTAAGCCGGTGAAAGGCCATTTTCAACTTTCTCTTTGTTCCTTCTTCTGGTATGACTTTCCCATTTGTCTTCCACCTTTACCTCTTCTCTTTATTTGTCTATATTCTTTTTGAATTCTTTGAAATTATGGTACTACTAGGTCCAATTTTTGAGAATATACAAATTTTTACATGGGGCAATGGGTAGTCACCGACAGCCTTTCCAATTTATTTTTTTATTTTACTTTTCTATGTTTGAACTAGGTCATAAATAAAGATGGATTCAAAATTTTTAATTGTTATTGCACGAGTATTTCTTTTGATAAAATTAAGTAATAACATATATATATATATATATATATATATATATATATATATATAGACACACCGATCACTTTCGTAAATAATAAAGAAAGAGAAGGTAAAATAATAATTTAACTATTGAAACAACAACAACAACTCAGTAGAATCCTATCAGTGAGGTCTGAAGAGGGTAATGTGTATGCAAACTTTACCCCTATCCCGGAGGGGTAGAGAGACTGTTTCCGGGAGACCTTCATCTTAGAGACAAAAGATCTGCAACAACAACAGAAAGAAGAAAAATAATATCAGTAACGTGAGAGACAATTTCTTTGTTAACTATTGAATTGCTACATTAATTTCAGAAGTGTAATTAGATGGATATATTTCTTTGTTATTAGCTAGCGTTTAGATATAAATTTTATTGAAACTTGAAAAAAAAGAGTCATTGAAAAGTAGTTGCTGGAAATTGAAGTTGTGTTTGAACATGCATTTTACTTTTAAAAAAATAAAAATTTCGTGAGCGGAAGTAAAAGATTTTCACCCAAAAATTAGCCCAAACCAGTTTTTGGAACTTGAAAATTTTTCTTCAAAATTATTTCTAAAATGGATCAAATTATATGAACAAATAATTTTTATTTTTTTATTTTGAAGAAAAAGAAAAAAAATTATGTTCAAACAGGAGCTTGATAAGAGGTGTCGAGTTTAAACTTACCTCAATCTCTTATTGTTGTAATTTAATTTTCTTTTTCTTTTTCTTTTAGATGAGTAAAAAGTCAAAAAGACATTAACCTAAGCTGCAAATACTTTGACAAAAGAGAAAGAAGAAATATTTTGGTATAGGGAAAGGGAAAGAAACAAGAGTAATAAATGACAGAGCGCTAATCTTGCAAGTTTGTCCAGGCACTGTCTGTCGTGTACTTTTGGCTTTCGTAAAGAATAATTGGTCAAAATCAGCTTTCGTTTTGACATTTCATTCATTATTCATTACAATTTACACATTACTCCCAACAGCTTTCTTTTGTTTAGTAAAGTGTGATAATTGTTCTATACAAAATTAGTGCTGTTATGTTCTATTTTATACGATACCTTTCGATGCAAACAATTCAACAATAAATAGCTTCCCTAGTAATGTACAGGCCTACTATTGTTTGCTTCATTGTTTAAACCTATTTGTTGTTATTTTCTTGTGATAGGTATTTGAGACGTTGGTTAGGAGTAAAGGTAGCACGTTGTTTTTTTCCCCAACTCTTTGTCTATTTTTACAGCACATGAAAGAATGAAAACTAACAGTTTACACAAGATTTGAAATAAAGTGAGATAATACATTTTTTCTCTTTCTTGTCTACTTACAACTTGTTTAGATTGTGCACTTTTATTACATTGTATTGTGCTAGCTTCTTCTTATTCATAGTGAAAATGATAAGACAATAAATTTTGAGTATAACTTAATTTAAATGCTCATGAGGCCGTGAAATTATTCAAAATCATATAAGAAGACAAATTGCTATATCCAGAGGCAGATTTAAGATTTAATATTTATGGGTTCCTGCAACGACCTCGAATAAATTTTCAGTGGTAACTGGTAACTGGGTTCACATTCAAACATTTATAGATATTTAGTAAATTTTTTTGAGCACATTTACACTGTTTGGACAAAAGTTACTAAGTTCATGTGAACCCGTAGGCTGCAAGCTGGATCCGTCCGTGCTATATCCACCATCAATGTGCATGGGATACTAACACTCTCATATAACCAACTAGAGCGTAGATAGCATAATATAAGGGTCTACCATCGGATAACCAAGAATTGAGATGAGTTTGAATATTATACCGTGATAAGAAAATGGACCTTGTATCTATAGTAATCCAAAAGCTAATTCATGAAGTGCGAGTTGTCTAAGACAATATAAAAGAAAAATAACAAACATTTAAGTGTAAGGGTATCTTCAAAGGTGCACTATTTTTTGCACAAAATCTAAATTTGGTATTTTTTTTTTTGCTCCAATGGAACACCAAATCTTGCACCATTATAGTGTGTGAATAGACAGCACCAAATTTGATTTATTATTATTTTATTTATCTTTTTATTTTTTTGGACTTTTAATTTATCATATATTGTGTATATAATTAATTTTTATATTAAGATCTTTATAATTTTAATTTTATATCCTATTTTTTTGATATATTAATTTTTGTATATATTATATTTATATAAAATTATAAGTTAATTTTATTATTATTATAATTGTATAAAAAGAAATGACAAATGCAAATGTAATATACTTAAATTAAATTTGACTGTGATGTAATATTTATTTAATTATCTTTTATCAATGATTTCACTTTTAGTTGATTTATCCTTTAAAATAATTTTGTAATAAATGATTATATAAGTGGTGAATGTGAATTATATGCGATGAATATGGAAAAAAGATTTGTTTGAAGGAAATGAAAAAAATAAATAAATAGAAGATAATAATATAATATAGAAGAGAGAGAAGAAATATTCTTTTTGGTGTAAAAAAACGGTGTAATGGTTGGAGTAAATTTGGTGTTACAATATTTTGGTGTGAAATTTGGTGTTAGGGTTGGAGATGGTCTAAAGACCTCACACCATTAAGAGTACCCTAATATAATTTTTCAATATTTTCAGCTAACAATGTGGAATTTTATTTGTACACTCAACCATTTTCCCATTGAACTAAGTTTCATATAGCTTATTACCACAATCCATACGTTAAATTCCAAGATTTAGTGTGTGCCACCGATATGATTGAGCATTTATGGCTATCGAAACCCAAAACTAGCTTTTTCTTGTTTATGTGTGTCTCCAAGCTACCTTTAGCATGGTGAAGCTAGTAAATCGAGCTCCCCGCCGTTACTCGATCATCTTCATACTTTTCTCGCCAAGTCATTGGCTCTATTTCTACCCTAAAAATTTAGATTAGGCCAAACCTCATTAAGTTCTCGTGTTATTTCTTCATATCTATTTACTTTATGTGTGACTGTGTATAAGTTAACACACGATCTTCTATTATACTATTTATAAGAGTATTTTAATGAACTTATCAGTTATTATACAATATGAGATAGTCAAATCAAAAAAGAAATATGTTATAATTAAGCCACAACAAATAATATATATCCAAATGTTTTCTCCATAACATCATATAATATTATACCATACAGTATAAAACTATATATTATAAAATGATGAGATAAAAAAATTCAAACAGAGTACCATCATCGTGTTTTAATATCATATGCGTATAATTTTGACCGACATAAAAAGAAGGGAAGTTCGAATTGTACAATCAGTGTATGAATTCAACTAACCACGTACCAATGAATGGAACAAAAGCTTTAAAAAATACTTCCAGAATTTGTGGAAAATTTCAACAAATATTTCAGAGAAATTATCCAAAAACTTTTCACAAATAAAACTGTTTAAATGGATCATGTTAAAAATACTTTTAGAAACAAGAAGTTGAGAAAGAGAACAATTACTGGTAGCTAGTGATGATGGCTACAACTACAAAGCATGTTTGTCAAAAGGCCATACAATTATTACGGGTTTCATACTTTCATTTCATGACACTTCTACAGTACACACCTCTCCCTGTCTCTGTCCCTTCCCAACCAACACCAAATAACAGTACATTATTTTTATAGATTTCTACGTAAACACAAGTAAAATTTTAGAGGGGTTATTTTTCTAATAATGTGCACAATTAATTGAATAGAAATATTTTCTTTACATAAGTTACTCACTTCAGTCTCCTTAGAAACCAAAATAATTATTTGCATATGTTTTTTTTGAAGTTGGAAAATACTTTAATTTGATGAGGATTTTCTCTTGGACAACTAGGACCTTCTTTAAAGTAAAGTAAATAAAAACTGATAATTTTTCGCAAACCGATCCATGCACCATCATTATAAAAAACATAAAAAGGACATGTTAGTTGTAAGAGTGAAGTATTAGTAGAATAGTTTCACTAAAAAGGTATATGGAACCCCTACGTCAATACATTAACACTATGTGTGATCAAATCAAATCGGAAAATCTTACAAAAAGAAAATATTGGCCTAAGTAAAGTTTGTTTTGATAATTGACAAAGGAACTCAAGCATGAACCATGTCCATACACAATGTACACAGACACGGGCAGATTCGAGCAAAAGGCATGCATGTGAAGGGGATAAGTTTAAGTGGTTATATCTGATATCTCCTGAACGAAAAGATTGCATAAGTGATAAGGAGAAGGACTCCCCACTCGAAAAGAACTCTATCCAAGATAAGGGAGGAGTTAGAAGTTGAAGATAACTAGAACTCTTCCACCAAGGAAGAGTATAGCATTAGAACTTTAGTTATTTCTTATTCTACTAACTCTATATATTTCAGGATGTTCTCATTTTACAGGGACGCATAAAAGCTGAAGTTAACCGTGAGTTGAGAGCAAAATAGCAAGGCATTTTGCAAGCAATTCTTGTGCGATTCAAGTGTGCGAACCTGAAGCTACATGAACCAGATAGAAGAACCAGTTCCAAGTGTTTGTCTTTTATTCTAGTTTCATTATTGTAGGACTTTTGAGTTGTACCTTTCAGCTTTATCTAGAAGCAATTGTACTAGGTACTCTGAGTGTTGTATTCAAGTTAGAGTTAACTTGAAGTTGTCGCAACAGCTAGATGATGGTTGCCACAAAGGGTTAGAGATGATCTTTAGGTTTAAAAAGAGTTTTATAAATAATATTTTTGGCTCAGTGGTTTAGTGAACTATTGGAAAAAATCCTACTCGGTAGTAGGTCATGATTTTTTCACCTTTTGAGCCAGGTGTTTTCCACGTAAAAATACTTGTGTTCTTTACTTTCTGCATTTATTATTCCGCAACAGTAGTATAAGGAATACATAGAAGAACCAGGTCCTTCTATAATCTGTGCACGTGAAAAATTGGACACCACATAAATCACTCCCCCTCTTGTGTGGTATTGAAGTATAAAACATCAGAAAGGTCAAACCAAATCAATTAAAAACTCAACTAAGTTTGGTTTGATATTCAGTACAAAAAATCGACCCAAACCGACATATAAATATATAATTTTTAATATATATATTTAAGACTTTATATAGACTTTCTTTTTAAAAAAATGTCTAGAATATTTGGGATCCTGTAATGGGATGTATATTTAATAAAACTATGAAGACCATTCATTTTTATTTATTTAGAATAATGGGTTGTATCACTTTCTTATCAAGTGTTATTAAAATGCGTCAATCATATCTTTGTTCTTCCATATTCAAATGCCAAGATTTCTTATATCTTTTTCGAATTTGAAACGGTATTTTGATAATTTAAAATTAAATAGGACATATCATTATTAGGTATCATATTGATTTTTATGTTAAATTATTAAATTCATTTAACATTGAAAGTGTACATTAACGAAAAGTTATTATTAGATGACTAAGAAAATAACTATCATGTATTACTAAAAAAATTCTCCCATAAGAATATTTGAATAGATTATATGTATATCAATTCTTTTAATTTTTACTAAACATATATCCGATTATAAAAAAATTTATCTATAACTCTAATAAAGTAAGATTAAAATAATATTCATATAACAAAAAATCTCAAAAATACAAACAAAATCGAACCAATCCAAACCAATATCCGGTCCATGTACATCGCTAATTATCACCATGTGAAATAACGTCCATGATTTGAAAGGTTACCACGCACAAATCGTCAACTAATTCACCAATTCAAAATCTTCTTTTTATCTTTTACCAACATGTATAGAGTATGTGTCACGTACTCACGTACATATTAATAAAATGCCCATAAATGTACGTATTAATTACTCCATTTGAAACATACTCCGATCCCTCCCTAGAATTTCGTATAATATCTTTTTGCTTGATGGCCCCATAACAAGACTGGTCTGGTCACACATAATGTATGTTGCTTTTACCTGCTCTCAGTTTTTAGTCATTGCTCACCCGAGTCAACATTTCACTTGACGTCTAAGTAGGCCTATGGACATAAAAATTGTAATTTTTGAAAAAAAAACGTTTTTAGAGTTAAGCTGTAAAATGATATTTGAAATTTAAAATTATGTTTGGACATATGTTTCACGTGAAAAAATATTGTAGTATTGTGAGTGGGGAAACAAAAATTATGAAAAAGTAGTCAAAACTACATTTTGGTTTTAAAAACTCATTTTTGATTTTTTTAAAAAAACTTGCAAAATTTCATGGACAAACACGTTTT
This sequence comes from Nicotiana tabacum, assembly GCF_000715075.1. Taxonomy (NCBI): domain Eukaryota; kingdom Viridiplantae; phylum Streptophyta; class Magnoliopsida; order Solanales; family Solanaceae; genus Nicotiana; species Nicotiana tabacum. The sequence goes on from NC_134095.1 coordinate 26,906,095, forward strand.
TGAAAAAAAAAATCTATGGACAAACGGGTCCTAAAATAATGAGGCCGTATATTTTCTTATATTTCTTCCTCAGCACGGCTATGTAAAATCAACCAGTGTAAAAACAATAAAGTGCGTCATGTCATCCTTAATGTGTTACGTGCGCCTGCTCACCACATACATTCGGAATTTCTAATGTTAGATATCAGTTATAGTTAATTTTAGTGTTAATGCACACCTTGTCTGCGGGTTGTGCAGCACAAGGTATAAAACATTTTATCTTTAGTTTACATGAAATTAAACAAGTAAACTTTGTCTTTTTACCCATTAATGAATACTGAAATCAAGTACAGACGTTCAATTTATGTAGAGTACTATCGAATATTCTCACTATTACGCCATATTCCATGCCACTTTTCCTCCACTACACCATCCCTTATATTCAACAAAGCCATGAAAACCACCATTTCATTTGCAAATTGCAAGTGGCCAAGTAGAAGTAGTGGCAGCTAAATGCAAGGTGCGTGGACATTAAAGGTTCAACTGAAATTATAGAATGGAAAAAGATGTCAGATAGAATGGTGATTTTGGACTTAAATATATGTCCGGATCGGGATTTGGAGGTTTGTAGGTTGGTTTGGTGTTTGTGACGAAAGTTGAAGGTCTGGAAGATTGATAGGTTTGATCGGTAGTTGACTTTCTTGATATCGGGTTCGAATTTTACTTCCGAGAGTTGGAATAGGTCTAATGTGTCATTTGAGACTTGCATGCAAAATTTGAAGTCATTCCGAATTATTTGGGCTTGTTCGGCATAAGCTTTGAATTTGGAAAGTTGGATTAGTTCCTTAGACTTGAATTGAGATGCGATTTGTGGGTTTGATGTTGTTTTGTGTGATTTGAGGCCTCGAATAAGTTCGTATTATGTTTTTGGATTAGTTGTTGTGATTGGACGGGTCCAAAATTCAGTTTTTAATGCAAAATTTGTAATTATTTTATCACCGTCACCACACATAGTCAATGACGGTTTTAGTTAGTCCAATTAATAAATGTTGAAGAGTTTATAGGATTTTGCATTAATATTCTTTTTTTAAAACATAGATTTAGGATTAACTAATTATGTGTTTCTTTTTGTGATTATATGTTCTTATGCTTCCGAGTTCCGACTAACTTTCTTAAAGGGAGTCAATTTTTATTTTTATTTTTGTTTCGCTATAAGCTGACTTCAGAATTTATTTCTCCAAGAGATTGAACCAAGTTCTTTGAGATAATTAAACTGAAACCAATGTCTTAAAACTTAATTATGTTATCTTCAACTCATGAGTCTTGTATTACGAGTTCAAATTCAGTGATCATCCAATTTTTTTCTCTTCCCTGTGCAGATATATCGTCCTCAAATACTATTGGTTCGCCTATATACGATGTAACGACCCGACCGGTCGTTTTGAGCTTTTGCAATTCACTCGCCAGTTCTCGGGCATGACTAGCCCCGTGTTTTGTATTATGACTTATGTAAATCGTCGGTTTTGGTTTTCAGGGTAATTGGAATGAATTTGGAAGAACAGTTCTCAGTTTGAAGCTTAAAATTTGAAAGGTTTGACCAAGTTTTGCTTGTTAATATATGATCTAGGATTGGAATTTTTATGATTTGGTTAGCTTCGTTAGGTGATTTGGGACTTCGGAGCGTGCTCGGAATGTATTTTGGAGGTCTGTGGAAGGTTTAGGCTTGAATTGGCGAAATTGGAATTTTGGCGTTTTCTAGTTGATAGGTGAAATTTTGATATAGGGGTCGGAATGGAATTTCGGAAGTTGGAGTAGGTCCGTTGTGCATTTGTGACGTGTGTGAAAATTTCAGGTCATTCAGACGATGTTTGATAGACTTTTTGATCGAAAGTGAAATTTGGAAGTTTTTGGAATTCTTAGGCTTGAATTAAATGATGATTTGGTGTTTTGATGTTGTTTTGAGCGTTTCGAAGGTTGGAACAAGTTTGAGCGATGTTATGGGATGTGTTGGCATATTTGGTTGAGGTCTCGAGGGCCTCGGGTGAGTTTCGGGTGGTTAACGGACCAATCCTTGATTTTGATTGTTAGCACATTTTTGCTGGTTTTGTGTTGCAGAAGGTTTGTTCATCGCGTTCGCGGAAGGGCTTTGCGTTCGCGAAGAGTGTTCTCTGAGATAGTAAATTTTGTTCTTCGAGTTCGCGAAGGTGTAGACGCAAACGCGAAGGTTTAACAAAGTATTCATCGCGTTTGAGAAGTGGCTGTCGCGTTCGCGATGGTTGAGCTAGTAAAGATTCACATTCGCGAGTAGGTCATCGCGATCGCGTAGAAGGATTTCTGGGTCTGAGGCAATTGTGCTTCGCGAACGCGAGGGAGCTACCGTGTTCGCGAAGGGTTAAACTTGGGCAGTCAGTTTATATTTTAAGAAAATGAGGGTTTAAGTCCAATATTACAAAAGCCATTGGAGAGCTCGGGAGAAGGTGAAATTTGAGGAGTTTTTCAGTTGAGCAATTGGGGTAAGTATTCTTCACTCATATTTGGTTTAATTCCATGATTTAGTCTTGAATTTGATCATTTAATTTGAGGAATTAGAGTGAAAATTGGGGGAAAATCGAAAAAAAGTTTGAGAATTCTTTTGGGGTTTTGAATGCGCAATTGAGGTTGGATTTTGATGAATATGTTATGGGTAGACTCGTGAGAGTATAAGAATTCTATTGATGTGATTTTTATCGGATTTCGAGATGTGGGCCTGGGGGTCTGGTTTGGCCAAATTCGGGATTTTCGATGTAAATTGGTTATTTTCGAGTGGGCTTTATTCCCTTAGCATATTTTGATGGTATGAATCTAATTTTGGTTAGATTTGGAGCAATTGGAGGCCAATTCAAGGGGCAAAGGCATCGCGGGCTAGAGTTTGGACCGAATTGAGGTAGGTAATGATTGTAAATGCTGTCCTAGGGGTATGAAACCTAGGATTTCACATCGTTGTGCTGTTGCGAGGTGACGCACACGCTAGATGACGAGCGTGGAGTTGTGCACCGTTGGGGATTATGACTTGGTCCGTCCCATACGACTGTTAAGTCGCGTATTTGATTGAAAACTGTTTGATATCATTGTGTTTTGAAAAGTATTGCTATGTTTTGGGCGGAATGCCATGTTTGGGCCTCGTGCCAACTGTTTTGTACCCTTATGGGTACTTTTACAACTTTTCCTCACTGTTTTGACTTAATAATTGTACTCAGTCATGGTGTGTTTTACTGATTTCATAACTCAGCCTTATTTACTCAATTTTGATCATATAAATAATATTGGAGCAGAACGCTCTGTTTTACTGATAGTCCGAGTGGCTTGTGAGGTTGATGACTAAGAGAGGCCGAAGGCCTGATTGTGAGGCTGATGACTGAGATAGACCGAGGGTCTGATGGTGAGGTTAATGACTAAGAGAGGCCGAGGGCTTGGTTGTGAAGATTATATATTTATGGATCGGGCTGCACGCCGCAGCTATATATATATATATATGTGTGTGTGTGTGTGTGTGTGTGTGTGTGTGGATCGTGTTGCACGCCGCAGCGATATAGCGCTTGGGTTATAGGAGCCCCTCCAGAGGCTGACCCCTAGTAAGCGCAGTTGTCTATATATATGGATCGAGCTGCACGCCGCATCGGTTACGATAAGGTACCTATTGAGCGTGAGTGCTGAGTGTGAGCAGTGATTGCTGAGAGTTGAGTCATGAGTGACTGAGTGGCTTGCCCGAGGGGCTATATATATATACACATAAACGAGTGAGGCTTTGCCTGGGGCTTGTTTATGAACTTACTGTTTTTTTTTCACTTTTCCTTAAAGTGAGTTTCTGTTGAATATGTTGATTAAATTAATGCTTTCACTCATCTTTAGACCGAGCCTCTATTGAAAAATGTTGAACAAATGCTTTATACAACTTTCATTTAAACTGAAGTTTTTACGAGGTGTTCGGAATTTAGTCACTGATTTGGCTTTGTTACTTCCTCCGAGATTTTTAAGTTATGAAATGGTTACGAACTATGTTTTGCCCGAGGGGCCGATTATTATTTTCATCACTTCCACTATATATATTTCATTAAACCTCTATTGAAAAAGTTAGAAAGATATTTTCTAAAGGATTTTACTGAAGTTGGAAATTTAACGAAATGATTTGAATGGTATCCTGTTTTGGGAACATTCTGTAACCACTGTGGTGCTATGACGTGGGTTACGTGATTTCTTACTGCTCAGTCTTCATTTACTTTTATTACTTACTGAGTTGGCATACTCATATTACTCTCTGCACCTTGTGTGCAAATTCAGGTATTTCTGAGCTCGGTGGTAGGTTCATCGGAGTTAGCAAGGTAGCTGCCTCGAGATCACAGCCTTGCTTTTCTCCCTCCTTATTCTTCCTTAATGTATTCTTGTGAGTTTTCCGGCCATGTTGGTCTTTATGTTGTTAGACAGTTGTAGCAGATGTTCATGACTAGTGACACCCCGATGTCGGGCTTGTGTATTTATTCCACACTGTTCATTTAGACTTACATCATGATATTATTGATTAATAAATGGTATTAAAAATGACTTTTATTGAATAATGGTTAATTCGGGAATTGTGTCGGTTGACGTAGTTTTACGATAGGCGCTCTCACAACCGGGTCATTTTTTAGGTCGTGACAATACACGACTATTCCTTGCTCTTTCTATTACTGTATTTTAAGTATTGACTGATTTATCACAAGCAATATAGTCGTATGACAATAATTAGCCAATAATTTGAATACAAAAATTGTATTATAGTGAATCATTCATTACTGACAAAGGCTCATTTTAAGAATTGTCTGAACCCTTAACCTTATCATAATCTTCTCGACAACAATTGTTTGATTATTTTAAGCATGATGGGTATCTTCTGTTTCAGTGATTGGCAACTTTGTCTATTCAAATCAAATATAAACCTCAAACTTAAGAAAATTACAGCCACCATCACCAAACAGGTGATTAATTAAGTTATAAGAATACGTATGAACACGGCCCGCAGACAAAGTCCTCGTCACAAAACATGTAATCCAGAAAACAGATCATGTGAAAACTATTTTCTTGGATTAAATCTTTTGTCATACATGGAATTAAGGACAAAAACTTGTTTGCATAGAAGGAAGCAAAAACCATGAAAATGCAACCGAACATTTTATATAAGGAAAGAGAATCATTAATTATCCATTTGTTTGATCATTGGATAGGGATGACAGTTACATATATGATGTCTCTAGATTCCTTAACAATGGAATTGCATGAAGTATTATAATTTAATTTTTTTATAACCATACATTATTTTCCACAACAAAAGATCGAAGAAAATGAGTAATGGTGAGGAAGACCAATAACGAAAAACAAGAGAAAGACAAACAACAACAAGAATAGAGTGGATTGTGTTAGAAAAATAATAATCAAAATTGGCTTTGAGGCGTGAAAATCGACTGTCCTTAAAGAGTTATCGCCTGTATACTAATTTAGGGAAAATACAAAACGATTCTCTTCAGGATACAACAAAGCCTGCAGTAACACTTGTGATTTTCTATATCCACTTCGTTGGAATTATTGTGTAATTATAGGCAACCAATAGACCCTTTCAGAAAAGATGTCTTGTTTCACAAACATACACGACTATTTATTCGAATTTTGAATTTAAAATTCAAATAAATAGTTAACTCTAGGATCTCGTGCCTGTTGAGTTAATCTCGTGCCTGTTGAGTCAGTCTCGTGCCTGTTGAGACAATCTCATGCCTGTTGAGTCAGTCTCGTGCCAGTTGAGTCAGTCTCGTGCCTGTTGAGTCAGTCTCGTGCCTATTGAGACAATCTCGTGCCTGTTATGTGCTATTTCATAATGATTAGTTCCGAGGCTAACATGCACGGTACGAGTAAGGTCGGTCCCGGGAGTGTTTCACATGACAGGCACGAAACTTCTTTCTTCCGATGTGGGAAGAATCCAACTTCCAACTTGCCAATAACAAACTATCTTACAATCCCCCACTAGTTTGTTATTTCATTTCATAACACTTGTGAATAATTGAAAGTATCTTTTACAGATTTGAACTTTCCTTTAGTGTAAGTATATTAAAGTTTTGACGAAGTTGATGGTATCTTAAGATTTGAACCACAAATCCTTGTGCCAAAACCGAAAATACCACACACACAGCATTATCTAGTAGCTTTGAAAATTCAGTATTCGCTTTAGTACGTTTACGGCCATGTGCTCATCCTGAATTCATGAATATTTACAAGATCAACCCTTTAAATCTTGCTAGAAGCGGCACCACTTCAATATTCATATAGGTGGAATTAGTTAATATGTCCCTGTTACTCCAGACATTAATAATTCCATTAAGATTAATCAACCTCTTCATGTAACAGTATGCACTTTGGAGTTTGTCTTTATGCCCCTGTTATAACAAGCATTTAACAACTCCTTAACTCCTCATATAACAGTAAGTAGTACAATAGAATTAGGGCTCCTAAAGAGGAGATCAGTGCTTAAACAATACAAGTAACTTGTTATTACCCATTGAACTTATATTGTTAGAGTGTATACTAACTCAAAGTGGGGTTCCCATTCCTTGTATTTAATTTAAGGGTCTCAGCCCCATCCCTCCACAAGTTTGTTGTACTACATCTCTACCTAATGGCTTCGTAAGTGGATCAGCCAAATTCTTATTTGATCTCACATATATTATAGCTATAGCTCCATTTGTAATTAATTCTCTTATATAAGCATGTCTCAAGCTTATATGTCTCGATTTCCCATTATAAATTTTATTGTGAGCAACACACATTGTAGTCTCACTATCACAGAATATGGAAATGGCTGGCATAGGTTATGGCCACAACTTTATATCAAGTAACATATTCCTCAGCCATTCTGCTTCTTTTCCAGCAGCTGCTAATGCAATAAATTCAGATTCCATAGTAGAATGAGAAATACATGTTTGTTTCTTGGATGCCCAACTAATGGCTCCACCGCCTAGAGTAAATATCCATCATGATGTGGATTTATTGTCATTAACACTTGTAATCCAACTTGCATCAGAATATCCCTCTAATACATTAGGAAAACCATTATAGCAAATGCCTAAGTGCTTTGTATATTTTAAATATCCAAGTACTCTACTTATTGCTTTCCAATGATCATTACCTGGATTACTGGTAAACCTTGAAAGTTTACAAACAACAAATGCAATGTCGGGTCTAGTGCAATGCATTGCATACATCATACTACCTATCGCACTTGCATACTCCAACTGTGCTACTGCTCTTCCAGTATTTGCAGTTAGCTTAACACTAGAATCATAAGGAGTATTATACCCCTTTATTCCTAAATGACTGAATTTAGTAAGGATTTTATCTATATAATGTGCTTGTGACAAAGTCACTTGCTTGTTATCTCTTTTGACCTTGATTCCCAAAATAGTATCAACTTCATTTAAATCCTTCATTTTAAAAACTGAGGTTAGATACTTCTTGGTCTCGGTAATTCCTTGTAGATTCGTACCAAAAATCAGCATGTCATCGACATATAAACAAATTATTACTCCATATTCTTTTGTAAATTTAGAGTAAATGCACTTGTCTGCATTATTATGTACGAATCCGGTTGATAGTATTACACTATCAGATCTTTCATGCCACTGTTTAGGCGCTTGTTTAAGACCATAAAGAGACTTTATCAATTTACAAACTTTCTTCTCGTTTCCCGGAAGAACAAATCCTTCAGGTTGTTGCATATATATTTCTTCACTAAGGTTCCCATTTAAAAAAGCTCTTTTAACATCCATTTGATGTACGTAAAGATCATAGATAGAGGCCAAGGATAAAAAGACTCTAATGGATGTTATTCTTGCAACAGGAGCATATGTATCAAAATAGTCTATGCCTTCCTTTTGAGTGAAACCTTTTGCAACTAATCTTGCTTTGAAGGTTTGGACAGAACCATCTGTATTGTACTTTCTCCTAAAGACCCACTTACAACCTATAGGTTTTGATCCAAGAGGAAGATCAACCAAAACCCAAGTGTTGTTGGATATAATTGAGTCCATTTCATCATTAATGGCCTCTTTCCAAAAGGCAGCGTCTCTAGAAGACATTGCTTCTTGAAACGTCTTTGGGTCTTCTTCAACATTTAATACAATAGGAATTTGATTACAAACGTTTGTCCTATCTCCTTCAACAAGAAATACTATAGATTGTGAAGAAATAAAATCAGAACCAAGGTGTTTTTCTTTTCTTATTCTTTGACTTTTCCTTGGTTCTATTTGCATATCATCACTTCTTTCCTTAGTTTTAATAATTTCAGAAAGCGACAATTTATTAGCATCGATACGTTTTCCATTTATTTCAGTCATTTCATCAACATTGTCATTTATAAATCTATTTTCAATAAATTCAACATGTATAGATTCTATAATGACATTAGATTCTAGATCTAGCAGTCTATAAGCTTTGGAGTATTGTGCATATCCTACAAAAACACTTTTAATTCCTCTAGGACCCAATTTTGTTCTTTGATGGTCAGGTACTCTATAATAGGATATACACCCCCACACTTTAAAATAATTTAAATTTGGTTTTCTACCATTCCAAAGCACATAAGGCGAAATATGCATACTCTTTGAAGGCACTTTATTTAAAATATAACATGCAGTTAGTAGTGCTTCACCCCATAAATTATGTGGCAAATGTGCATTAAGTAACATAGCATTAACCATATCCGCCAAAGTTCTATTTTTCCTTTCCGCTAACCCATTTTGTTAAGGAGTATAAGGGTCACTCATTTGATGTATTAGGCCATGCTCTTCACAGAACTTATTAAATTCGTTAGGAAAATATTCTCCGCCTCTATCACTTCGAATAATTTTAATTTTCCTAGTCCTTTGATTTTCCACAACAGACTTGTATTCTTTAAACTTTTGAAAAGCTTCGTCCTTAGTTCTAAGTAGGTAAACATATGTAAATCTAGAGAAGTCATCTATAAAAGTAATAAAATATCTTTTGCCTCCTCTAGTTAATTCTCCATTTAATTCACACAAGTCTGAATGTATTAAATCTAATAGTTCTGTGGATCTTTCAACTTTACGAAATGGTTTCTTTGTCATCTTTGCTTGTATGCAAATTTCACATTTTATATGTTGAGTTTTACATGAGATATAACCATTTTTGGACATATAATTCAAGGAGCCAAAATTTAAATGTCCTAGTCTAGCATGCCATAAACAAGAATCAGACTCAACGATGTAAGCAGAAACATAATTTATTTCATTAATACTCAATTTGAACATGCCGTTACAGTTATAGCCTTTTCCAACAAAAACACCATTCTTAGACACTATTACATGATCAGACTCAATAACTATCTTGAAGCCTTTCTTTGACAGCAAAGCAGCGGACATTAAGTTTTTCTTCATATGAGGAACATGATACACATTCAGTAATGTCAACTTCTGGCCAGATGTGAAGTTAATCTCAATACTTCCTTTTCCAGCAACATCTGCCGCAACATGGTTTCCCATCAAGACTTGTTCAGAATCCTGCACTTCTGCATATGTCTTGAACATCTTCTTGTCATAACAGACATGAATAGTAGCACCCGAATCTAGCCACCAGTCTTGAGTATTTGTAGCAGCGGTAGCCACATTCAACTCTGTGACCATACCAATTTGCATTGCGGAAACCATGACAACCAGTCCTTGAGGAGAATTTTCCACTAAGTTTGCCTTTTCAGAATTTCTAGATTTTTTAATCTTTCCAGACTTTTCGGTTTTGCCTCCATTGAAATTTATTCCTGCCTTTCTATATCTGCAGTCCCAAATCATATGACATTTCTTTCCACAATGATGACAACTAAAGTTCTTTCTCTTTTTAAAAGAAGACTTTTTGGAAACTTTCAGATGTTTGTTCCCACTTCCTGAATCATTCTGACTGACAAAATTGACTGCGGTACTCGAAGGCTGACTAATAGCATCACGAGCACGAGTCTCACTTTCAATTTGAATGTGAGTACGAAATTGTTCCACAGTCATTTTATCCATAGAATGTAGGATTTTCTTTCTATATTCATTCCAAGAGGAAGGCAATTTCGAAAGAATAGCACCTATTTGAAGTGCATCAGGAATTTTAACTTCAAGATCACTTAGTTTTGATACTAAGATTTGTAGTTCATGAATCTGATCCATTATAGGCCTAGTATCAAATATTTTAAATTCAAAGTACTGCAGAGCCAGGAATTTGTCAATACCTCGTTTTTCATTCTGGTATGCAGTTTGTAGAGCAGTCCAAATCTCTCTTGGCTACTTCAGATTGCAGTAAAGATCATAGAGTCGATCTGTCAAAGTATTCAGAATATGGCCGCGACACAACAGTTCATCATGTTCTCGTTTCTTCCTTTCTTCCTTGACTACGTCAGAATCTTCTGCTGTGGGCTCATGCATCAGAGGAAAGGCAGAATCAAGAACATAGTAGATATTGAGAGCGGACAACAAGAATATCATCTTGTCTCTCCAACGGGTAAAGTTCGTTCCATCAAAGCGATCAAGTTTGATGAACTCCTTCGGATTCTCAACAACAGACATCAATTTCTCCATAGCAGAATAACTCTTTAAGATTGTTAGAAAAATAATAATCAAAATTGGCTTTGAGGCGTGAAAATTGACTGTCCTTAAAGAGTTATCGCCTGTATACTAATTTAGGGAAAATACAAAACGATTCTCTTCAGGATACAACAAAGCCTGCAGTAACACTTGTGATTTTCTATATCCACTTCGTTGGAATTCTTGTGTAATTATAGGCAACCAATAGACCCTTTCAGAAAAGATGTCTTGTTTCACAAACAGACACGACTATTTATTCGAATTTTGAATTTAAAATTAAAATAAATAATTAACTCTAGGATCTCGTGCCTGTTGAGTCAAATAAATAATTAACTCTAGGATCTCGTGCCTGTTGAGTCAGTCTCGTGCCTGTTGAGTCAGTCTCGTGCCTGTTGAGTCAATCTCGTGCCTGTTATGTGCTATTTTATAATGATCAGTTTCGAAGCTAACAGACACGGTACGAGTAAGGTCGGTCCCGGGAGTGTTTCACATGACAGACACGGAACTTCTTTCTTCCGATGTGGGAAGAATCCAACTTCCAACTTGCCAATAACAAACTATGAGAATCATTAATTATCCATTTGTTTGATCATTGGATAGGGATGACAGTTACATATATGATGTCTCTAGATTCCTTAACAATGGAATTGCATGAAGTATTATAATTTAATTTTTTTATAACCATACATTATTTTCCACATCAAAAGATCGAAGAAAATGAGTAATGGTGAGGAAGACCAATAATGAAAAACAAGAGAAAGACAAACAACAACAAGAATAGAGTGGATTGTAAAGCAGTAACAATTATACAAGAGTTTAAGTTTTATATACGAACAATAATTACAAATAAATATCTATATTTTGCCTTTCAATTTTTTATAATAAATAATAAGCGGTAATATGATAAAATAACAAGAATTGTTATAACAAATACAACCTACACCAATTGTGTAGTATTTTTTACATCATCAATACATATAACTTAAATTTATTAATCAACTATGATAGTCATTGAATTTTTGTAAGCGTCTTATTTCAAGCTGTCGATATATCGAAGTTAGTAATTCAAGCAAATACATAAAAGGAAATATCAACTTTCTAGACACCTATTAATCTTAAAATAAACTTATCTCGTAAATTTTGAAACTAATTTGGGGAAAAACATTTTCTTTTCTTTTCTTCTTTTCGTGGTACCAATATCTTATTAGAAAATGATGGTTTAAAATGAACCTAGTAACCTTCTATTTGATGCACGAAATTCGTACCACTAGGGTAGTAGGTTAACTTTACGTTGTACTAATAGCATGTTTGGCCAAGACAAAAAAAATATTTTTTTTTTCAAAAACACTTTTTTTCCTAATCTGAGGTGTTTGGTCAAGCTTATCTGGGAAAAAAGTGCTTTTGGGAAGAAGCAGAAGCAGTTTCAAAAAAGCAGAAAAAAATAGCTTCTTTCCAAAAGTAGAAGCAGGAGCAGTTTTGACTTTTCTTCTTACCTAAAATACCCTTAACAAAATATAGTATATACCAAAATAACCCTTAAACCTAATACTTAAGATATTAATTTATAAATATTTCTTCTTATTTTTAGGAAACTTTCTAATATATAGTGTCTTTAGGGGTGAATGCTTTTATATTTGTTGAAGGAATTTTAATATATTTAACTTATATTAAAAGAATTAAGTACTTTTTAATTTTATTTTCATATTTTACTTAAATAAAATAATTTTTTTTAATTATTGCATGTAATAACAAAATTTTGATATTATTTATTTACTTATAATATTAATTATTAAGTAAATCCATTTATGTCCTTATTCGTAATTTGACACTTAAAAGCACTTTCTAAAAGCTTGGTCAAACACAAATTATTTCTCAAAAGTGCTTTTAGACTGATTAGCCAAATACAAACTGATTCTCTCTAAAAGTACTTTTTTCAAAAGCACTTTTCAAAATTGGCCAAACAGGCTATAAAGCTATTTACAAATGGGTGCAGTTAAAATTAGTACAAAATTGAACAGACATTCAATTTTACTATCAATAGGCATGCGGCAGTAAAGGATGGGTAGATGAGGATAATTAATTGAATAATTATTAATGTAGAAGGATGTTAAATGTCCTTAAGTTGACAGCCACCAATAGTGACAGGCAGGTTAATTAAAGCTGTTATTTTGCCTTCAAATGGCACTGTTTTATCAGTCGTGGTTTATGATCAGAGCCCACAGCTGCTAAACTGATTTTACCAAAATTTACATACTCCATAAATTGTAATTTCTGACATATGCTACTCTCTTACTTGTCTCTTTGCTAAAGATAATCATTTTAGACAATTTGTATTACCAGAATTAACCGTGAATTGACAAGTTGTATTTTGGCCTTCAGCCTAGCCTATCGATACCCTCCACTTTTATCCGGATTTGGGACCGACAATGTGAGCAAGCTTATTCTGGCAAATTCATACACCCGACTCCAACTTATTTAAAACTGAGACATAATTATTAAGAAATAATCAATTTCTTTTTTCAATTTATCCATTACCACTCTAATAGGAGTAAATGTTTTAGAAAGAAGTAAATTGAATGAGAGATCAACGAATAAGTAAGCACAATTTAGTCAAATAATTTTTTAATAAATTTTTTGTTAAAGGGTTTGCAAAAGGCTTAGTATATTTGCGTTCTCTCAAAGCAAAAATACTCATGATACTATTAACTTTCTTACATAAATCAATGCAAGGTTGTACATTAAAAAAAAAGGGTCAAAATATCGCTTAAAGTGGATTGGAGGGAGTAATGTTTCTTCACATTTACAACTTATTTAATTAGAAGAAAATTTAAAAACAACTTATTTAATTAGAAGAAAATTTAAAAGTACAGAAATGTTGTTATGTTAGATCATTCAAGTTCCTTTGCTTTGGTTTTCTAAATGTTGGATTTTAAGCTTAATGTAACTTAAAAGAGGGTGAATGAGAAATGAAGGGAAAATGAAATATTTGAGATTCCCTCCTCGATAATGGGACGTTGTCATATATTGGAAGATGGAAAGGTTTTTGATGGATATATATATAATTGCTCTTCTTTTAGCTCTTAAAGAGTTAAGAAGAAGGCAAGCCTCGTGGCGTCGTCGCTCGCTCGATTTCGGCTTCGGTCAAATGATCGATTGATTGGACCAAGTTTATTTGTACAGGTTGGGGCTATAAATAAGTTGTCTATTCTCTCAGATTTTCCATACGAATTTCTGACTTCTCCTCCTTTCTTCTGCATAGTTCCTTAAAGAAACACTGTAAATTCAGTGAGTTCGGATTAAATTCTGCTTCTATTTTTTATTTCTGTTTATACGTTATTTTATATTCTCTAGAATTATTTTACAAATACGGGATACTAACCCTAAATATTTTCTCTAATCTAAAGCCCTACTTAGTCAATTGATGTTGTGATCAGAATAATCAGATATTAAATTTCACCATTATAAAATATCACAATTTTACTTGTGTTCATGTCAATTAACTAAGAATTATTTCTCTTATCCTTTTGGTGATGCATCCATCCTGTAACGTGTATCGATTAGTTTAAAAGTTCTGATCGGCAAATTAGTTTTTGGCCTCCCAGAGTAATGAATGAGTAGTTATTAAAAAGAAGGAAAAAGAAGGAAAGAACAGGATGGGAGAAGGAAATCACCAAAGGATGTGGTGCAGCGAATATGGGCACTTCCCTTAACCAGAGGTCTCGTGTTCGAGCCTCGGATATGCAAAAATTCTTGGTAGGGAGTGCTTTCCCCCGAATGGGGCCCTACACGGCGCGAATTCGAATGTAATCGAGCTCCAATACGGATACCGGATACCAGGTGGGAAACAAAAAAAAAAGGAGAGAGAACTGAGAAGCAGCGGCGGATCTATGTAGAGGTGACGTGGTGGTACGCCACCCGATCGCTCGAATAGAATTTCATGTACGGATTAGTGTTTCACTAGTATTTCACGTAGAAAAAGTATATAAATAATTAGTGGCACCCCAAGTCACAACATGGCTATAGGTGCCATGGGCAAAGTAGCTTGTCCCAAGCCCAATAATACCCAAGATCGATCCTCCTCTCACCCATATTGAGTCAATTTTACTTTTTTATGTTCATTCTTTCCATATTGTTTTCTTTTCTCCTCTTTTTCTTTAACTTCTTTTATGTTCATTTTTATATTTTCCCTCTATATACAATCTCATTTTTATTAATTCTTTAGATTATAAAATATATTTGCCTATGTTTTCTTGTTCTAGGTCTAATTTTTTTTTATTTGAATATATTTTTAATCATTTTTCTTTTTTATCTAGTTAAAATTATTTTTTTCTTGAAAGGACCAAATATATTTAGTTTTGTTATCATGTACTATTATTTATGCACCAAAAGATTTTGTAAAGCAAACCAAATTAATTCAAAATGGATCGAAACTAATCGAACCGAATTAATTTAAAATATAGCGAACCGGCCAATGCATGTATACTCAAATTCAACCTTTTTGACTACTGGTAAATTTACATTAAATACAGTGGCACCCGCAATGATCAAATCCTGGATCCGCATCTGCTTAGAAGGAAGGGAAGCAACAAAAGTAATGGAAAATCCAACAAATTAAGATCAAGCCAACTCAATATGAGTGGATTCCTAAATTTTTTTTGAGTTTATAACAACGACATTTAATACTTAAAACGGTAATATATAATGTATTATAGCCCCGGCAAAGAGAATTTTCTACCTTTCGAAAATATATTATATGTATATATGACAAGCAATAAAATATCAGTTAAAACCTACTACTTAATTACATGACTAACAAGTAGCATTTAGCTAATTGTTGCTTCTTCGTTTTTTAAATGTAATCATCGATGCTTCGTGTCGATTGCAAGTGGCTGGTCTTCCACAAAACTATTCTTTGTTAAACATGTGATAATATCATTGCAGCAATTAAAGCACAATTTGACTACGAAAATACAGTAACATCGAGTGCAAAACCAAGAACATAATCTATTCTCCTCTATCTCACCTTTTTCTCTCTCTTTTATCATATTCTAGTATTTGATAAGATCCGACTAATGAATTTATAACATGTCAGAATGCTCACTTTCAAAAATCTTTTCATTTAATTTTTGGGACTTGAATTCAAGGCCTTTAATTTGGTTAAAAATAGAGAAACTACACGTATGAAGTATCAGTAACATAATAACATAGAGGACAACTATCA